>NC_059139.1:6332803-6635833 GCF_020740605.2 Lemur catta | reverse complement strand
GGCCTGTAAAGGCATCACCATGACCTCTGCCTTCATCTTCACAGGGCATTCTCCCCGGTGCACGGCTGTCCCCAAATTTCCCCTTTTATGAGGACACCAGTTGTAGCGGATTAGGGGCCTGTTCCACTCCAGTATGACCTCATCCCAAATTAGCTCATTACTAAATCCGCAATGTCCCTATTTCTAAATAAGGTCACGTTCTGAGGTACTGGGGTTTAGGACTTAACATATGGATTTGGGGTGGCACAATTTCACCTATAAACTCCACATAAATTATTTTTGTTAAAAGCATACACCTTAATGTATTCAGTTTGCCTTAAGTGGGTTTAATATGCATAACAATAAAATGGGGGTAATAAAGTATCCCCTTGGGACACCCACTTTGGAAAACTTTTTGGAAGTTCTTTCTTGAAAAGCTGACTCTCAGTGCCCCAAACCTACTCCCGGACGTACTGAACGGAAATGTGTGCATGCGTTCACCACAGGGAGCAGCACTCCTGGTAGTTGCTAGAAACTGAAAACTTTCCTAATACCCTGTCCCAACAGGAGGACAGGTGACTACACTGTGACGGGTTCAAGCAGCGGAATTCTACTCAGCAACAATAAGGAGCAAACACCAGCCTCACGCAGCAACACAGAGGGATCCAACGAGTACAATACCAGAAAATCAGGCACCGAAGAGAATAGACTGTTTCATTTCATTTACACGCAGTTCAGAGACAGGCAGAAGGTTTCAGGAATGAAAATAGCGGTGACCTTTGGGTGTGGGCAGTGACGCAGGGGGCGGGGTGTATGGATGGAGGAGCCGTTTCTCTGTTGCTGACCATGCTATTTCTCAGTCTGGGTGTTGGTTGCAACGGTGTGTTTGGTTTGTGGAAATTCATTAAGCTGAAGTTACGATATGCATTTTTTTGTATATAAATTATGGTCCATGAAAAGTTTAATTAAGAAAAATGTCCCCTGTCTCTATTAATTGCTAGTGCAATGATTTAGGGCCAGTTACATAACATCTCTCAGCCCCGGTTTCTTTTCTCTTGCAAAATGATGAGAGTACCCACCTGAGAGAGTCAATGTGAGAAAGAATGTAAGTTTCTGGCACAGAGTAACTGCTCAATAAATGACAGCATTTCTTTTTTTACTGGGCGAAATGAATCTTTGGTGGTGAAAGTGAGAAATTAGGGGGTAATGACAGGTGGGACATGAGGGGGCTTCTGGGGTGCAGCTGGTGGATGGAGCTCAGTGGTGGTCACAGCCGTGGCTCACCTGGTCACAATTCATTCTTCCAGCCAGGCACTTCATGCCTGTGCTTTGCTGTGGGCATGTCATACTTCAATAGAAAAAAAGTTTACCAAAAATCAAATAACAGTATCCATTTCATAGATTGTGGGGATAAAGGAGATACGCTATGTAAGTCATTTAGTACAGTGCCTCCCACGATTTAAGACCTCAGTTGCTATCTGCTATTGTAGCTGCACAATCCCTTGTCCAAAAACTCTGGGTTCTCGGCATTCAAGTTTAGGGGGGTCTCAGGTGGATGACACGGGTCATATCCTGAACATCACTGGCCATCCCTAGCAGAAAACACAGCACTGCTATTCTCACCAGGGGATAAAGTCTGTCAATAGCCCAAGTCAGTTCAGATCAGTTTTGCCCCAACAGGTTTTGTCTCCAAATTACCCTCCACAATTTTCCAGAGTGTTTTGGGTTACAGAATCATGGAGAAGGGGTTGGGTACTTCTGTTTTCGCCGCCATGCTGTGGATGATGTAATGCGTTTTTCTACAACTGGAAACTGGATCATTTGTTTGTGCTGTGTGTGCTCTGGTGCATCCTTTTCAGCGTCAGGTGATGCTGCCTATTCTGCAGAGACTTGAAAACTGAAAGGGAAGCAGGAAGTACCTCCAGGGTTCACCTAAACAGATGCTGTGGTTTCCACCAAACCACAGGCCACCCTGGCATCTCAGCGGCTTCTACGGGTTGGCCTGACACAGCCCGACGCCAGGGCCCTCGAGAGTTTCCCAAACACCAGCAATTCCAGCCTCTTCCCATCTGCGCCCGCGCTGGGCCTGGCAGCCCAGGTGAGGGGCTCTCATGGGTACAGGATACCCAGTGGGTGGAGGATGCCTGGTTAAATGCAAATTCAGACCAAAAACAAATAATTCTTAGTGTAAGCATATCCCATGCAATACTTGAAATATACTAACAAGTTATTCATTGTTTGCTGGAATCCAGATTTAACTAGCCATCCTGCACTTTACCTGGCAGCCCTCCAGAGGACGTGTCTCCAAGTTGCAGGGTCACTGCAGAATAGCAACCCACACTGTTAGAGGACGATGTGTGTCCCCCCAAAATTCGAGTGCTGAAGCTCTAACCCTGAGAACCTCAGATAATAACTGTATTTGGAGATAAGGTCTTTAAAGAGGTAATTTAGTTCAAATGAGGTATTTAGGGTGGGCCCTAATGCAGTATGACTGGTGCCTTAATAAGAAGAGGAAGAGAAAGGGAAGGTGACGTGGGGACACAGCAAGGAGGCAGCCGTCCACAAGCCCAGGAGCGAGGCCTCAGGAGAAACCAAACCTGCCCACATCCTGGGCTTCTCAAACTTCCAGCCTACAGAACCGTGAGGAATACACTTCTGTTGTTTAAGCACTCAGCCTGTGGCGCTCCGTTACGGCAGCCCTGGGAAACCAATGCACGCGCCAGCCTGCTTAGACAGAGACGGGAGAAAGCCGGGTGGAAAGGATGCGGGAGCGACCGGGAAGCAGGGCCCTCAGCACTGGAGGTGGCTTCCTCCCGCAGCCCTCTGTGACACACACTCTGAATGCAGACCATTTCCAAGCGCCTCCCCCACCTGTGGAATCAATGCCGCCCTGGGTTTCAGGGCGTCCTCGCATAGACACAGTCTGCTACACCTCACCCTGCGTCTTACTGACCTGCACCCCACGCACACCGTTCTGCACTTTGCTTCTCCATCAGCGACAGCCCTTGGAGTCCACCGAGCCGTCCCCGTGTAGCGGCCTCCTTTTCTTGAAGGCTGGAGTGGGTGAGTGCTGGGCAGGGCCAATAGGAGAGGCTGCAGCTTGTTTGATCCCTGATTAGGGGAAGCTCTAATCTGCACGGCCCACCCTGCAGACCCCTGCCTCAGAGCAGGAGCCGTTGGCTAAGTGGGCTGTTGCTGGTGCCTCCCACGTGGGCAGTGGCAGCCTCAGTGCCCCCTGTTCATCTTCCACTGGCCTGTGGAGTCTCAGCGATCTGTCCTGATTTGATAGCCATTCAAGGTGCCGATTTCTTGCCTGAATGGCTATAAGAGCAGGTACGTACAAACAAATCTCCCTGCTCCTGCCCTGGGCCCGAGGCGGGGTTCTCAGCACTGCTGACCTCCTGCACAGGGGCATTCTCTGTTGCTGTCCTGTGCATTCCAGGACGTTTGGCAGCATCCCTGGACTCTACCCACGAGATGCCAACAGCTCCCCGGCCCAGCTGTGACAACCAAAAATGTCTTCAGACATTACTCAAATCACCCAGGTTGGGAACCGCTGTTCTCAAAGCTTCCAAATCCATCTCATCCCATAGGTCTATACACAGTTAAGCAAATGATTCGCTTTTGACCAGTGAAGGTTTCATTGGAAACAGTTGTTATAACACCAGAAAGAAAACTCTTCAAAGAGAAAAGAAAGAGTGTCCTGTCAGCGGAAACGGTCTCCCCACCCCGAGGCTCCCACCTGCCTGGGTGTCCCCCAGTGACTGTGTTTGCTGCTGGGAATCCGTCAAACCCCGTTGCCCTCACAGAAAAACCGTTTAAGCAATTCTTGTCTCCACGGCAGGACACCTGCCTCAGGTGCTCTGAGGCCAGAACGGGTCTTTCCAGAGTGTCTAGAGCAGTGCCGGGAAGTGAAGGGAAGCAGACCCCTTCCCTTCCCGGAGGGGGCTCCTCCATCAGGGACTCACGCGCACGGTCCTCCCCAAAGCCAGGAGGTTGGCGTCACTCACGACGCTGAGGCCCTTGGGGGCTTGACGAGAGGGGCTCGGGGCCACGTAACTCTTCTACAATAGAGGCAACAAGAGGTGGGCGCTCCAGAGGAGGGCAACCCCTTGGCGTAAATGTTCACTATCTTATAAACGGTGGGCACAAGACCCTCTCCTTGCTTGATGTCAGACGAGAGCACAGGGCAGGGGCCGTTGAGCCCCTGAGGGTTGAAGGGAACACAGGTAGAGGACACAGGGGACAGTGCGTGTGTGTTTCATGATGTTGCCAAGGTTGGCCCTTTATTTGCTATAAACCAGGTCCAGTTTTGAGGGCGCTAGGACAGCTCAGAAGCAGCATCCCATAGACATTTCCGCACTGCCCAGGTACCTCTGCCGGCCACCTCTAGCAGGCAGAATCAGCCTGGTAAATTGATGGCGTCATTGATTAGAAATTAAGGACCCCCCAGTCCAGCGGTTCTCAATCTTGCTGCCTATTAAAATCACCTGAGGAGCTGTGACACTTCCTAATGTCCACGCTGCTCCCCAACAATTAAGTCAGGGTCTCCCGGCGTGGGGCCACGCATTGGTGGTTTCCAGCTCCCCAGGTGATACCAAGGTGTGGCTGGATCCTCCCTCGGTAACCCGGCACAGGCTTCCCCCACTCTAACGTGCATCCGAGGACTCAGGGATCTTGTGAACATGAGGGTTCTAGTTCAGGAGGCTGGAGTGGGCCTGAGATTCAACACATCTCTGTGCTTCTCGGATGGTTGTCACCTGGGAACTTGTTAGGCTCTCAGGCCCCGCCCAGAACCTACAGAACAGAATCTGCATTTGAACAAGGCACAGGTGAGTTGAATGCATGTCCAAGTCTGAGATGCCCTGCTACAACCCAGAGCCTTTACTTGCCGGTGAGGAGTGAGGTCCAGAGAGGAGAGGACAGGCCAGAACCCCACAGCTCTAGGAAAAGTAGAAAGTTCCAGAAGCCCTGTTTGCCTGCCATCCAAATGTCTTCTTTCTGCCGTTTGCTGATCTCGATAAAGAGCATTTGTTTCTCTGACAATGATGATTTCAGACAATGCATAAAACTTCCCCTCCTGTTAAATTTAATTCCAGCATGAAACCAAACAGAACCCAAAAATTTAGGAAGGAAAGAGCAGAAATAGGGCTGAGGAAGATATAAAAATAGGACAGAAGCTAGGTGCCTTTTTCATCTTCTTTCTGATTAAAAAAGACCTGTTAGCATGAAGCCCACAGGTACGGTGACTCAAGAGGTACAGGAGAGGGTAGCTCCGTGGGAAGTTTTGGATCATTCCTCTTAGAAAGAAGAATCAGAAATTTAGTCTAACGCAGGGGAAAAAAAATATGAGCTTCCTTTGACTTTCTCAGGATGGGCTAGTTTCTGCATCGATATGAAAAAATAAAATAAGGCAAAGGCATTAACCAAAAGGAAATGCTGTTTCTTCTATTTCTGAGCCACAAAGAGCAGGGACGACGCTGATGAGTCAGAAGCCAGTGGCCTGGAGGGAGCCGCCAAAGGAAGGTGATGGCTTTTTAAATGTCCCCTTCAAAGGCAGCCCTTCACCTTCCCAGTCTGGAGCTGATTTTTGGAGATGGCCAAAAGCTATTCGGAATCACGTCAGGTGATTGAGGTGGGTGATAAAAGTCAGTTCCATGTTAGGGAACAAATCCATGTGACAATACATGAGATGCCTGGTTTCTTCATGTGGGTTGTCACCCGATTCTAAAAGCAGCTCTGTACAAAAGTCCCAGCTGTGGTTTGAGCAAGGGTAGCTGCACCGGGGAAAGCTTGGGGCTCCTCGGGGTTTCCTCCCTGAAGGGGACAAGTTGTTCTGACAGGCTGTCACGTCCCCTCTCTAACTCCCACTCCGGCTTCATTTCTCTAGTGGTGGCCACTCCTTCTCAGACACAGGGCACAGGGTTATTGTGGGTGCCACCAAGGAGAAGAGAGTCACCCCCTGAGAAGGGGCCACAGGGGCAGGCCACAGCAGGTGACAGACACCACCTGCACCAGTTTCCTGGGGCTGCCATAGCAACGTCCCACAAACTGGGCAGCTTAAACAGTAGAAAGTCCTCGTCTCTCAGTTCTGGATGCTGGACGGCCAAGATCGAGGTGTCAGCAGGGCTGTGCCCTCCGCCCCCGAAACCTGTAGGGCTGAAGCCTTCCTTGCCCCATCCCGGCATCTGGTGGTGGCTGGCAATCTTTGGCAATCTTTGGCACTCCTTGGCTTGCAGCTGCTTCACTCCAAGCTCTGTCGTTGTGCCTAGACCAGGGCACGGGGGTGGTTAGAGAGAGAGAGGAGTGAGTGTGGACAGCCCGTGTGACCCGGCCCGGGGCTGGGGGAGCCAGGGGAAGTCAAGCCCCTGGACACAGACTGGTTGCTCCCTGGGGCCACCCTCAGCTTCCTGCATCATCATCTTCAGCTGCCCGGCCGCCTGCCACTCAGCCCTGAGCCTTGAGGCTTTGCTGCCCCATGTGGACCCCCATTTCACAGGTCAGACTCCCAAAAGCCCCTTCCCAACGGCACGAAGGGAGCCTTGGCTCTGAAGAGACGCGGCAGAGGGGAGGGGAGGGCTCCACCAGCACCCGGGGTGTGGATTTGTTTCTTGGGGCTGCCAGGACAAACTATTACACTACAAACTGGGTGGCTGAAAACAACCGAAATACATTCCGTCCCAGTTCTGGAGGCCAGAAATGATGATGGTGTTGACAGCCACACTCCCTTCAGCAGCTGCCCCCTCCTCCCGCCTCAGGTGGCCGCCTACAGTCCTCACCCACCAGGGACAGCGTCACCCTAGTCTCTGTCTGCCTCATGGTCACAGCGCCTTCTCCTCTGCCTTCTCCTCTTCCGCTTCCCTCTCCACTGGGATAATCTCCAAGAACCTTAACTTAATCACACCTGCAAAGTCTGCCACCTAAGGTCACAATTGCAGGTTCCAAGGATTAAAGCCTGGTGTCTTCAGGGCCATTATTCAGCCCACACCAGGCAAAGCTCACAGGGAGCCCCTCTCATCCGCACAGGTACTGCAGGGTGGACCCCGATGAGGTCCTCGGGCTGCAGTCCAAGTACCAGGTGAGAGCAGAGCCCCTCCCTCGCCCTCTGGCTCTGACACAGCTCTCTGTGAGGCGGGGCGGGTGTGAGCAGCTCAGACCCAGGCGCATCCCTTCTCCGCCCTGGGACAGAAGCCCCGCTAGCCGTCCAGGCGGCGGGAGCACAGCTCACAGCTCTTACCCAGCCCCTCTCCAGCCAATGCTTCTGGACCCTAAATCCCCATGCTCAAAGTGGGAGGCCAGCAGCAGCACCCTCACCTGGGAGACCCCTTGAATCAGAATCTGCATTTTCGCAAGACCCCCAGGGGAGCCCCGGGGCCCCGCAGTGAGAGAAGCCCCGGTAGACAGACGAGTCTGGGATGTGCTCCCTCCCCAGCAGCCCACCTGCTCTCCGTGCAGAAAACTGTGGGCTTCCTGCCTCCCTAGGGATGGGCGTGTGGTTTGGAAGCCAAGCGGTGCTCATTTGGTTTATTTATCTTCCCAAGACTTAATCTATTTTGAATTTCAGATAACATTCTAAAAAGGCTTGGGTTGTTATTCTTATGCAGGGTGGGGGTGGGGAGAGCACACTTGTGCTTAACAAAGTTGAGAAACGTTTATGCAGCTGATCCCGGAGCATCAGACCCAGCCCTCCCCTGGCTGCCCGTCCAGTAATCCCCAAAGCCCGTCTCATCCGGGCCCCCTCTGGTGACCATCTGCTGTTTGTCCACCAGCCCCTCTTCCCTTTCCATTAGGAAAGGTCTCCTCCCATGGGGGAGGCCTCCAGTCACAGCATGCCCTTTCCTTGGCCATGGTGGCCATGGTGATTGGTCCACTGTTGACATGTGACTGAAACTTGACCAATCAGAGTCTTTCCCTGGGGCTTTTCAAACGGAAACCGGGACATACTTTCCGTTCAGGATGGCTAAACAGCAATGACGTCACAGAAGTTCTGCTACATGGAGGTGCTTGCAGGTGGCGCCCAGCCACCTGGGGGTACCTGCCTCCGGCCACCCTGCCCTGCAGAGCTCTCCCCCCCCACAGGTTCCCTGCCGCGTGGAGAAGGCCCATCTGCAGGTGGGACTCGGCCGGGCTCAGAGAAGCCTGGATCAAAGTCAGGGCCAGAGGGGTCCCTGCTCCCTCCCAAAGGCCTGTTCCACTTCCTGAGGTCCCTGGAGTCCTAACACATTATAATTTGAATTTGGTTTCTGTCTTTTGATGATGGGATTAAGACCACTGGGACTTAGGGATGCCGTGTCTGAGGCTGTGCGAGGAAAGGAGGTGAAGGAATTGCCTGAGCAGAAGCCTGAAATAAGGGCAGATGATCACTGCCTAGTTGGGGGACATATATCAGCGATCTGGGAGGACAGCACAGCATGATCCCACCTCAGAGCCTGAGGGGTCTCAGGCAGGAAAAGCCACGGAACGGCCTGACATGAAAACTCCTCATGGCTGTAGAGGTAGATTGCAATATGTCAGCCTGGGAGAAGGGTCTTCAGGCTTCCATTGTTAGGACACTGGGCCAAGTTCCTTCTCTCCCTTTCTCTCCACAATGCCTCAGTTAATGTAAAACCAGTCTCCCAGTGGAAAGCATGTAGTTCCTTTGTTCCTTGATCAAATGGGTCACAGCTACTGAAGTTAAAGATTGATACTCATTTATGTAGCTTGAGCTTGGGATAAAATTAGTTAGTTTACCTTGGGACAGGTTGTACCTACTGAAGAATTATGTGTTTTTCACTTCTAGAAAGGAGAAGGAAATTAGCTAGGACACCTTGTGATTTGGGGGGGAGCCCCGAGACCTTTGATCATTGTATTCCATGACTTTTTCACATGAGATCATTGTATTTTGCAGCATGGCAAAGAGAATAAAAACCAAGTGCTGGGTTTCAGTCGCTGCCACCTTGGCACCAGAGTGCTGGTGGTCCCTGATTTCCCTGCTCTTTTAAATACTATTTCTGTGTCTGTGTCTGTGCTTGTTTCATCTCTTGCAACACATTCTGCCCGGGGACCCTATCTGTACGGGGACATCGTGAACCCCCGATATTTTGCAACTGAAAAAGTTCTGATAACACATTCCTATCTTGGAAATCTTTGAATAGCTGCCCTGTTGGGGGCAGGATCACACCCCTTCTCGGTGGCATTCAGAAACCTTCACAGTCTAACTCCATGTCCCTCACTTCTTCCCATGGAAATTTAACTCCTGCATTTGACTCTTCAATGGTATGGACACTTGCAGGGCAATTCTGGGTACCTGGTGTGCTCTTCCAGACACCTGCTGGGCTCTCTCGTGCACTCACTGGGCAGTTCAAGGTGCCTGCTGGCCCTTTCATGGCCCTGCTGGGCTCTTCCATGTGCCTTCTGGGCTCTTTCAGGTGGCTGGTGGGCTTTTCCATGTACCTGCTAGGCCCTTCCAGGCCCTTTGTTTCCTCCCGATACTTCAGGGCCTGTACCTGGACAACAGCTCTGTCCATCTCGTTGTAATACTTTGCATCTGCGTTTCCCCTCGCTAGGCTGTGGGATTCCAGAGGGACAGTGGCCTGGCAGTCCTGGGGCCCAGTGTTTTGGAATCATAGAACATGCCTAATACATATTGACAAAACACCCAGACTCCTAGTGTGGCTTTTGAACTCCAGTCCGTGAACATACTGTGTTTCAGTGAAATTCTGTGAATCCAGCCAGAAAGGCCGTGACCCACCTTTGTGCCTCAGTCTCCACCTCTGGAAAATGGAGGAAATGGAAGCTCTTCCTCATGGGCTTGTCAGGAGGACTCGTGATGCCCAGGAGACATTTGGGACAATGTCTGGCATTCAGTGAGCATCTCAGAGCATCAACACGTGCTGTTGACATTTCCCTTCCTCCCCCAGCTCCTCTCCCCCTCGCCTTCTCATCTCCTCCTGCATTGCTGCCCTGCAGTCCCATCTCTCAGCCACACGCACCCGCTCCGGCCACGGGGAATGCTTGGGGCTGGCTACTTGGCAGCTGAGGAGATCCACTGAGGTGCCCCCTAAACAGTAAAAATGATCCCTCCAACTCCATCTGCCCATTCCATTTGCTCAGGCCAAGCCCACTCACAGCCCCAGCGCAGAGCCTGTGTCTGGCCAGGTGCCAATGCTCTGACCCTCCAGACGTAATCCTTGGTTTGTCTCGCTGGGAACAGGAGGCCGGAGACTGCCCAGGGGACAACCGCCAGCTGCTTTGCCCAAGGACCTTAGCACGGGCTCCAGCACGCTCTTGGCCCCGAGCACCATCTTCCCCTGAAAGGTGGAAACACACAGTTTCTTCTGCACAATCATCCTGGGCTCTGACGACTGTGTTCCCACCTGTGAGAGTCACTTCATAAAGCTCAGCACGTGAGTAGTCAGTGCTGAGTGTTGGGAGTTTCTCTCTGAGAGGCCAGGTGGGTTTGAGCGTGTCCTTCTGTTGTTGTCACCCAAGGGAGCTGCCCTGGACCCCCAAGTCAGGGCACTGTGCTGGGAGGGGCCTTCTTGGTGGACCCCCCCCCAGCAGCAGATGGCACATCTGGAAGTTGCTTCTTCACAGCTGGATGGCTCTGCTGATCCCACCACGCTGAGCATTCAGACTGCCACTCAGCGTGTCACCAACAGAGACCCGGCAGCAGAGCCATAGAGCCCCCCTGGTCCATGCGTCTGCTGTTCTCACCTCCCCTTTCCCTGTCTGCTGCTCTCAGTAACAGCACCCTTGTTTTCCTTGAGGAGGCCCCTGCCCTCGCAGCGCAAGGGTGTGAGCGGGACCCAGGCCTGGCCACTGAGAAGGCCCCACCTCCCTGCCAGGTGGCGATGGCCCCGGATGGACAGGTCCCCACACGCAGGCCAGGCCTAGGCTCTGCTACGTGTGGAGCCTGCTTAGGAAGGAAGCCCCAGCCTCCCGCCCAGCTGAGCAAAAGGTAGGTTCAGGCAACTGTTTCTGAACAACCGGCCCCCTGTGTCTGAAGCAGACACCCCTGGCCATTTCACGCGCGGGAATCAATGCATTCTCTTTTTTGCTCAGTGAGTAAGATGGGATTTCTGACCCTGCAATGACAACCTTACGGGTTTCCACCCCTTGGTGGCTCTTTCCCATCCCCCCAGGATTGCACTTTTGCCTTCACGCCTGCAGCAGTCTCTGCGGCTGCCACAACAAATCTCCACGAACTCAGTGGCTTAAAACGACAGGAATCTCTTCTCTCATAGTCTGGAGGCCAGAATCCAGTCAAGGTGCCAGCAGGGCCACAGTACAGTCCCTCTTGCCTCCTCCAGCTCCTGGATGCCAGTGCAGTGAGGTCCCTCGCCCCGGGCCTGTGGGCGTGGGCAGCCTGCACCAACAGCAACCCCGGCCTCGTGGGGCTGCCAGGAGTCTGCAGTGACCTCTGACTGGGCACCCGGGCAAAGCTTGATGGCGGACCCGGCATTTCAGCAGAACCTGCAGAGAACAGACCCTGTGTGCGTGGCGAAATGGGAGAGAACATTCTTTCCAGGCAACCTCGAGGAAGGTCAGGCTGCCCAGATAAGCCCAGAAACAGAACTGACATGGAGCCAGGAGTCCAGTGCCCAGGGAGGAGGATGTGATGCTGGGGGTGGTGTAACCGGCAGTGGCTGTGCCACCCCCATGTCCTCTTGTGGGTCCTCGCAGCAGGCTGTGTGTGGGTATTCTCGCTCCTCCACTTTGTCCATGGAGGAGCCAGCATTCCGAGAGTAAAGCTGTCATCAGTGCCCGAGCTCGCATTCACCGCCAGCTCTCTGACTCTCTAAAACTGGTGCTCTTGGCTGCAACACCAGGCTCACCTCCCAGGACAGGGACTTCTAGAACTTTTTATGAATAGCTTATTAAAGAGAAGGGAAAGCATCATTTTCAAACTGTACCAAAAGGCAATGTGTGCATCAACTCAGCAAGCACAATAGGACACTAGAGTCTACACCTCCCAGGGGATCCCAGGAATTTTCTGGAACAGAAGACGGGGCTGTCAGGATGGCCTTGGTCTCCATTCTCCTGCTGACAATGCTAGGAGAACCTACCTGAAGCTCACTCCAGTCCCCCGGGAATCTGGCTGCTGCGCTAGCCGCCTTGCACATAGGTGGGATCCAATACACGTTTTTTGAATTAATGAAAAAAATCTATCTATAAATCCATATTTGTGTATTTTGCAGTCCCAGGGGGCAATCAAAAGAAAAGAAAACTCACGGCAGAAATAACTACATTTGTTTATGTCCTATTTATTCATTTATCTGCTCTTCTGGAAGCTAAGACGCTCCTATTTTTAGCACCTCCCATGCTCAGACATGGATTATTTTTTCCCTTCAAGCTCCCCTAAGGAGTTGATAGTTCCCAGCCTCTGACCGCAAAGTCATGTCACGCGTTCAACAAGAGGAGATGGTGGGGTGGGCACTCAGGGAAGAGGCCTCCCCTTCCACAGGCCCCAGGAAATAGTCACAAGGCAGGGAAGGCCCTGAGGAGTCGGCAGCTGTCCCTGAAGCTGCCTGCCAGCAAGAGTCCCAGCTCCCAGCCTTCGCTGGCACCTTCCTGCTCTCCATCGGGTTCCCGGGGAAGCAGGTGTGGAGGCCCCACCTCCGCCCACCCTGTGCTCGTTCCCCTTCCAGAGAAGGCTGTGGGTGCTAACTCTGGAGTCTCCTCGTTGCGTTTACAGCTCTGCCAGGCGAACTTGACCAAATGGCAGTCTATAAGCCAGTCACCTAAAAATGTGGGGTGTCTGAGCCAAGTATGAACCCCCATTCGAATCCTGTAAAAATATTTGAAAGAGGATCGTCATTGCATGTGTGTGCTGGGCTCAAGATTTTTCTAGCACTGACTCAGAGAGCTTGGGCGAGTCTTGAATGCTCCAGTCTCTGTTTCTCCATGGACACATGGGAAGCATAATTGCAGCCCACTGCCACCCTCACTTACACGTCTGGAACCCAAAAAAGCGATGACACACTCCACAGTGACTGATGTGTAGCTTACGCATTCATAAAATCTTCCAGTATACCCATACGAGTTACCATAATTATAGCAGCACCTCAAAAACAGGAACACCAGGGTAATTCTAAACAATAATAAGAGAGTACTAAAATATAGATGATTTCTAAGGCATTAATCTTCCTAATGCCTCTGTGAGGACAGGAGGCCACTGACATTGGTGGAAACATCCTCCCCATCGTGCGGCTTTGCGATGCGCCATGTATTCTTTCCAACGTTGACAATGTCATTTTTCCATCCTTCCTCTCTCATGAGATAAGTAGAAAAACTATTCTTACTCTCCCCAGTTAATACCACTTTTAGGCAGGAGAGAACTAGCAAGATCTGGGTAGAGAGGTGTCCCCCCCACCCCAAAATTCCTGTCTAGCCAGAACCTGAGACTATGACCCTACTTGGACATAGGCCTGTTGCAGGTGTAATTCAGATGAGGTCATGCTGGAGTAGAATGAGCCCTACACCCAGTGCCTGGTGTCCTTATAAGAAGAGGACACAGTCACACACAGAGAGGAGACAACGCGAAGGGAGGCAGAGACGAGAGTGATGCAACCACACAGGAAACGCCAAGGGTCGCAGCAACCACGAGAAACTGCAAGAGGCCAGGACAGCCCCTCCCTAGAGCCTGGGGATGGGACATGCCCGGCACCTCGACTGGACTTCCGGCCTCCACAACTATGGGAGAATACAGGTCTGTTGCTTAAGCCCCTCAGTGTGTGCCTTTGTCATGGCAGGTCCAGGAGGCTAACACAGAAGGAAACTGGGAACAGGAGCCAGAGACTCAGAAGGGGGCTCACGGAGACCGTGTGACCTTGGGGGCACAACTCAGGCATCTGGAGAAGGCTCAGGTCCCCGTGGTTCCACCCGATCCTTCCCAGGAAACGCACTACAGGGCCCCGTAGCGTGCAGTCATGAGGCCGGGAGAGCTCCCGGTCTCTCTGTCTGCGCCTGTCCTGCCCAAGGCACCCTGGACGTGTCTGGCTACGTCCATGGAAGGAGGGCGGCATCTGCCAAGCCGGGGGAGGGCCTGAACCAGGAAGCACAGCGATGGATGTTCTTGACCAAAGCTCCCTTCAACAGTGGGTTTTATCCCCGGAAAATTTCTGAGACTATTAGGCATAAATGTCCTCTTCCTCATGTAGCACATGTCCTCCCTCCCTTGTTTCTAGAACACTGACCAAGTGAATTTCCCACCACTTTCCTGGGTCCTGTGAGTGTCCAGACTGGTGGCCCAAATCCTTCCCGTCCATCGGTAGGTCTCAGCGCCGTTCCCGGCCAGCTGCACGACCTTGTCCCATCTTACGGTAGGAATGCTTTGCTGTCTGCATCTACAAAGTTCGAATGGTGGTAACAGGACCGAGCTCCTAAATGACGGCAGCAAGTCTGTGGACAAGGGCCTGGAGAGCCCCCAGCACAGCGCTGGGGACAGCCCGAGACACGTAAATGTCAGTTAACATCTTCAACACCTTGAAGGGTGTGCAGATTAACCGCAATGACCAGGGGTCTGAGAACGATGGCTCAAGAGGTGAGAATGGTTTTCACATTTTTAAATAGTTGAAAAAAGCAAAAGAAGACGAATGTTTTGTGACATGAAATTCTACGAACTCATCTGTTTACGGTCGTCGATGTCTGCTCTCGTGCTACAAAGAGCAGAGTTGAACGGTTGCAGAACAGACCACGGTCTGGCAAAGCATAAACTATTTGCTACCTGATGCTTTATGGAAAAAGGCTGCCGGTCTCTGGCATGGACTCTGGGGCCAAATTATCTAACTCCAAATCCTAGAGCCAATGCTTCCTAGTTTGACTTTAGACAAATTATCTCCCCTCTCTCTCTCTGCCTCCATTTCCACATCTCTAAAATGAGTGCAATAGTGCTTACTTTAAAATATTTTTGTAGGATTGAATGAATTATCGTTTTTAAGGTCTTAGTGTCTAGCACACAGAAGCACAATAGATGGGTTCAATGATTTTCAGATCTTTACTGTAATCCTCAGTCTCCTTAAATCCTTAAATCCTTAAATCCCACCATCATTCTGTACCAGAGTGAAATATTTAAAAATTCTCAAGCCTTCTTTCCACTTAACACATGAGAGTTCTTTAAAACTGACTTGTCATTTTCTTCACTTTCCATCATTGTTCCATATGCAAACAGATCCAGGAAACCTTAGCTCAGACTTCTCAAATCCCAGATGGGTTCTAATTTGTTATGTTGGAGGAAGAAAATCTGTATTCCCTAGCAGATGCACAAGGACTGCCTTGTTAGTCACATCTGCCACCTTCTTACTTCTCAGCATTAAAAGAACTTTTTCTGCAAGCTCTATGGATCTTGATTCCAAAATGCAAACACAGAATGATGAGGCATGTATTTCCCACCTTGCCAAAGATGTTTTCCTACTTTATCTAACTGGTGTCTGGAGTTTACATGGAATCGCACTCCGTGTCGTGCAGAGGAGTCAGGCAGGCTGGAACAGGGGTGGGGGACAGTTTCCCCCCAACGTCCGCTCACTGCTTCCGTGTGATTGAGCTGGCTGGGCACTCAGCCTCTCAGCCAGAGACTCCACTTCCCGACCTGCTGTCCCTGGGCCTTAAGACACTATGCTCATCCTAGCTCTGCACCTTCCCATGAACTGCAACCACGAGGATGAGGGTGACAGTCTGTGAAGGCAAAGCATAATGATGGACAGAGCCTGGGTCCCTGAATGACCACGTGGAGCAGAGCTGCTCCATCACCAAGGACCCCTCATCTGGGATCTCATTAGAGATAAAATAAACTTCTATGTGCTTTAAGCTGCCCACGTGATCAGTCACTTTGTCACAGCAGCTAAGCCTTTACTCTAACCAATACAAAGGCCATGTAGTCTGTTACCTTCTGCAGTTCACAGGTGAAGAAACGGGGCAATCCCCCCAAATCCCATACTTGCCTCTAGTGAGGCAGCTTTCCCTGGCAGCTCGGAAGGGAGATTTCTGGCAAGTCCCACTAGCATGGCCCCATGGCCTCCTCTGCCATTCCAGTAGCCACAGCCACACGCCCTCCACCAAGACCCGGCTCCCACCCTGGAGGGCCTCTTTGGGTGCACCACCCAGTCCCGGGGCACTGGCTGCTCCTTATGTCTGCTATTCACATGTACTTTAGTGTTCTCTTTCCTTCTTACCAGCCAATTCCTCGTACCCCAATCCTGTTATGATGATTGTTTATATAAAACTTTCCCTGTTCAAATCACTGTGTGGTTTCTCTCTGCTGATTGGACCCAGACTGCTGTACTGGTCCCCACCAGCAAGTGGGCACCATGTGCCAGTGCCAAGTGGATGACAGCAGAGAGCTGAAGTGACCTGGCCTATCTCCAAGAGTGAACACAAAGCCTGTGTGAAGAGGACAGAGCACAGGGCACAGGTAGGGACGGGGTTCCTGGCCTGGCTCTGCGGCTGGAGGTCTCTGCCACAGAACCGTGCAAGGGGCTCATGCAGAAAGCTGCTGGCCTCGCCAAGAGTAACAACCACGTGACTTCCATGGACATCTAGAACACATACAGGCTGATGATCAACTTTTGCTTATCCTTTCTCTACTTTTTTAGAGACTTTCAAACTTTTTTAACTGTGTAATTCATCTCAATCTACAAGTTTAAATATATATATTCATTTTTTAATATTGGGACATAACAAAACACAAGTTAGAAAGCACAGAATCAAGGCTCAAGCTTGGCCGCTCCTGTTCAGTTACAACTTTGGTCAGAAACTGCGTTTATTTTCCATCGTTACAACAGAGTATCACAAACTCAGCAGCTTAATCCATGCTTATTATCTCCCGTTTCCCCCGGGCAGCGGGTCCGGGTGCAGGTCAGCCGAGTCTTCTGCTCACACGGCAGAGACCCCGCAGCAAGGTGGGGCCGAGGCTGTGATCTTCTCGGAGGCCCAGGGTCCGCTCCCAACTCGTCCTGGCTGTTGGCAGAATTCAGTTCCTGACAGCGTACAGCCGAAGTCACCGTTCTTTGCTGGTGGTCAGCTGGAGGTCACTCTCAGCTCCCAGAGGCCACCCCAGGTCCTCACCACCTGGCCTTCACGGCAACAGCTCACTTCTTCTGAGCCCGTTGGGGAACCCTCTCTAGTCTGCTACCACCGAGTCTTACATTAATAATATGGAGCACAATCAAGGGAGTAATGTCTGGGTGTGGTGGCTCACGCCTGTAATCCCACACCTTTGGGAGGCCGAGGTGGGAGGATTGCTTGAGGCCAGGAGTTCAAGACCAGCCTGGGCAATATAGTGAGACACTGTCTCTACAAAAAAAAGAAAATTAAAAGGCAGTGACTGTCCCATTATATACACAGATCTACCCATACTCAAGAACAGGAGATTATATGGGGCAGTGCCCCAGGGGGGCAGACTCTTGGAAGCCATCTTCGAATTCTGCCTGCCACAGAAACTCATAGAAAGTCTGCGAAAATGAGAAAATTTATCTAGAGCAGGTCTATCTTCTCCCCATTCTAGAAGTTTCTCTGATCTTCTAAATGAACCAAGATTCCTTCACTGTTCTTTAGTTTCCTTCACCTTCAACCTCTTCCCACGTCTGGAATCCATAAAGGGCTTTCTTCTTTGGGATGGAAAGAAAACCTAATCCAGATCTCGCTTCACATTAACTCAGAGCTCTGCCCCACTTCTGACGGCCGCTTTGTACACCGTCTGCGAGAAAAGAGGGTGTGTTCGTGTCCTAGCACTGCTAGATAACAAATTGCCACAAACTCAGGGGCTGAAAACAACAATTTATTCTCTCTCAGTTCTGAAGACCAGAGATCCAAAATCAAGGTGTTGGCAGGACCGCGCTCCCTCTGAAGCTTCCAGGGGAGAATCCTTTCCTTGCTTCTGCCGGTTCCTGGCGGCTCCCGGCACCACTCAATCTCTGCCTCTGTCTGCACGCGGCTTCTCCCCTGTGCCTTTGCCTCCAATCCCCCTGTCTGTCTCCTGCAAGGACACCAGCCATTGGATTTGGGGTCTACCCTAAATCCAGGATGTTCTTATCTCTAGATTCTTAAATTAATAATGTCTACAAAGACCCCCCCTTTTTTTTCTCCTTTTTTCCCCTGTTCCTACCACTCTGGGATGCAAAGACCCTTTTCCAAACAAAGACACATTCATAGGTTCCAGAGTTAAGACTTGGACATGTCTTTCTGGGAGCCACTGTTCAACCCAGTGTTCAGCCCACTGCTTGGGGAAACTATTGATTAAGAACTCAGGCTGAATCAACTGCAAAAGCCAGATATTCACCTTGATCTTGCTTAAGCACAGCAGGGGCCTCGCCTGGTGAGTATCACTAAACTGAGAGGTGAGCAGAGGTGGTGCTGCCCTAGAGAGGAGCATAACCGGGACTCCAGCCCCTGCGGACCCGGTCACTCTGCCTGTCCTCTCCACGTCATCCTTCCTAGTGCAGACAGCTCCACACTGGGGTCCACAGCAGATTCTGAAGCTTCTAGGGGAGAATCCTTCCTTGCTTCTGCCAGCCCCTCAGGCTCCATAGGAAGGCGTTTGCCAGGGCATGTCATGGCCTCTGTCTGGCCACCCTGGTCATGTCCCTATTAACTCAATTTTATGTGAGATTCAAGCATGGGGTTGGGGCTTTGGGACATGTGCCCAGAAGAGAGCCATTCTTTTTTTTTTTTTGAGACAGAGTCTCGCTTTGTTGCCTAGGCTAAAGTGAGTGCCGTGGCATCAGCCTAGCTCACAGCAACCTCAGACTCCTCGGCTTAAGCGATCCTCCTGCCTCAGCCTTCCGAGTAGCTGGGACTACAGGCATGCGCCACTATGCCCGGCTAATTTTTTCCACATAGATTTTTAGTTGGCCAGATAATTTCTTTCTATTTTTAGTAGAGGCGGGGTCTCGCTCTTGCTCAGGCTGGTCTTGAACTCCTGACCTCGAGCTATCCACCCGCCTCAGCCTCCCAGAGTGCTAGGATTACAGGCGTGAGCCACTGCACCCGGCCAAGAGAGCCATGCTTGACCCCAGGTCAACTGGCTCCAACTCAGCACGGGACAGTATAGGACCCCTGCCCACCCTCGTGGGGTCTACACACCGGCCGTCCACTGGTGCAGGAAGGAGTGCACATTAACACGTACACACCCATTCAGCTTCCTTTACCTGCACAGCCTCCATCATTGTCAGAGTCTATTTTTAAAAGTGACTTTAATTGGAAAAATCGTCTTTGTCTCTTGAAGCGCTAAATTCAAGTGGGGTCTCCTTTGCAAGTGCCCACAAATCCTGGCTCCTTGTGGCAGCCCCTACCATCAGGGTCCCACGGACCCCCTCCCAGCTGTCTCCCTCTAGAGCTACTTTGTTCAGACACGATGGTCCCTTGAACAGTTTATTTTATCCAACATTCTGATCAGTCCATGATATTTGCAACAAAGCTGGTAGTTCTTAATTAACCCATTTGAGTTACCCTCTGAAGGCGAGTAACAGTCTGATTAAAAGCCCAACTTCCCATGGCTATTTTAACAAGAAATAACTGCAGGGTATGAAGGAGAAAATAGATGATTCAACCTTGTAACAGGAAGCGTGGAAATCAGCATGAGGATAGGAAAAGTGTTCCCCTTAATGAGATGAAGCCGTCTGGCTGGGTAGAGTATTCTGGGATCAGAAATCCGGTTTGTGAAGAACAAACAACCCAGTTTTGGCTCACAGAAGCCTTAATCAGGTGCCTGAACAAGACAGCTGTCCCTACATGGGACAGAAAAGTGCCCCCTCTGGGTTTTGTTAATTACATTGGTTCATCGTCCACCCTGATGGAGCTCAGCCTCTGAGCACTTGGGACCCCACTAGTGATAGTCAACCCGGGCTAGGGGTCAGTCCCTGGGGACTGCAACTGAGCTGAGAGTGACCGGGAGCCAGAGGAAGCCCCCACCCTGTATTGGGGGAGGGGCGGGGACAGAGCACTGAGCAGGACAACCCTACGGTGGTCGGGTTGGGGGTGTGCCTCTGTGTCCTCGGCTGGGCGGCCAGTGGACCAGCGTTAAGGGGCAGGACTGGGGTGGACATCCACCCCCACCTCTGATTCAGACCCAGAGTCCCCTCTAACCCTGGGTCTGGCTGTTCAGCCGAGCGCTCACCCTCAGAAACAGGACGTGCATCTCTGTCACCACTCTGAGATGACACACGTGCACAGATGGTGTCAACTAGGCAAAGGCCGGTTCACGTTTCTGTACCAAGTTCTTTTTGTTTGAACTTCAGGGCCCTCACTTGCCAAGTCAAGCCAAACAACTCTGGGGGCTGGAAAAAAGGACTGTGGTATGAGCCTAATTGCGACCCCTCCCCTTGAAAATTCACCTGTTGAAGTCTTAACCCCCAGTTACTGAGAATGTGGCTGTATTTAGAGACAGGATCTTAAAAGGTAATTAAGTAGAAATGGGGTCGTTAGGGTGGGCCCTGATTCAATATGACTGGTGTCCTGTTAGGAAGAAGAAACTAGGGCAGGTCCTGGTGGCTCACACCTGTGGTCACAGCTACTCGAGAGGCTGAGGCAGGAGGATCACTTGAGCCTAGGAGTTTAAGTGATAGTGAGACACACTCTGCAACCAGGGACATTCGGGGACAGTTCCAGCCTCTATACACCCTCCAGCAACAACAGGTCCCTTTCACAGAGCAGCCCGGGCCACACTGAGGCTATTGCCCCCCTGCCAGCCGTTGGTCCCGTGGTTGGGACTCTTTGAAGAGGTTGGAATCTTGACCTTGAGGAGAGGGGGACTCTCCGAAGTTCCTTCCTGCTCCCTGAGGTAGCAGCTGTCACCTTGTACCTCCTCTATCTCTTTCAGTAGTTAAGCACCTTTTACTAGTTAATCTATTATATTAAATGTTCCTGCTTCTACCTCCTACAGAAACCCTGACTACTTCTTCCGAACATGCAGACCTCCCTGTATCCCCGAACGGATGTGTGCTCTACTGAGGCAGCGGACTTTCTGGCCAGATCTCCGGCAGATGGACAGCACTTTCCCACACGGCTTGTGTTTCGTGTTCTTTTCTACATGCCTTTTTGCTGCGGCAGGTTCCCGTGGGCACATTTATTCACTCTACATGACTAAGAATTTTGCACTTACGCAAAATCTAACGTTTCTTTTCTTCTCATCCCCATACATTGAGGCATTAGAATTAAAGGGAAAATATTTAAGTTTTGCAGGGAAGTTAAAGTCTTGAGAGGTTTAAAGCAACTTAAAAATTATAAGTTTTTAAAAATTCTAACTCTAAAAAGTTACTTGTAATTTTATGAATAACCTAGATATATTGCCCATTCTCCGGGAAGGTGACCAAAAGTCCAGGCAAATGATCAAATAAGATACTTTAGTGTTTGGATGAAAAATATACTTTACACACCTCTGTGCAAAAAGCTGAACACTCTTTTAAATAACAGCAAAATATTTCTCAGAACTTTGGGTTTTCACAATTCTTTGGACACTGGTAACGTTTATTAGCATGGTGGCCAATCTGCAGAGAACCAGTTAGCCAAACCATTTCCAGGTTCTCAGGAAAATAATCTGAAATGTATTCATTGGCACTGTCATTTTGAAGACTTTATGAAAGGAAAACAAAAACAGGATCTTGGAGGCTTATTTCCATTCAAATGGACCACGTGCCGGGCCACAATGCAGTCCAGTAGCTCCCCAGCCCTGCAGGCTCTGCCAGACAGCAGCAGCCCCCGGGGCCCACCCTCCACAGAGTACATCAGGCCTCAGCTGACCACGTCTTCCAGGGTGGTCAGCAGAGAGCACAGAGTGAGGCCATCTGCATTCCTGCCAGTCACCAGCTTCAAACCAGGAAAAAGAAAAGCCACTTTTCTAACTGCCCATCCTCCCTTCTACTCTGTGGTCTCCAAACAGATTCCTTTACTAAGAGAGATTATTTTATTTTACTGCTACGAATTTCTTACACTTAACATCCCTGCAAGACAGAGTGAAGAGCAATAATTAAACAGGCCCCACGAAGCATCTGTCATACTCAATTTCCATGAAGAGAAAAACTCACACTACAGATGCATGTGGTTAATAACAAGCTGTATTTGGTGCCAAGGTTTTAAAAAGCACTACTTTGACATTAAAATGTGTTCTTCTCTGTATTAATGCCCTATGTCTTCAGAGTCTTCGAGGTTTTCTAAATTGTCCGCTTTGGAAAGAAGAAATCTGAAAGTCCTATCATGCCATTTTTTCTAGATTCTCTGAAGTGGAAACAGACAAAGACACTTATTAGTAATTTCTCACAGCACATTAGTAAAGTTTTTATAAAATGCAATATAATTTAAAAGATCTGCCTTTAAAAAATGTTATTTATGGTTTTTCATCAGTAATTCTTACCTCCAAAAGTAAAGCATTCTATTTTTTTGTACAAAATGTACAATAATTGTACATTTATTTTAGGCAAAAATATCAGTATTATCCTCATAATTTTTCTTTCTTAATAACTTGTGGTCTCAGGAAAGTGGAGGGAAGTGACAACAGCCCAGCAGGGTACAAGTGCATTGGAGCTGCTGTCCCAGGGTGGCTGGGTCAGGTGCATTAACCAGGGCCGTGAATAAATGGGAGAGAAAGGCCGGGCGCGGTGGCTCATGCCTGTAATCCTAGTACTCTGGGAGGCCGAGGTGGGTGGATCGCTCGAGGTCAGGAGTTCGAGACCAGCCTGAGCAAGAGCGAGACCCCGTCTTTACTAAAAATAGAAAGAAATTAGCTGGACAACTAAAAATATATATAGAAAATAAAAATTAGCCGGGCATGGTGGCGCATGCCTGTAGTCCCAGCTACTCAGGAGGCTGAGGCAGGAGGATCGCTTAAGCCCAGGAGTTTGAGGTTGCTGTGAGCTAGGCTGACGCCACGGCACTCACTCTAAGCCCAGGCAACAAAGCGAGACTCTGTCTCAAAATAAATAAAGGGGAGAGAAAAGGGCCCGGGACGGGCCGCTCCCCAGGGAGGGCAGGGCAGGAGAGGGCCAGGAGGTGAGGGTCGGGACACAGAAGTGTGGGGGAGAGGAAGAGGCTGCGGGAGGCAGGTGAGAGCTGGACCACCCTCACAACTGCTGACATCAGCCAGGACGACGACATCAGGAGTGACACGGAGAAAAGGGGGCGGCTTGGGAGACACCTGCGATGGGGAGGGGAGGGTCAGGGCATGGGTGGACAACAGAACCAGGCAAGAAGGCAGGGACGATGGAGTCCAGAGGCACAGCCCACAGCCAGCGCATCACAGGGGAAGGAGGATTGAGGGAAACAGCCCCCATCACCATCTGTCCCCGACCCTGGCTCTACTGTCCTCACAGCACTCAACACAACCTGCTGTCTCGGAATCTGTGTCTGGTGTCTGTCCGTGCCACAGGGTGAAACTCCCCGGGTCAGGGCCATGGCCTGTCTCCCTGACTACATCCTGGGCACCTGGACCAGTGCCCGGCACAGAGAAGGTGCCAATAGACTGTACTGTGGGCGAACAATTCAAGATGAAAGGTGTGGGGCCCAGAGACCAACACCCACCTGCACTCGGGGGTGGTGGCCCGGGGGGTGGGGGGGAAGGGGTACCGTGAAGACCTCAGCGCCCAGTCAGGGCCTTGCTCTCTTGGGGCTGGAGCCAGGAGGCGCCAGGCCCTTTCCTGCCTCCTCACCTCCCCGCAAAGGCAGGATTCATTGGAACAAATTTATCTCAGAAGAGACGTGATATTGTGAAATATATATTTCGTCTTTGATCCCACTTGTTTCCTGGCATGTGACTCCTAAGATCCCTAGGGTTTCCAAAATGATCTATTCTGTGTGCCAATGAGTTGACTGGTGGCTGCAGCCCCTATGTAGCTTCAGGATGGGGCCGGTCCCCAGAAAGACCAAGGCAGGATTAGAGGGTTGGGACTTCCAGCCCAGCCCAACCTCCAGGGACGGGAGAGGGGCTGAAGGTTAAGTTGATCCCCAGTGGCCGATGATTTAATCAATCATGTCTTTCTAATGAAGCCTCTATAAAAGGCCCAAGAGGACAGGGTGTGGAGGGCTTCTGGACAGCTGAACACGTGGGGGCCCACAGGATGGTGGACGAGAACTCGTCCAGGTGCAGGGAGGGCCCCCAACTCCATGTGCTCAGGACCCTTCCAGACCTTACCCTAAGTGTCTCTTCATCTATCCAGCTGTTTGTTTGTATCCCTTAAAATATCCTTTGTGATACACTGATGAGCATGTTTCCCTGAGTTCTGTGAGCCACTTCAGCAAACGAATCAAACCCAAAGAGGGGGTCGTGGGAACCCCGAATCCTAGTCAGAAGCACAGGTGAAACAACCTGGGCCTCGCGAGTGGCATCGGAAAGGGGGGTCTAGTCTTGGGGACTGACCTCCCCCTGTGGGATGTGATGCCATCTCCAGGTGGATAGTGTTGGAATTGAATTAAAGGACACCCAGCTTGTGTCTGCTGCAGAAGTCATTGCTTGCTTGTTGGTGGGGGAAAAAAAACCCACATTTGGTCACAGAAGTCTTTTGTGTTGATTGCTGTTGTGGGGTGAGAGCAGAGGAAAACCTGTTTTGAGTTTCTCCCTATGAGGGAAAAGTGAGAGGAAGGAAATTCTCCCACAGTCAACACACCTGAACCCCAGAGTGGAACACTTACACATTGTCCTTTAAAGTGGCAAGATAGTATTCTGTCTCCACAGCAGTGACGTCTAGGTCTAGGCCAGCCAAGTAGCGGTAGACATAGGAAAAAGTCTCAAACGGGATTCGAGCAGCTCCGCCCTCTGGATCAGTGGTGAGGATCTCGCACAGGTGCTTCATGGCGGTGTTCAGCGACTGCAAGCGCCACAAGCCAGGTGGGGAAAAAAGAGTTACTCTTGGAGTCACTCAAATTTAAAGCAGACACCAGCAGAATAAACACCCAGGCATATTTTACAGAAATTCTCCAAAAGTTCTCCATCTAAATTAAGAAGTAGGTGAGGCCAGGCGTGGTGGCTCATGCCTGTAGTCCCAGCACTTTGAGAGGCCGAGGCAGGAGGATCGCTTGAGCCCAGGAGTTGGAGGCTGCAGTGAGCTGTGATGACACCACTGCACTTCAGAGCAAGACACTGTCTCTTAAAAAAAAAAAAAAAAAAAACACTAGGTGAATGTATGATTGCCCTTAATAAAAAATAAAAAGGGAAGGTTTGAACAGGATGTCACCGGCCAGAAAAAAAATTTAATTCACAGATTTCATTTTATATTAAAATGAGAATGACTGCTACGGACAAGAGGAAGCATCACTGTCTTTAAAGACGAACTTCCTAAGCCAATGCAGACCCATGTGGCCCCCATCAGGCCCAGAGACACACACCCAAGGTCATGCCCAGGGACTGCACAAACTCTGCTACCACCCAGGGGTGCTGCCTGTGGGGCCGGGACTGGAGGGGCAGCCCGCGTGCCTACGGGAGGCCCCTGCCCGAGCAGGCAGCGGAGGGCTGTCGGGCCTTGCCTCGGTCCCAGGATGGCACCAGGCCTTTCTCCTCTATGGATGGGGCAGCTCCCTCTCGCTCTTTCCCGCTGCCTGCTTCCTCCCAGCCGGGCCGCAGCCCCACCCTCCACCGTCAGCCCATCCTGGGGCAGCCCTCCCACCAAGGCACAATCCTCCAGGGCACAATCCTCCAGGGCACAATCCTCCAGGGCCCCCTGCCCTCCCCTTCACGCTCTGAGCGGGGCAGCTACAGCCAAGGTTCTCCTCATGAGACCAGAAGCTCCCGAGCACGGGAGCCGCCTGGGCCTGGGCACCGCCGACTGCCTGGCGCCTGCCCACGCCTCTCACCTCCAACTCGCTCAATTAATCCTTGGTGAAAAGAGGAGCGTTTTATTTTAAAAGGGGCGGGTAAAACCCTGTAACCACAGATTACTATCTTTTAAAAAACAGAACACATAGCCCAGGTCTCCTTTTCTCCTTCCACACCAGGACACCACACCTGCAGCCTTTAACGCCCTGGCGGGGCGCGCTGGAAGACAGAGTTCTAATCCCACAAGTGGCCCAAGGGACCTACGTCCCAATCCCCACCCGAGTCCTTGCTCTGGAGCCCGTCCTCGCCAGAGTGACTCTCTCGCACCTGCCTGGGCTGTCGTGCTGTTACTGATGAAGGAAGGTGAACTCACAGGTGGTTGCTCAGCTGTAACACCCCTCACCGCCCCCCACACAGGACGACACTTACTCCTCAATTCCCCCATCCTCACCAGATGCCACGGACAGGGCCGTAGCAGCTAACAGACACTCATGCCTGCTCTCATGGGGTCACAGTCTAGTCGGGAGAGCCAAGCAACACCTGGATTCTGGAATGCTCCAGAAGAGGGCGTACCTGGAGCAGCAGGGTAGGAAGTGCTGGGTGGAGGGTGACATTTTCTATCAGGTGGTCACGGAAAGTCTAACTGAGCAGGCAGCATTCATGCAAAGACTCAGAGGGAAGGAGCCAGCATGTGGGGTGCTGGGAGGGTGCCGGGTGTGCCGCTGTGTGTTCCAGAAACAGCCGGGAGCTCTGCATAGCCAGCGCAGGTCGGGGAGGGGCAGAAATGTAGGAGAGGAGGGCAGCAGGGTGGGGGGCCAGGTCGTGGGGGCCCTTACGGGCCGAGGGAGGACTTGGGCTTTCCTGTGTCCTATGGGAGGGTGTTGAAGGGTTTTACACCAAGAAGAAATGCTACAGAGGTCCTAGGGAGGCCCCTGGCTCACGTGGGAAGAGGAGGCCCCAGTGTGGAGGAGCATCCCAGGGAGGAGGCTACTGGAATAATCCAGCCAGAGCCCAGGTGGCAGCAGCCGGAGGGCTGAGAGGGGCCGGACTCCGGGCCTGTCTTGAAGGTGAGTTAGGACTCAGCGATGTCTGGATGTGTGGGTGGGAGCCACGACAGTGAAAGTGCTCCACAGCCTGGGGCCTGAACAGCTGGAAGGGGGGATTTGCTGCTAACTGGGCCGAGGGAGACAGAGCGGCAAGTTCCAGGTGGAAGACAAGGAGCTCAGTCAGGGCGGTTTCGGGGGACATGTCCGTCAGGCCCCACGTGGAAGGGTGACTGAGGTGGACAGCCAGGCCTGAGCCCGGGCAAGAGGCTCGGGCTGGCAACGCCAGGTTGGGAGCATCAGCCCACAGGCGAGATGGTGTTTACAGTGACGAGCCCAGGGAGAGCGCCTAGTGGTGGGGACAGAGCATGGGGAGAGCGGGGCCAGCACGGGAGGGAAGGGTGGCCAGGGAGGGAAGGAACAGCAGGCAGGGGTGTCGACAGCGAGTGAAGAAAAGCCTTTCAAGGTGGAGAGAACAGTCACCTGTGTCAAACGACCAGAAAGGCCAAGAACACGAGGACAGGTGCTTGGTGCTAGATTTCCGCGCAGCAGTGGTGTGCTGGAGCCAACTGGCAAACTTCCAGGAATTCTGGGAGCTGGATGGCTTCACAATGTAGCCTGAAATCAGCTGTGGTGGGAGTATTTACACCACATTAATTGGCAAACACTACGGATGAGGGCTTTTCCCCCCAGAGAGCAGGCCTGAAACATTCACCAGACTGCTCCTGTAAGGAGACACAGTGCAGCCACGCGGAGCCACCGTCTGCCCAGGCCTCCCAGGCCAGGCGGAGCCCTCCAGGGACGCTGCCCACAGGAGGAGGAACTAGCAGGAAGAACAGTGGATGAGGCGGAGCACCGTCCCCGCAGGAAAGCTGCAGACGTAGGAGGAGTGCCGGGGAAAGTCACACCAGGGCTGTTGGATGGAACAGGGACTGTGCTGGGAAAGAAAACCCAACGTCCTCGGTCGGGGACGTGCAAAGGCTCTGAGCCTGCCCTGGGCTGCAGGACTGAGGTGCAGTTCTCACCCAGAGTGGCATGCGCTCGGAACAGGGCCACCCGCCAGCACAGACGGAGCACTAGCCGTGGCCCAGGCACGGCCTGGTGTGGCCTCACCTGCTCCTCCCAGTGAGGTGAGCACTGTGCTTAGCCTCGGCTCGCACAAGAGGACTGCGGGGCCCTAACAGACTCAGGGATGGCCTAAGGTCACCCGGCCAGGACTGGAACGCAGCCAGCGTGCCTCTGAGCTCCTTCTGGCAGCCACCGCATTCCGCTGCCTTGAGCAGCCCCCAGGCTGGCTGGGGGAGCGAGACACAGGGCAGAGACGCCGCCCCGCTCCGGGGTCCAGACATTCGGCTGGAGGAGGTGAAGGCCTGAACACAACTCATCTCCCCATCGCCGTCGGCTGGGACTCGGCATCTGTCCAGCGGGCCTGACATGGTGTTTCCTCCCATTTTGACTCTGGAATCCCACTTCCCACGTGAGCCAGTCCTGGTGGCCCTGGCCGCAACGCACGGCTGAGGGCGGATGGCACGGTTCTGATGTGAGTCTGCCTCCGAGAGGCCAAGTGGCGCTCTAATTAGACAAACGGACTGTGCTCGTTCTGCGGAGCAGCAGACGGCTCTCCAAGGACGACGGCGCAAGGCACTCCTTTCAGGCTGCCCTCGAGAGAGGATTTGCTAAAAGTAAAGTGTACTCTGCAATCCATGTTCCTTGCCTGGAACTTTCAAAGACATGTTGTTGTGTTAGAATTTACTTTTATATCCGACACGAATGGAAGCAAGTCAGAGCCACGTGCGGAATCGCGGAGGAACCGGGAAGAAGCAGTTGGCGCGGGTCGAGCAGGCAGATGAGATCTGCGTACCATGCTGTTCAAAGGCTTCGGAGGAAGAGGTATTTAAGGAAAAATACATCAAAACATTCTAGCATCACTGCCTCTGCAAAGGCGTGATGGCACTACTGATGTCAACGTTTCTGACAATAAGATCTGCAGCAATTTTTATATCCACAAGGATTCATAAGGCAACTTGCTTGATCCTGTGCTGAGAGTTATGTTTCTTATAAACACATTTCGCAATCCCCAAGGGCTGTACGTGGCACGCTGACTTGCCCGGCAGCCAAAGGGCCCTCTGCGTGGCAGGTGGTGCCCCTTGCTAACCTCCTGCCCGGTGCAAATTTATCCTGCATACAGAAAACGTGCCAGGCAGAGGCGACGGGCAAGATACACTTTGTTTTTAACCCAGTATTTACACCTGACCCATAATCTGAAATTAAAATGGAGATGTGTGAAAACCTTACTCTTTCCTGAGCATTTTCAGTGTGCCAATTCTGTGGGATTTTTCACCGTTTCAGAATTATATCTGCTCTTATAATGACACTCAAAGCCTCTGGAGAACAGAGTCACTCACACCTCCCCTAGGGTGCCTTTTAGCAAACATGAGAACGAAAAATGTGAACAATATCTTGAACCACTTTACACAGAATCAAACAAAGGAAGTCCGGCTCCCTGAGGCGTGGCCTGCCTGCACTGAGGGTGGACACGGGCCTCACAGTGAAGCAGTGGCACTGACCCAATGTGGCATTTTTAAAAGCCTAGGAGCCTTTCATCTTATTTTATTATCCTCATCCGTTTTCTAATTTAAAACACAGTTCTAGGGCTTGTGGCCAGTGAGGGTGGGAGGTCCCAAATTAGAAGGAGCCTCCAGCCAGGTGACTGGGTTATGGTCCCAGAGGGAATTCAACCTGTCAAGACGGATGCTGCCCATGCCGCTGTGCGGGCCGGGAGCAGGGCCCACAATGGCCAGCAGCAGCTGATTCCTGACACTCTCCAGGGGGAGGGCGGTGAGGCTGGTGGGAGCTCACTGCCCCCCCTTCCTACACAGGGAGAGACGTAAGCAATGGGGGAACTGGGGAGAGCCCAGGAGCGGCTCCTTCCTCCTCAGGGGACAGTTGACTAACTGTGCTTGTGGCCCGAGGCTCACACTCATGATGGGTAGCTGTATCTTTTCACTGGCTACAGGGGATAAAAGGAACTCGGGTGGTCTTTCTTGCACATCTCCGAATGGGCTTTTGAACGCTAGTTGGGGAAACCAGAAAGGAAAGTGGTAGGGAGTAAGCCAGGATGCAGCCGCAGTTACTGGGACAGGTGGCTGTCATACTGGGACAACAGCGTACAGCAATGGGTCAAAGTCACCAGCTCCAACTGCTGTGGCACAGCTGTAAGGGGTAATGTTCTAAGAACTCCGAAGTGAGAGCTGTTAGAGGCTGATGATGAATGCTTTTTAGGGTTTGAATCATTTCAGGATGCAAAATGATACTAATGCAAATCCTTGGGAGTTGTTATTCTTAGACAGGAAATTGCAGGCGTGAACTCTAAGGTGGTCCTAACCTGTGGGCCACACACTCCTGAGGCTACAGAGACACCAGGAGGAGGTCCCTCTATCTCCTACTTCCAAGTCACCTGCTGTGGCTTACTTGGCCTACCTCTGCCATCCACGCCAGCCTACAATTCAGCAAACAGAACCTTCTTCAGAGGCTCACTGGGAGGAAGAGAGAGACTACACACAAAGGGCCTGCACACTCGGCACACGGTAAGAACTCCAGAAATCATGCCCACTATCAGCACTAGGTTCACATGGAAAACCACACCATACACGTGCATATTTGTAGCTGTAAACAGAGAGAGATGCTCCTGTGATTAACAAAGTCCTAATGCATTTAAAAGTCTGACTGAAGTCATTGTTACCTGTTTCACTGTGTGTTTTTTATCATTTATGGCTTGCCCCTGCCAGGGCGTGTGGGGATGAGACACTCAGTTCATGATTTTATGTTCAAAAAAAAAGATCTCCCTGCTTAAAAAACAAAACGAGACATTTTGGTCCACAGCTTTAATGCTTAGGACCATTAATGGCAAGGCAGAAATATACAGATAAAAGTCCCAACATATAAATGTGGTCATTTCACCAGGCCAGCACACCAAGACGTTGGGAAGGAGAACAGGAATCATCTGACACCCACATTCACCTGCCAGGGCTGCTCACAACACCCCTTCCTCCAAACTGGTAGCTTTTGGTGGTAACTACAGCAGTGTTCAGGGCTTCAAGGCTATCACAGAACATCCGCTCCAAGAGTCCGGGGATATTTGCCTATGTTGTTCACGCCGGAACCTTCAGCACTTACAACAGGGCCTAGCTCAAAGTAGTACTTGGTAAACATTTGTGGAATGAAGGAATTCTGAATGATACATATGACTCAGAAATTTAAGCAGAGGTTTCCAGTCTTTTTAGAGATCTTAAACTCGACTGATTTGACTCGAGTGATTTCTAAGAGAAATTTGAAAGCACAGAGTATGTATCTGCCACAAGCCATGCAAATGCCATGGATGTAGGAAGCAGGGATAATATCTATTGTGTTCATGCAGGCAGCAACTAGATGCCAATTTTACAGTATCCTGTGTGAAAACAACTTAAGTAGGCAGTAGCCCATTACGAATTACTTCTCATCATCTCACTTCACGTCTTCATTTCCTCCTCTTTGTAGCTATTTTTGAGAAGCATAAAAATAAATGCTATGATGCCAAACTACACGAAGAAACACCTCCTTGAATTCGTAGCTTCGTGTTCTTGGTGCACCTCCAAGCTGCCCAAGGCCAACATGCCGTCAGCAACACCACCTCCACACCGAGCCTGGCTGGCTGGGTGCCTCCCGTCCCCACGGCCCACACATGCCCAGCTCGCTGTGGGGCTGTGGGGGCCAGGGCAGAGCAGGCGCTTCTCGCAGTAAACATAAACCCCAGGCAACCTCACATTCCTCTGGGGCAGGAGAGGATCAGCTTTCACACTTGAACCTGACCCCTGAGGCGAGAGCCATGCTGGACCAGAGCAGAGGTAGCCGTGGCTTTTCCACAACCAAGAAGGGGCCACAGGCACCTAAGGAAGGAGTCAAGGGCAAACAGCGAGCCCTACTGCCAATGGTGGCTTCAGTTAGGAGACAGGCAGGAATCCACAGTGACCCACAAGTATGTTTCGTGATGTACATTTATTCCTTACTATATCAAAGTAACATATGATAAGAAGAAAACAAAAGACTGCACATTATTTGTGACGTCTGCTCCCCAGTATTCAGTCTATAAGGCAAAGCTCCATCCTTAACAAAATGTCTCCATCTAGTGTCATCCTGTGTACATGGACAAGAGACGGGATTTTCCAAAGTAGATGCAGTTTTGTTTTAAATCTAGTATTTAATTTTCATGATTAGGGAGGTGGAAATTACAAAGATGGACCCCAAAACATGAATTATTCTACTCTTTGTTGTCATTGTTAAAAATCAAAATTTCACTTCTAAGGTTAGAGGCAGAAACCATAAACATTAATTCAAATATGAGATACTAATTGTTATCAGTAAAATCTTGATTTCACAGAGTTCCAGATGAGCAAAGTGACATAAAAGTGTCCCCAACAATTAAATGTATTTTGTCTCGGTTCTTCCCAGTAATACCCCCCTGAGACACTCCCTTGGTGTTATCTGAGCCTGTCTTTGCTGCTGGAGGGAACCTGGTCTGCCAGTGTCCAGGCCTTGGCGCAATGAGTCCAGAGCTGACACAAACACCTACATTGCCTCGGGGCAGTTACACAACAGAACTGTTGCTCATTATGCAGCCCCAGCCTGCCCCCTGACTTCACTGAGGTTACAGACTTCTCGCCAGGGCCACCAAGAGAACAAGCAAGCTCCGCCGTGTTCACACGGTGGACACCACACAGCAGAGGAAACGAACGAACCACAGCAGTCTGTACCGATACAGATGAACAAACGCAGCAACACAATTCAGAAAGGAAGAGGTTCCAAAAGATTACTAACAACATAATTATCTTTTCATCACATCAAAACCAACTCAAATTCAATAATGTATTTCTTGGTGCATCCAGAAGGATTTCTGTACAAGGCACGGGAACGGGAAGCAGGAGCTTCAGGCCGGCAGGCAGGGCAACAGGACGGGAGAAGAGAACACAGGTAGCTGGGAGATACTGTCTGTGTTAGTGACCCCGTTGGGTAGGTTCACGGATGTTTACCACATCAAGTAATTTTTAAAAATTAAAATTGAACTGAAGAGGCATATGCAAGGACTCACAGATGAGTGCGCGCCATGCAGGAGGCAAGGATTATGAATTATTCAGTGACGTACTGTGGGGCCCCAGACTGAAGGGAGCGGGAGATAAAACTGTTCGCCTACACAGCGAGGGAGCCAGTTCTCCTTCTCAACCCCCTTTCTTCATAAGCTTGATGTGGCCATTGTTCCTTTCCTCACCACCATGTCTCACAGCACAACTCAAACACTTCAGCTGAAAAGAGAGAGTCTAGACTTCCAAAGGAAGTTCTGCCAACATCATTCCCACCCTAACCTTGCCCTACTGCACCCTGACCTCCTAGGTTCACCGACTGTCACTTCGCATATTGGAGCGTCATCCATGTCTTATTCCTAAGTCATTTGGGTTACACTTTAACAACAGCAAAACCTCATTGTATGGATGAGTTATTAATAATAGATTTTAACTAAAGTAGAAAATAACTTTATGCCTCTTTCCATAGAAGAGGAAGACAAGTATTATTGGTTTACAAAATGATGCATAGTTTTAAAAAGTCATTGATTGCATTCTCTTCTAAAACCTAAATACGATTTAATAGTATCCATATCTTACATCTACTGTTAACATCTTTTAAATTGAGGTATTCATAAGTATTTAATTTCTGTAAATTAAAATAAATATATGCCTGAAAATATAATAGACCTGTGGGGGGAAAAACAGCTGCTTTTCTAAGACAAAGTTACTAAAGTAATGAAAGTGTTTCTTTTAGTTACTGAAACCTAAGTTATTTTTAAGCGAGGCCTCTGATTACACAGAATTACTAATATGCTATTTATAGATACATACCCCACCAAGCATGCTACATCCAAGCGCTAAGAATTTTATCCACTCGATTTGCTTTTGGCAATGATCCAGCTCTAAGAGAGCTCTTAATTTTTCTACTGGCAGGCACAAATTTTTCCACTTCTTCTCAAGATCTGCCAATTCCACATAGTGCTTGTGGCTGCACTGTTTAGAAAACAGTATGACACAGTTCATGTGAGTTTTAAAAACCTGCGAAACAATATAATGCTTGCGAATACTTAAACATATGTCAAGTAACCTGCCCTGTGCAGGGGAAAGATGAACTCTAAATTCAGGACAGTGAATTGTGTCAGCCCTGGGGAGGGCGAGGAGGGGAGGGGCACACAAGGCAGGGAAGGTAGTGGCTAACTACGTATCAGCAATATTTTATTTCTTAAAAGAAAAAAGGACAATGGAATGAATGTGGCATAATGTTATGACCCAATAAAATGAGCATACAGACATTGGGTATAGATTCTCTGCTGTCCATCTGAAATACTTCACAATAAACAACAAACTTCAATAAATAAAATAAAAACCTTTAAAAATCCAGGGATTTTTAAACATGTTAACAGTTAAAAAGGAGAAATCTTAAAACTGAAAATAAATGTATTCCTTCTACTATTTTAAAGAACCTATGAAAATTGATAACTTCAGTGATCTGCTAGTAGCATCTTGGGTGAAAAAGCTCTGAGCAGTTGCAGCGTGGCTGTTCCCAAGCCTCACCATTCCACGGTTATTAAGGTAGAGAGCCATGGAAAAGCCCTGTCTTCAGAACTCAATGTATCCTGCATAGAAGCACAGATGTCCAATGGGGACAAATGACTTTCAAAATCAAGGCTATGCCATTGGCATCATTTTTAGCAATGGGACCCAACACTGGGAATGCTCAACCTTGCTCCGTACTACACTTTCTATTAACTCATTCCTCTAGAAACAAGATGGTGCGCAGGGAGAAGGAATGGTTGGGGCAAGGCAGGAAGGGAGTTGCCTACCAGCCCAGGCTCTCAGGAGAACTGGAAACCAGATGCCACTGCCCACTGTGGGGTGCAAAAGGGCAACTTTCACATGAAGAAGGCAGATTATTACCTTAACACACGCACAACTTTTATAAATGTGTATTGCAAAAAGGGACTTGTAACACGTTAATTCTGGAATTTTGTATTTTTTGTCCAGCAGAATCTAGTATCATCTTAATTTTGTATTTAAAAGAAACTATATTTCACTTTTCTAAAATCTACTCATGACTATTTTGGGTTGTTTAAACTAGAGAAAGCCCACTGAATATAACATATTCCTTAACTGAAAAAACCCTGAAGCTCCTTGGCAGGGAAAGCAGGGCTTATGGGAGGTTCTGTTGTGTATTTACCGGTGGGCCCTCCTGTGCCATCAGGCTATGAAAGGTGCAGGAAACAGGGAAGAAACGCCAGCTGACTGGTGATATGGACCCTCTCATACCTGCTTGTGCAAAACTTTCAGGAGTCCTGGAGTCAGGCCTGTGTCTGTTTTCTGGGTTGCCACAGGCATTTCGATTCTGTCCTTTATGGGAAGCGGATCTCCTCTCGACAAAGCTGTAAAATATCTAATAATAACACACATCTGTGAAGCCTCATCAATACACCTTAAGGTGCAAAAGCACCTTATGCAAGGCAGTTTCTCATACAACCCGGGAAAACAATGGTGATTAGGAATAAGAGCCCTAAAGTCCAACAGCTCCAGCTTACATCCTGGTTCCTCCACTTAGTTCTCTGACTTAACCTTCTCTGCATGCCTCAGTTTATACATCTGGAAAGTGGGGATGAGGGTCCCCGGCTTAGGGGTCCCGGGAGCACGGAGTGAGAAAGGGCTGGCACAGTGGCTGGCACTCACGCTGACTGAACACGTGCTATTCTTATCAAGCAAATGCTGTAAGTGCTTCTGCAATATCAGCGGGTGGGAGATCCCAGGCTCTGGAGTGACCTAAGTGCAAGGTCATGGTATAGTCATTCTACTCTGGACAGCTTGGGCTTGTTCTTCCCTTTTCCTGGTCTTGCTGCTCTTTGAGGTGTTTAACTTTAAGCATGTCCGCATACCCAGCTCTGAGGCAGCCCAAGAACACACAGGTCATCTATTTCTACACTGGGAATGTCAGGTGCTGGCTTCTCTCCCACCTTCCTGCCTACTATTTTCCCCCTTAAGTGTTCTTTTCTGGGGCACCGATACTGCTGCACATGTTGGGGATGGGAGGGATCACGGAAACAGTTTGGCACACTGAGTCAAGAGGGAACGGGCCAGGCAGGTCCTTCTGCAAAACTCACTCCCCTCGTTGCATCTGCCAGAGGTGGCCAATGCTGAAGCCACATCATCTCCTGCTCTAACAACTTTAACACAACAAAAAGAGATGGCACATCCAGGAAAATGAACAGGAAAATAAATCCTCCACCAGGGCCCCAGGTAATAAAAAGGCATGAGTAATTAGAAATAGTCTAACTACTATGTAACAGATAAATATGGATAAATGGATATTTGCTGGACTAAAAGAAATTTCATATCTTGTCCCCTCTTTTTTCTTTTTTTTCTTTTTTTTTTTTTTTTTTTGAGACAGAGTGTCGCTCTGTTGCCCGGGCTAGAGTGAGTGCCGTGGCATCAGCCTGGCTCACAGCAACCTCAGACTCCTGGGCTTAAGCGATCCTACTGCCTCAGCCTCCCGAGTAGCTGGGACTACAGGCATGAGCCACCATGCCCGGCTAATTTTTTTGTATATATATTTTTTAGTTGGCCAGATAATTTCTTTCTATCTTTAGTAGAGACGGGGTCTCACTCTTGCTCAGGCTGGTCTCGAACTCCTGACCTTGAGCAATCCACCCGCCTCGGCCTCCCAGAGCTAGGATTACAGGCGTGAGCCACCGCGCCCGGCGACCCCTCTTTTTTCACCACTAAAATTTTTGTTTTCATGCATGTAAGACAACTGCAGCTACATCTTGTAGTTTTGTTAATGATGTGAGGAAAAGCCAAAACAAAGGCAGCAGTGAGTTAGACCAATGTGGACCTGAAGACCCAAACGGCTGGGGTGAGGGATGGCTGCTTAGTTTTGCCACATTGCTCCTAATGGAGGGTTTCACCTAGTTCATGGAAGTTATTCCTCATAACTGATCAACGGAGTCACCAAGCTAGCAATGGCCTCTGGAGCAAGCGTTCTCAACAAGAGGTAATTTCACACACCCCATCCCACCCACATTTGGTAATTTCTGGAGACTTTTTGCTGTCACAACAGAGGGTGAGTGGTACTACTGGCATCTAGTGGGTGCAGGCCAGGAGCCCCTTCCCTCCGCCCCCCAGCTCCGATTGTTGGTAGTGCTGAGCTAAGAAAGTCTGCTGCAGAGGACAGACCGACTCATGTTACTGTCTGCCAGTTCCCTTAGGCACATGTGCGCCAAAGCAGCCTTTATTACTTGACCAGTCCTTGTGTCCATTGCCCTGTGTGATGCACAACTGCACGGTGACATAATAAGGTCCAGCCTACTGTTTCATCACAGTGGGAGTGGACAGGCTTGGGAGAAAGACTGGCTCATCTTTGATATTCGGCCAGCTGAAAACCTCATTTGAAAAGAACCCTAACCCGAGAAAACAGGAATGCCTATTTGAGTATTCTATAGAAGAGTTATTTTCATATGCATCCTGGTTTCTGTTTTGTTTTTAGTTGTATTTTTTTCCTCCTGTTCCCACCCCCTCCTTCCTATGTTGCTTCCTCTGCCTGGAATACCCACCACCTTACCTGGCCCCACTTTGAAATCTTTCAAAGACCAAGTCGCCCTCTGCTCAACTTTCATGACCTTTCATTTATCCATTGACCAAGTTCCCCCTTAACTCAAGTTATTTATGAACATCTCTCTCTTAAAGATTAAGTTCTGTGGGACCTGGGACACATTTGAGCCCATTACATACACGTTGCCTAATAAATAATCCCTGTGTTTTCTCCTAAACTCAAAAATTGTTCTTGAGAGAAATTAGCAGAATGGAGCATTCAGAAAGTTCTTGGTTAAGCCTTCTAAAGTGAAACTTAAAATAACTGTGTCTAAAGTATTACCAAATATAATGTTCCAAGAAAAAAACTGCCAAATCTTGGAATTTTTTTGTAGAGTGCAAATAAACTCTTATAAATCCTATCTTTTACTTAGGCTTGAATAAGTTAAAACTGGAGGCCATAATTCCTTTTCTTTTTTTTTTTTTTTCAGCAAGAACCTTGACAGAATCTTTCAGAAGCAATTGACAAAAGTGTTTCTCAGAAGGCAAGCACTGGACTGACCAGTAGCTCTGTTGGTAGGTTAAATAACAGCACCAAAGACATCCAGGTCCTAATCCCTGGAACCTGTTTATGTTACTTTACGTGGTAACAGGGACTTGGCAGACTGATTAAGGATCTTAGATGGGAAAATTGTCCTGGATTATCTGGATGGCTCCTAAATGTAATCACAAGTGTCCTAAGAAGAGGGAGGCAGAGGGATGGATATTTGAAGATGCTGGCTTTGAAAATGCAGGAAGGGGCTGTTGCCAAGGAGTACAGGAATGCAGCTCTAGAACTTGGAGAAAGCAAGGATATGGACTGGATTCTCCCTAGAACCACCTGAAAGAGCAAAGCCCGCCAACACCTTGATTGTAGCCTAGTGAAACTCACTGTGGACTTCCGGCCTCCAAACTGTAAGAATATATGTCTGTTGTTTTAAACCTCAACTCTGGTGGTAATTTGTTACAGCAACCAAAGGAAACTAACTCATCTTGACTATACAGCTTAGAGAAAGTCAGCAAGGTATGACATGTTGGTGACTAAAATATTTAGATTAAATTTACACCTGTACTGACTCTTGTCATCATAAAAGTGAGCTTTTGTTCTATGTCTGTTTAGTGATAAGGGGCAAAGAACTCTCCTGTAACATCAAAAGGATTTATTTTACTGATTCTAAGGTCTGTTGACTTGTAACTTTAAGATTATGAACGTCTGTTCCTGGCAAGGGTTAGAATGTGGCAACAAAGTGGGAAGGTTCATTCGCTGTAAACTCTGCTGGGCAGAGTTTGTTTATCCTTACCAGTCTTGGGATGATGACCTCAGTATAATTTTGGTTGTCCGGTTCTAATAAATTTGTGTAACTCTGGGAGGATTCTCTCCGGACCAGAAACATAGCTAAAAGATTCCTCTCTGTAAAAATCTTATTTCACAGATAAAGTGACTGTAATAGTGTGATTTTTAGAAACATAATGCAGAAACATTTTGCCCAAGGCAATTGCTTTGTTTGGTCTATTATCATATATACTGCTCTTCGACAACTGAGCTGCCACTACTTTGTAGATAAGTGAGCATTTTGCAAGTTTCCGGCCCCATGGTCACTTCCTAGATGGACACTCAGGTACAGATGTCGCAGTGCTAAGGGGAAGCTTTGCCTGGTGCTGTAAGGATGCCGCGTGGCGCCGGACCCTCGCTGGGGAGGATTCGCGGGCACGCCCGGCGGGAGCGGGTGGCCGCGCCGCGAGGGGCGCTTACCCTGCGGACCACTGCAGCACGTCGGCGGGCTGGGTGCGGATGGCCGCCTTGGTGAACTGCTTCAGGATGTCCGGCAGCTCCGGGGGAATGTGGATCTGCTGAGCGCAGAACATGGTGTCGGGAAGCGGCATCGCTCTCCGCAGACCAGGACCACGCTGGCGAGAATCAGGTGTGCTGCGGGGAGCAGGGGCGACCGGTCAGCTCGGGGCGCCACCGCCCAGAGCCGCTCGCCCACCCCGGGGATGGGGCCGACTTCGCGGGGGGCCCCAGCGGCCAGCGCAGGCTCTTACCCGCTCCTCGACCGCCTTGCACAATGAGGGCCAACCGCTCCTCCAGCGACACGCCGCACCCGCTAGGTCACGAGCGCCAGCCGCCGCTAGCGGTGCGTCTCGGTATCCAGGCAACCGGGACGCTAGACCCCGCCCCTGGCCCCGCGTACGCGCACGCGCCCCGAGCCGGGCGGGGGCCGGGAGAAGACGCGCCTGCGCAGTCGGGCTCCGGCGCGCTTGGGCCGCTAGCGGGAGGGTGTGGCCCGCGCGAGATGCTCGTTTCACGCGGCAAACGGCGTTTTGGTCGATTTCCCAAAGCCCAGCGTGAGCGGCGAATTCTCAGAGGACCCAGTCTGGCCCTCTCTCTGGCTGCGTGGGGCCTAGAAACGAGGTGACTCGGGTCCTCTTGGGAAGAGCCGTGGGGGTCTCGGGGCTGGCGGGAGGGCAGCGCGAGCCCGAGGGGCGCCGGCCTCCCCGGACCGCCGGGCCGGGCGCCCGTGGCCGAGCGACTCCCGCCTCGCGCCTTCGCACGCGCCGCCCCCATTGCCCAAATCGCCCGTTAGCGAACCTCGGTTCTCCAGACCCAGTTCAAAAGCCACTTAAACGATGGCCAGTTTCCGGCTAAAACATTCTGTTTAACATGTTTTCCTAAGATAGGGTGGTGGAGCCAATCTGACTGGGTCCAGGAGGAAATAAACCATTTTCTGATAAAACAGTTTTGAGTCGAAGGGTACGGGAAACTTCCATTCTGGTGGCTGCTGACCAGGGCAGCACGCAGTGTGCGCCCCGGCTTAGGGGGCATCCCGGCCGGAGACCCACCTGTTCGCCCCCAGACCGGGAGATGAGAACCACAGCGAGCCGGTGACAAGCTCTCGGTCAGGGGCACCGGGGAGGTTGCCCGATTTCGATCTTTTCCTCTAGGGCCACACACCCACACACTTCCAGTTGACAGCACTGGCAACAACTGGAAATAGTCACTTTAAAATTGATGACGGTATGAAAAGAAGGAATCTCATACACTGTTGCTGGGAGCGTTAACTAGTACATTTTGGGACAATTTGGCACCATATAAAAATTTTCAATTAGCAATATCACGTCTAGGAATTTATCCTACAGAAATATTATAAAAGGTAATACGGACAAAAATGTTTACTATAGCATGTAATTAAACAGGTTACGTAGTTGTCTTTTGGAAAACTTAAATCGTGGCATGTCCACACAATGGAATATAATACAGCTAGAATTGTAAAAATTAGGTAGCTACTTATGTATTGAAACTGTGATCCAAAGAGTTAAAGAAACCAATGACTACCAGAAATTCTTGAGCTTACAGGATAGCAGATAAGAAAAAACAAACAAAAACCCCAAAACAAAAAAACTCCCTCCAACTTGTAATATAACAAAGCTGGTTGAGATCAGTTGGAATCAACATGGCCAACTGGAGTCTGAGGCAAAAACAGCCTGCTGCTTTGCTGATGTCATAGCTTGAATTTCCACCCCATGATTCACACTAACTCTCTTCAGTGTGCACATGCAACCCATGAGCCTTCATGGACAGATAACTGTGCATGCCCGAGGACCTTCCAGCCACCCCAAAACCTTTTCTAGTAAAAGTGCTGCCTTAAAGCCAGCACAGGGAGGCGGATTTCAGCTGGACTCCTGCCTCCATGTTGGTTGACTTGGAATAAAGCTTCTCTTTTCTCAAAAACCCAGTGCCGCTGTATGGGCTTCTAAAGCATCAGGCCGCAAGAGCCTTTTGCTGGGTCACAGTACTAATATGAAAAGATGTCCCAGAATACAAAGTGAACAAAAGCACATTGTGGGACAATCTGTGTAGTATGATACTTTTACTGTGATAAACAATTCTATGAATGTATATGTTTATGCATATCACTGCCTGGAAGCATACACGTAACTATTAGGTTGTTAAATATGAAATGTCCGATTTTCAACCAAAAGTTTAGTTTATTATATCTCAAAGAAGCAGTACAATTAATCACAGTATGCACCTAAACTATTGACACAGTACTATCAACACACAGTTTTGCCATCTTAATGGTAGCTTGTTTATGCCAGCAGCAAAGACACCTGGAGAACGAGTGGCGATGTGGGGGTAGTCAGGTGGTGCAAGGCTCTGTAGTTTGAGCAGCGTTGTTTGTGGAACATGTGGTCGAGCATTGTCTTGTAAGAGGATTGGCCTGTCTCTGTTGACCAATCTCGGCTGCTTAATCATAAGCATCCTCATCATTTTGTCTAATTGGTTGCAGGAGACATCCACTGTAATCCATTGACCAGGTTTCATGAAGCTGTAGCGTATATAATATCACTGCTGGACCACCAAAAAGACACCATCAGCTTTTTTTGATGAATATTCAGTTTTGGACTATATTTTGGCACTTCATCTTTATCCAACCATTGTGCCGAACGCTTGCAATTGTTAAAAAGAATCCATTTTTCATCACACGTAACAACAGTAGAAATGGTTTGCCTTTATGTTGTAACAGCAAAGAAAGGCAAGCCTTGAGAGGTTTCTCTTCTGACGCTCGTTTAATCCATGTGGTGCCCATCTGTCCAGCTTCTTGTCCTTGCCAATTTGTTTCAAATGGTCCAGTATTGTTGGAATAGTAACATCAAACCTTGCTGCTAATTCGCACACAGGTTAAGATGGATTCGCTTCCACTAATAGCTTTCAGGTCATCATTATCCACCTTGATCTCAGGTCACCCACGTGGATTATTTTAAAGATTAAAATCACCAGAACGGAACTTCTCAAACCATGGATGTACTGTGCATTAGACACATCCTTCCCAAACACCTGTATTTTGAGCTTGTCTGCACTGTATTGGTTCCACAACAGAACTCATATTAAAAAATAACATGAATTTTTGACTTATCCATGTTTTCATAAAAATTGCTCTAAAAAAATTTTGAAAGATAATCACAAGCCAAACCATTTGTTTGAAAGAATGAGGATATACCTTCACAACAAAAATAAAACAAGAACTGTCAAAGTGAAATGTCAGAGAGATCAACTGTCTAACTTAGTATTTAACAAAATCAGACATTTCATACTTAATAACCTAATATTAACAGCAGTTGCCTCTGGTGAATGGGACAGGGCTTTCAGGTTTTACTTTAGCCATATATACATTATTTTGATTCTGAATTCATCATTTATTTACTTACTCAGCAATACTTGCTGAGTACCAAATATTTGGCAGGGACTGTTCTGGGAATACAATAGCAATTCAGTTTTTTTTTTTTAAAAACCTGAGACCTCTGGAGCTTACATTCAAGTGGGAAAAACATGCAAATATAAATGAGAAAGGTAAACTATATATTATGTTAAAAAGTGCAAAAGAGAAAAATACAACAGGGAGACAAGACAGTAATGTCCCAGCAACTGCAATTTTATATAAGCCTCATTGAGAATGACATGTCAGCCAAGAAAGGAGGTTGAGGGGCACCTGAAGAAAGAACAACTGGGCACAGTAAACATTACGTGCAAATGCCCTGAGGCCTGACCTGTTCTGGAAGCAGGGAGGATGCCTGGAGCAGAGTGAACACAAAGGTGACGGGGTCAGAGTAGGGAAGAAAAGGGTGCCACATGTCTTACCTGGCATTGAAGGCCATTGTGGACTCTGAGTATGATGGTGATCCACTGGAGAGTCTGGAGTAGAGGACTGATATGATCTGACATTTAGAGCTCAACAGGAACACTCTGAATTCAGTGTTGAAAATGAATGGAAAAAAGGAGAGAGCAAGGGCAGAGGCAGCAAGCTCAGGACCAACAGCAGCAATGCAGGAGAATATAGGTAATGGTACTGTGTGCCAGGATGGCAGCAGTGGATGTGGCCCAAAGTAGCCAAACTCTGGATTCCTTTTGAAGATAAAAGATCTGCTGTCAGATTGGATATGTTGTAAAAAAAAAAAGACGTGTCAATGGTGTTTCTAACATTTTTAACTTAGCAACTTTAATCCATCCAATTGCGTAGCAATTGGGATGGGGAAGTTTGAAAAAATGACAGACTTGGGGTAAAGGAATCAGTTTTGTCTGAACCTAAGTTTGGGATATCTAGAGAATGTCCACATAGGTGGTTGCAAATGTGTGCCTGGAGTTGAGGGAAGGAAGATGGAATATATATATACACATTTGGGAGTGATTCGCATACAGATGATCTTTAAAGTTGTGAGACTGAGTGAGGAAACCAAGTCAACAGGTGTAGGTAGAACAGAGACCCCTGACCAAGCCCTGAGGCCTTGTAACAGGTGGAAGACAAGACTGGGCCAGCGAAGGATAGAAAGGAGAGTCCAGACCCGGGGGAAGAAAATTAGGAGAGTGCAATGTTCTGGCAGCCAAGGGAAATGGTTTCACTGGAGAGAGCAATCAACTGTATCGGATGAGACTGGGAAGATGAGACCTGAAAATTAACCACAAAATTTAGAGTTGGTCACTGGTGATCTTTACAAGAGCAATTCCAGTGAAATACAGGTTGAACATCCCAAATCTAAAAATCAAAAATCAAAATGCCCCCAAATCTGAAACTTTAGGAAATGCTCGTTGGAACATTTCGGGTTTGAGATGCTCAACCAGAAAGTAAAATGCAAATATCCTAAAATCCAAAAAAAATCTGAAATCCAAAATACTTCTGATCCCAAGCATTTCGGGTAAGGGGATATTCAACCTGTAGTGGGAGTGAATACCTAATTGAAACAGAAGAGAATGGGAGAGGAAAAATTGAAACAGTGGATATGGATAACTCTGAAGGTATTTGCTGAAAAGGAAAGCAAAACATAGCACTTGGAGGAGAAAGTGGGGTTAACACTTTTTTAGTGAAAGAAATCATAGCAATGTGTGAATGATGATGGGAATGACCCAACAAAAAGAAACGTCTGTGATGCAGAAAGGAAGAAATGCAAAGCAGTGCACGTGGGCAGGCTTGAGCCACATGATGTACTAAACCAATGGAGGGTGGGCAGGGCCCCCCACTCGAGTCACACACGGCTCCGGGGACCCTCTTGCACTGCAGTCTGCATTAAGGGCAGGCATGCCTGGAGGGGACGTGCATAGCACGCACAGCTCCGTGGCATGGTACCACAAACATGGCTTTAGATGGGAGCTCGGCTAATTGGCCAGCACATTGGCACAGGTGCACGTCAGAGGGTAGGTAGGTGTCATGATGTGATCTTTTGACATTGCTGCTATCTTTTTAGTGAAATAAGAATAAAAGTCATCAGTCAAAATCCAGGAAGGAGGAGGTGGCACTTTGAGGAAAGAGAAGGTGTAAGGTAGTCTCTTACAAGAACATGTATGAACAGAGTAGTACTTTCTAAAATTGAAGCAGAATTAATATAAATCATACAAATTTAAAGTGTACAATTTGCTGTTTTGACCTATGCCTACATGTCAAACCAGAACCACATCAAGATAGTGAACACATCCATCCCCCACATTCCTTTGTGCCCCTTAGAAATCCCTCCAAGTCCCTCTCCTCCAAACCTCATCCCCCCAGTGATCTTTCTATGGATTTCTGTAGATTACTTTGCATTTTCTAGAAGTTCATATAGGTGAAATCATACAGCACAGCCTTATTACTTTCAGATGTGTCTATGTTGTATCAACAGTTAATTTCTTTCTATTGCTGAGCACTATCCCATTATATGGATAATTCATTCACCTGTTGATGGGCATATAGATTACTTCCAGCTTTAGGCTATTACAAAATAAAGCTGCTGTGACCATTTAGGTACAAGTCTTCATATGGACATAAGCTTTCTTTTCTCTTAATAAATAACTAGAAGTATTATGTACACATGAAATTGCCAAACTATTTTCCAAAGTAGTTGTATGATTTTACGTTCCCTCCAGCAGGGTATGAGAGTTTCAGTTTCTCCACATCCTCACCAACACATGGCATCATGAGTATTTTCAATTTTAGACATTCTAATGGTGGTATCTCATTGTGGTTTTAATTTGCATTTTCCTTGTGACGAATTATGTTGAACATCTCATGGGCTTATCTGTCATCTGTATATCCTTTTTGTGAGGTGTCTGTTTAAATATTTTGGCCACTTTTTAAATGGGCAAATGAGTTTATTCAGTTTTGAGACTTCTTTATATATTCTAGATGCACATAATTTATCAGAAATGTTTTGCAAATTTTTCTGCCACTATATGGTTTATCTGTTCTCTTAATGGTATCTTTCAAGAAATTTTCAATTTTGATGAAGTAAAATTTAGCTGTATTTTCCTCCATGAACTGTACTTTTGTTGTATCTAAGAAATCTTTGCTTAACCCCAAGGCTGAATGTGTTTTCCTTTGTTTTCTTCTACAAGTTATACAGTTTTGGGTTTTACATTTAGGACTATAACCCATTTTGAGTTTAACTTTTGCATGTGGTAAGATATGGATCAATTTGTTTTTAATTTTGCATCTTATGTCCAATTACTTCAGAACGATTTTTTCAAGGCTTTTTTGCACCTTTGTCAAAAACCAGCTACCCACATATGGGTGGGTCTATTTCTGGACTCCCTATTCTGCTCCATCAGACCAACGGACAGCCAGTAGAATGGACTGATCCCATCAGCAAAGAACAAATCAGTGAATGAATGGGATTTCTGGGCATGAAGTTTCTCCTCTTTTGGTATATCCTAAAAAGGTACTACTGAATAAACATGGAGCAGCAGAAAAACTCGCGCATTGTTACATACATAAACGAAGAAATTTCAAAAAGATGATTAAACTATGGAAAATTATGCAGAAAGAGATCTCTACCTAGCGTTTACATATGGATGGTTTTAGGGAAGTATGGTTCTGAGTGGAACTAGACTGCAGAAGGCTGAAAGAGGGATGGGGGCGGGGTGCCTACATATACAAAACAGTAACTAAGACGTAGGTCAGGTACTGTGGCTCATGCCTGTAATCCTAACACTTTGGGAGGCCAGGAGTTCAAGATCAGCATGAGCAACAGCAAGACCCCATCTTAGCCAGGTGTGCTGGTAATCCCAGCTACTAGGGATGACACCACTGCTCTCTAGCCTGGGCGACAGATTGAGACCCGGGAGAGGGGTGGGGGGGGAGAGAAGTAGCTAGGTCATTACAGGCTCTCCCAGGTGAATCCATTCTCTGTATTCCCCATGGCATTTTACTCCTACCTCTATCATAGAATCTTTGCTCATGTTTCTGTTCTTTTCAACTAATTGAGTCCCTCGAAGGCAGACATCATACCTCATTCAACTATAATACTAAGTACAGTGCCAGAAACAAAACAGACACCAAAATAATAATAATAATAATTAGGGAGGATGTATCAGCCCCTTGATACATCGGTTCTCCTTATCACTATTATGTTTGCAACAAGAGTGGCTGCAAAGTACGGGGTAGAAGAGAGAAGTTAATGGCCATTTTCTAAACTTTATGCAATTTTCTTTGCTGAAAAATTTCATCTTCAAACATTAAAGGTGTCTATGGTTCAAACAGCATTTCCCCCACCACCCCTGCATTTAAAATAAATAGAAATGCACTTGACTGCAAGAAAAAAAATCATAGAAAAAATTCTGAACCTAGAAAGAAAGAAAATTTAGAAACAGTCTCTGAAGCAAAAGGATCTCTTTACTCAGGGTACTCAGAAGGGAAAAAAAACATGCAGTTCATTCCTTTTCCTCTGGGACATATAGTCAACTATGTAAAATGGATTTCATCAGTTTTACTCTATCAAAGTGTCCATCTAAAAGTAGAAGAGACAACCCTAGTGAAGCTATGACTTTCTGATCTTGTAGTGGAGGCAGAGAAGTGGGCAGTATCTTGCCCGTGGCATAAGATGAGGGGCTTTGCTCTTCCCAGTGAAGACGGTACACAATTCAAGTTGGGGAGACAGGGAGGAGGGGTGTGTCCTCTGCAACTATACTTTCAAACTTAAAGGAGAGGGGTCACAATCACATTTAACTTGAGTTAACTATTTTTCTTATCTAATTATTTTATTAAAACTATCTGGATTATCTACCTATGCCGACTAATAATGTACATTTCTGTAAAGTGATCTTGCAACAAAGCAAAAACAAACAAACCAAAAAAACTAGGCTACAACTAACATTCACTTTATTCAATTTTGTTCTCTCAAGTTAGAAGGCAACAAACAACCACATAAAAAAGGGAGCACTTTAGAATATATACACATAAAATCAGTCTAGGTATCTAAGGGGTTTGTTTAATAGAAAACTGACATCCCAAATAACTAAATGTTCTATTTAGCTTCTACAACACTTATTCCTAGGCCTTAGTCATTACATTTTCATTTAAGGTACTATGTTAACTTTCATGACTACAAAATGAGGCACTCATACAAAATAGACAGGAATGAAAACATATACACTGTCTTATCTTTATGTTATATTAACGCCAAAGATATTATTAGGGATTATTTGAAAGAAGCCCTTACTCATGATGGCTATTTAAAAAAATGACAGGGCAGTAATACACCAAAAAGAAAACATCTGATTGAGGTGGCAAATTAAATAGATAAACAGACAGCTAAACCAAGGAAGTTAGAGAATCTCCACAAATGAGGCTTTTAATAATACTTTAGTAGTAAGACATTTTAGTTTTGTTTTTTCTTGATGACTGAATAATTAACATTCTAAAGGAGTATTTTAAACATAACCTTTTAATTTTACAATGTAAAAAACTTTTCACAGTTAAGTAGAGAGCTTATTCAATCCTAAAAATGAAAATAAGTAACTAACTTGCAAAGTTTTAAAAAGTGCCAGTGTTCTTATAATGGCACCACATTCTGTGTGTGTGCACAAGTGCACGCATGCACGCATGTGTGCAAACACAGTACAATCTACACTGTACTGCAACATCTACAATGTCCAGTGTTTCTTTTTTGTTTTAAAAAGTCATCATCAATTCAATCTAAATCCAAGAATTACACTTTAATAGCATTTTGCCAATACAGAAATGACACATCTGGGATCAAATAATTTGAGGGAAAATTGTTCTCTATTACTTGAATAAGGGAAAGAAAAAACACAAGAATCCACAGTAATAACAGTTATATTAAACGCTGAAATAAAAATTACTTTTAGTTTACATCTGGAATTGAGATGTCCCATCTCCATCGTTTCTCCAGAGAACTAACAGGAAAAAAAATCACCTAAAAATGTGGAGCTTTTTTAAGGCTACCTACACACAAACTTCACATTGGCATTTTTCTTCAGTTTTCATCTCAACTATTACACTTAATAGTTTAAAAATCAAACATAATTTGCTAATAATGAACAACTGCACATTTCATACTATGACCATTTGATAACTGGTCACATAAAACTAACCCCAAATGGTGATTTGTCTTCAATTTATAAACAATAAAAACAAAGCAAAAGGTCTTCTTTCCTAATAAACTTCCTTGAAGATTGTTTTACCCAAATGTTAAATGAAGCAAAACTACACTATGATTTTTTTTTTAAGTCTTTGTGAAGAAGGGCAGCAATACTAGCACTTTCTGAACTACAGGTTGTAAATATTTAAAAGACTATCGGTTAGTAATAAAACCTGGATGCTACCCAAACAAATATGCCAGAAAATGCTTTCCTTATGAAAGTATTTATCTTATTGAAAATGATAGGACAAAGTTCAACTGAAAAACTAGGGGAGAATTCTTAAGACAATATAAATTATCTGCCAGTGAAATGGAGGGCAATTTTTTGGCCATTCATATTGGTTTTTTTTTTTTTACAAAACATCTGATAAGATTCATAAAATTCTGTAAGATTAAGAGTTTTTAACCTTTTGTAGTATCTGCCTAGATCCCTTTCTGTTAAAACAGATGTGTTCCAATGACTTTTTATCAAGATCTACAAATTCTTTGAAAAATTAAAAGAAACCTAAATTAATACAAATATTATGTTCAATTCAATATTTTTCCTTCTAAAGAGAATAATGTATATAGATACAGACCATGACAGATGGCATTACATTTTAAAATGCTCCTAATTTTTTACAGTAGGACTAAATTTCTGAGTAGAGGTAGGGCTAGCAAAGACCTTACTTCAAATACAGGAGAAAGGGCTACTACAAAGTGCCAAATAGTGTAACACTGAATCCTATGTCAAGCATTTTTTTTGATACTGATGTTTTCTAAAATATATTTTAAAGTAATTGTTTGGTACTTAGGGAAAAAATGTTGACATATAAAACTACCAGAACATGTTGCTCTTGATTTTGGTAGCTTACGTTTGGCCAACTTTCATATGTTAAAAATCCTCAGATTTTAGTCTATGGATTTTAATACTATGTGAAAATTCTTTTATAGTTTCTAAAGACCTATATTGTACACTTTCTATGAGAACTTCTGAATTATCATTCAAAAACAAACACTACCCTTACCATATACCATTACCATTAAATACTGGGATCATGTGCCCAACCATTCTACTTCTCTAAACTTCTAACTTGAAGCTTTGGTTATAAGGGAAAACCAAGTTTGTAAGCGTTCAGTTCTCTGAGATTTTACAGCACGTTTCCAATGAAATACATTCCTATGTTAAAAGGCTAGCTCAGCCAGCTTCCTTCTGGACAAATAAAATCGAGTTTGTTTTATTTGTAGTTTTATCCTGTAAACAAAAAGCTTTGGGAACTTTGGGATTTACTGGTGAAAAAGTAGGAGAAATGTACTCCCTGATGCTCACCCAGTGATGCACTAGCTAGCAAGACTAGATGTTCTAGCCAGTCTTCTCTAATGCTGTCAAAATAAAACCACAACCACATCTACACTTCACAAGCATCTCACAAAATGTCCTAAGTCTGGTAAGATGTAGTATGGTTGGTGATGTTATTCTGAAAGATTTGTAATCTTGCATGACTTTTGGCCACTGCTACCAAAAAGAAAGAGATAGCTGTGTTGGGGGGTGGGAGGTGGGGAGACCAATGAAAATCTTCATTTGGACTTTTTCATTTTTTTCTAAGTATAGACATGCCCCTAACAAGCACAGGAACCCAACTCCCAATGACTGCTAAGAATATTAAATTATCAAAATTAAAAATAATTTCCTCACCTAGCACAAGATACTATACAATATTACAAACACAGACACATGAAAAAAACCAGGCAGTAGAAAATGTACAACAGCTTTGGTGTTATACAAAATAACTTCCAAAAACAACTGACAGTGAAGCACAAAGTTCATGTTTTCTTACCACAGACACTCCACTGCTGATTTCTACTTGTTTCCTTTTATGTTCTTGGTAAGGTCTGAATAGCCAAGAAAGAGTGTATAGTTTCCTTAGTGAGAACTGCGCGAACATTGTGAACTGCACTCCACAAGACATCACTGCAAAGTCTTGCCTGTGCACTACTGCTCTGTGGCATATTTCCTGTCGAGATCACAGCAGGTCCAAAATAAAGTGACAACTAGATTTAATAAATTAATATACATTTTGTTTAAAGATGTACAATGCACATTCTGTTTAATCCAGATTTTAGGGCATCAAGGAACTTCTATTTACACATATACAGATCTCAGACAGCAGTGATGTCAGAAGAGGCAAGAAGAGCAGCAGAGCCTCACACCGCCGCTCTCTTAATGCCAAGAACACAAGTCAAATACATTTAACTTAAAAACGCTGAGAGATCACTGGGAAAATCTCCAAAGAGACAAGTCCACAAAAAAGGACACGTAAAGGCAAGGGGAAGGTCAAGGAGTTGAGATAACCACTTTATTCTTGGGACGACTGTGGAGGTGGTGGTGACGTGCCTTGTTTGCCAGATTTCCGTTCATAGTTCACGAGGCGTTGGCCCACAAGGTATCTAGGTTGTAAAAATGGAGTGGTTATTCTATTGTATGGTATTACACAGTAAAATATTCTTTCTAAAAACAGTGATATATATTTTTTAATGCAAATCAGATCACCTACGCCTACTTAAAATCCCCAATGGTTAGGCAGGTCGAAGGGGAGTCTAAAATGAACACCTGCAAAAGGCACAGAGGCAGGCACTTCCTAGCTGGGTGTGGGTCTGTGGAAAGACGAGCGCAGCAAAGGCTAGAAGGCTTCCAACGCTGTGCAATGAAGCACATGCTTCAGTTGATGGGTTAGGGGTTCTCATGAACTTAGAAACTCAGGAAGTTGGTGGGGAGCGTACAGTAAACTTATGCAGTAGCTTTTTACCTGTTAAGGTTCAGGTTTTATAAAACAGCTTAGTGAACAGATCTGAGGAGATGGACTAAAAACATAATCAACCAAAAAGCTGGGTAGGGATGAAAGTAGGACCCGAAAAGCTCTAGTTCTTAAAAAAAAAAAAAAGGAGAAATCAATAGACAGATTTCAGTGCGATAAAAGGGGAGATGGTGCGGCAGTTGGCCACAGGAAGTAGGGGGCTATGTCCAAAAGCAGAACAATGAATGTTCCTAACTTCTGTATGTGATCAAAGACAGAAGGTGATGGCAAAGGGTGTGGGGCTGTAGGAACAAGGTAGAAGTTACTGTGGCTGGAGTGACAAGGCTAGAGATCCTCCACAAGGAGAGGACATCTACCAGGACAGGGGAGGACATTCCCATCATAGGGGAAGGCAGGAGCTGCAAAGGAGAGGGCTCACTGAGGATCTGCCTTGCTCAGTGTGAGCAGATGGCCTGGAGGCCGACCCCCGGAGGACAGAGGGTGATAACGCTGGATGGCAACGAGCTACAGGGGGCTGGGCACCCATTTGGAGGCAGCAGTACACATCAAGGAGAGTGCCCAGTAACAGCTGGCACATCTGATCAGACTGAGGGAGAGTGAAGCCTGCATGGCAAGTGGAGGGAGTGAGGGACCTCGGTTTACTCAACAGTGAAACAATACCAACAGTGTTACATGATCGTTGTAAGGCAGAGAGAGCACATGGAGCCCTGTTGACAAAGGGCTCAGTGTGGTAACTCTTACTTTTCACCATGACTCTCTCCACTCTGACTTTCACCTATCACGCTTCTATCAAGGCACACAAGCCTAAGGATATATTGTGGCAGTTTATGTCCAATAGCTCAATATAGTCACTTTGTAAAAAGTGCACTAATCCTATTGCCTCTTTACCCATATTTCACTGTTTAATCTCTTTTCTTTTGTCTTAACAATTCTTTTCTAAAAGTTAACAATTCCTTACTGTACTGTTCCCCAACCAGTGTTTTTTTTAACTGTAAGGATTTTATAAATGTTTTAAACAATGACAACTGAGCAATCTCTAACAAAATACACAAAGCACTACCTGACACAAAGTTATCACTAAAATATCAATGTGCCAAGAATGTGGTCAGCACTGTGGCAATGAGAAAGCAAGTGAACAAAAAGCACAGAGAAAAGTGATGTTAATTAATTTGCCCAAATCCAAAAACAAACTCAGTGGCAGACAAAACAGGCTCTGAACCCAACTCCCTCTCACCCTTCCACGTTCTCACACTCCAAGCCCCCTCCCAACCCTCTCCCCCATCCATCTCTCTCTCTCCTCTCTCTCTCTCTCTCTCTCTCTCTCCACCACCTACAGATCAAACACTGTGCTAGTATATGTGCAACAGGAGACAAGATATGCCTTCCCTAGAATCTATAGTTCAATAGTTTTCTGCATGAAAGCATAAACAAAGAAAGAGAAGAGAGTACAATGGGCTGCAGTGAAAAGCAGAAAATAGAGAATGACAAATGCTAAGAGGCAGATGGGAATGGACTGGGTGTGTGGGCGTGAAGAAAGGCAGGTGTCAATCCTGAAGAAGGAAGCAGACAGAAAGCTCCCGAGGGCATGTCTTGTTTGTCATTCTGTCTGCAGTACTTACTCTTCTGCCAAAACAAGTTAAGTGATAAAAACTGACTCTCATCACTGAAGATACCCCTTCCCCTTCTTCCCTTTGTATTCTGACTGCCCAACTGTACCTGTATATATTATTGTTAGTAAATGCTTTGGAGAAGCTTTTCACACTTTGAATTTCATTCTTAAAGATACTCTTAGAGCCCTCAGGTAAATAAAGTGACCATGTAATAATCTGTTGTACAAAGTGGGGCACGCACAAGTAACAGTGTTAATGATGCCACACAGGCAGCAGCTGTAAACTGGGATAGCTAGCTATAAACTCACTCTCTCTGCTAGACACATCAAAGCAGAGGATTAGGCCTTCCATTAGGACATGGAAGGTCAAATGTTATCCTAGGAAGGTGTTTTCTTTGGCTGGACACAATCTCTCACTGAGATCAGTGACTGAGTTTTCAGTGGTTTCCTCAAAACAGAGAGCCCCAAGACACTTTTGCAGTAACTTTAGAATCTCTGTGTGGAATGGTCAGAGTAAGCTGGTGGTCCATGGTTAGTAGAGGGGCTTTTGCAGACACTGCCAGTTTCTAATGTAGACTTATTTTTACCTAAAACTGTTTAATATATCATCAAACAAAAAATTTTGAAAACAGACTGAAAAACTATTTGGAATGGGCATCTTCCTCCCCAAACTAGTTTCTCCCAGTCTTTTCCAGCTCCATAAATGACAACTCCATATTCCTCATTGCTCCGGCCAACTGAGTCCTTGATTCTACTCTCCTTCACATCTTATGCCGAATCTGTCAGGGAGAATCAGAGCACTTTCCCTCCCATGATGTATCACGTTAGACCCCAAAATTAAGAAACGACAACACAAGAGTGGCTAGAAGAATGGAACTCTTGACTTACTTGTCATTTTTAATATGTTCATAAAGGCGCTTAAACTGGCGGACCTGGAAGGACAAGATTCCCATCAATATCACGACCATCAGTAAAAATGGATAAATCCGCCGATGGACTAAGTTTTGCATTTCCGCAGTAACACCTGTAAAACCAAAAAACGAAAACTTTAAGTGGAGTAACAGTGACAATGAAGTATGTCCTTTCCCTAGGAAGAATGGCCTGGGGTACAGTAGAGCACGCTTTCAAGATAAGCTTTCTAAGCCCCAGGTCTTACTGATTTTCTACAATCTGTGTGGGTCATGAGCCCTTTCTGACACCTACTTTTCTCCTCTGTAAAATGGGGGCTGGATTAGATGACTACAAAGGTCCTTCCCAGCTCAGTCTGGATTCTAATGCTCCACAAGCAGTGGTGTCATTTATACATTTCAACTGTTTTACCATTTAGAAACACAAACAGAAACTGTGCTTATATAATGAAAAATATGTTCCTCAAACTTTTAGAACACTCCAATATTTTTTATTCTACATTTAATTCATGAGTTTTAACTTTTCCTTCACTGGGGGAGGGGAGGAGGAGGAAGTATTTAAAATCAGAGGAAATATTTCCAAGGAAATAAAAAAATTGTAACAGTGTGCTATAGCAGAAAGAGCATGAGCTCTGGAATTGAGATTGGAGTCTGAATTTTGCTCTTAATCTTTGAAAAGCTAGATTCTGGGCAAGATTTTTGGTCTCTATGAACCTCAGTTTCCTAATATCTAAAATGGAGTTGATAAAACATATTCAAGAGCTATTTTAAGAATAAAATATAAGAATTATGTAAAGCATTTAAACAACGTAAAGCAAAGTGCTAAAAACTTTCATTAACTACTCTTTTTCCTTTCCAAGGGCTTCCCAACAGAGCTCACAATGAAATTTTTAATAATGCAAATATGAAAAGATTTTGGTTTAGAAATTCAAATAGTAATTCTTAAGTTTATATACTATTAATGGGCAGAACATAAAAAGAAAATAGGTCATTCCTACTATAGCTAAAACAGTAAAAGATATCATTCTAAAGAGTCTAAATGAATGATTAATTTTAATGACGTGTTCTTCAACTAAGCAACAGGCTTTGAAATATATTTCCTTTTTCTTCTTCTTCTTCTTTTTTTTTTTTTTTTTGAGATAGGGTCTTGCTTTGTTGCCTTGGCTAGAGTGCAGTGGCATCATCACAGCTCACTGCAACCTCCAACTCCTGGGCTCAAGTGATGCTCCTACCTCAGCCTCCTGAGTGGCTGGGACTATAGGCATGTACCACTTCACCCAGCTAATTTTTTTGTTTTGGGGGGAAAGGGAGTGCCTCACTCTTGCTCAGCCTTCAAATATATTTCTGCGTGTATACTTTAATACGGTACGCATGATACTTGGCGTAGTCACCACTAAAACCAAATAAAAGCCTTTAAGTTTCTACTCAGAAGGAACTAAAAAACAATGCAGTTTGCTTGTGGCTCCTCAGCTTAACTGTTCCCTGTGTCCCATGCCATCCTGCAGACTAATGGACACACCACTTGGCCTTCCTCTGTCAAATCTGTGCTTCATTTGCTTTCTGGCTAGTATCTTTATTCACTGAGACCAATGACATTGTTAGAAGTCAAGCCAATGGTTACCCTGAAGGATAAAGAAGGCCACTCACAAAGAGGACTTCTAAGGGGCTAGGAACATTCTACTACACACTTATATGAATATTACACTTCAATAGAAAGTTTGGTTGTGTTTTTAAGCCCCTTTCTCATGGTTAGGTAAAAAAGAATTTTTGGCAAAAGGATAAGACAAATGAAGGTGTAGAGAAAGGAGTAGGGAGATGAGGCTATGGTGTGTTTGAGAGGAGGCCATTCCATGGTTCTGTAATGGAAACTTAGAGTACATAACATGGAATGCGGCCAAACTGGAGTACAGTTCAAAGCAAGAAAATGTAAAATATTTTCTTGTAAAATATGCCAAGGAGTTGGATTGTATTAAAAGCCACAGAGGAACCAACAGAAAAAAGTTCAGAGAGGTACAGGGAGAGTCATTCTTTTGAAAGGTCATTGTGGCCACAGTGTGGAGAATGAATTATTATTAGCAGGTTCGAAGCCAGGAAACTAGATAGGAGGCTACTGAAGTTAAGCTGAGAGTCAACACCACAACAAACGTCAGGAGAAAAGGCACCAGAGAAGAGAGACCTCAGAGCCTGAGGTCAGGATCAACCGGGCTTGGAGACCACTGGGCTATGGAGAAAAGAGAGCCTAAGGCAACACAGATAGCCTTCAAGGTTTCTGACTTAAGCAATTTGTTGGATAACACTAGTCACTAAGGGAATTCAGGAGAAAAAAAAACTTTAGAGGGGAAAACTGTGCTTATACTTTTGAAAATATGCTGAGTTTAAGGTCTTGTGAGGATTCTTCAGTACACAATTAAAAAGATAATGTCTTTCAAGTTACTGACATGGCATACATTATCTCCTCTTTGGTTTTCCTTTTATGCTAAAGAATATTTTTAAAAAATTAGATATAACAATACTTTTACTTAATTTTATAAGTATATGATCACAGCACTTCTAGTCAGAAGACGGTAACTTGAAGGAAATCTGATCCTGTTTTGTAGTGCATATAAATTTCAATACTTTATCACCTGTCTAGAGAAAACACATGTACCAAAGAATTTGATGATCCTTCTAATCTTACCCATAGTCAAATCTAAAGTAGTGTTTTGAAGTCATTGTTTTAGCTAGATTTTATATTTACAAATAAAGCATCTGGAGTCAGATGGCCTTTGTTACTGGAAGCAACAAGAATGTCCCAGTATTTATAAAAGTGTTCTTTCAAGGCTCCACACCAGCATTACTCACCTAGCAAAGGAACAATGCCAGAAGCTATGACATAAGGTACACACAGAGAAAGCAAGAGCACAGAGATCACTGGAGCTGCCAGTTTACGAATGATATAATGAAGGTCAATGTTCCGGATGCCATTTGCATAAACCTGAAACATTGAAAAACAAACAATTAGAACAAAGATGCAAGACAAATTCTTCTAGATTAATAGTGCAATCTCTATTAATTAATGAACTAAATCGACCAACCCAAAAAGATTCAAATTAACTAGTTATTTTTTCCAAAGTCAAGGCAAATTCTGGGACACAAACATAAGCACAGTACTCATAAGTTTCTAAAGAAGTATATTTACCCACTAACACTTTGTAGTTAACTCTAAGTGATAAAACAAGACACTAATCTGGAATCATAACTTATACTATCCTTGCATCTGGTATATTGTATACACCAGATGACAGTCAATAGTATTAGTTGAAGACCACATAACTTGAGCTAATTTCAAATATCTTATGTAAGAATGACTTGTGTTATTAAGATTGCATTCATTTCATCTGAATGCGACCAGAAAACATCATAAACAGAAAACATGTTTCTGAAAAGCTTGTATAAATCAAATTTTAACAAACCAAAGGTATTTTATGTACAAAAACTTAGTATGAAAAAATTCTGTAGTGAATACAAAAATAAAAATCCAAGGATTTCTAGAATTTTTCATCATCTTATCCAGAAAGTTCTACTAAATAGTACTGCAGAGGAAAGACTGGACAGAAGTGGGAAAACAGGAACAGGAAATATGGATGGAGTGCAGAGAGGGATAAGACAGAAGAATGCTGTTCTTGTTTTCTTCCCCTCTTAGCCCAGTTACTGGATGCAGAGTAACTCAATCTCAACATGTCAGGATTTGAAGGACAAACAGGCTTAATCCTCCAAAGGCATGCTTCCATTCCCAAAGATACCTAGTTAACCCAAATGCCTTTTAATTAAGGAAGCAAGGCATCCCAGTGTTTCTCAACCAATCTAAACCATTTTCCTTAAAATTTAAATACACAAACACAGACCCGCCTGCACAGGAACGCACATGTATGAGAAAATAATGCATTAGAGAACAAAATGTTACAAAGACCAGTAATATTTCACAGACCCCAGCTATAAATAAACCCTTATCTCCACACACCTTTGCAAGGCCAGAGTTTCACCTGGAGACTCTAGACTAGACTGGCCCGCAGTGTGATCACACTCCCAGTGGACTTCAGAATTAGCCCACACTTTAGAGATAAATGCAAACACACAGCAATTCCCCAGCTTCCCCCACCCCACTCCTAAGAATCAAAATCTTGAGGTACAGGCACTTTCTTGTGTGCAGGCTGAGAACTACCACCTTTACTGCCCATATATCAAAGGAAGTGTGCCTTTACTGTTGCAGAACTGTACCACCTTATTTATCTGGCATTGACCTAGGGATAAGAGGGCTGTCCACAAGTACATTTTCTAGATAACTAAAGCTTAAAGACATAAGTACCAAAATCTGTTACATTGGCTATTTTGGATAGAAATTTTCCTAAAATGAATTACTATACTTTTAGTCTTATTATCAGAATACAAATGCACAATCTACCTTTTTCAAGGTTATCACCACAGCAACGAAATTATCTGATAGTTCCATAATATGATCATAGCCTTAGGTGCTTTGTAGCTAGAATATTCCTAAACAGTTCTGCTTTATTAATCCATTTTTCTCCTTGCCTTTTATTTATTCCCTCAAGCAGTAACCCTTTTCCTCCTAATCTATTATAGGCTTAGAAACATTAATACCAAGTTTCAACAGAACTCCTGTCCTGAAAAAAAGCACATATGATCATTTTGCCTCTACTATGGACAAGGTTCTAGCTACTTTAAGCTACTGGCTAATCTTCAAATAAGGGATGACTTAAGAGTGGCTGATGAAAATTTATGGTAGTGTCAACCTAAAACAAAGAAGCTAAGGCAAAATTAATATAAATACAGAGTTTATCTGGGCCAAGATTGAGGACTGCAACCGGGGAGCATAGATTCAAGTTGCCTTGAATACACACCTCCATTGGCAGCAGTTACAAGTGGATTTTTAAAGTCAAAAAAGGGAGCCATTGGGGGTACAGGGAGGGCTGATACAAAGTTGTTTGTCAGGAACTCTCACTGGTTTAGAGAAATAACATTGATTAGTGATTGGCTATACATTGTTAAGCTACAGGGTATGGGTTATGGTGGCCAATGCAGCATTATTAATTTTATAGCTACTTGTGACAATAACAAGCAGTTTTAAGAGATGAATACATAGCTCAAAGGGGGGAGGGGAGATTACAACATGATTGTGGTCTCACTTTAATGTCTCTCTGGTCCTGGTAATTAAAAAAACTTGCAATCCTCAGACAAAAGTTCTTTTCTTTTCTCAGTAGTAATGGGAGATCAGAATATGCCATCTCAAAATATGTCTCTTTGGCATTAAGGATCGTTTTGAGCTGATGGCAACTGAGAAATAACAGATGGAGGAAAGCTTTCTGCCCTCCATGTGCCTAAAAGCAGGCCATAAATTCAAAGATAAAAGGTAACCTACCACCCTCCCCCGCTCCACCAGGAAGGACCAAGGTCAACCTGATGACAGCTTAAGACCCTGAGGAGCCTGGAGATGGCACCAGAGGAATCTACAGGAACAAGCTTTACTAACCTAGCCTTTAGATCTGCCAGTTATTTGCCTTCCCTCAATGTGTCACCCCTAGAGACTCCAAGTACTTTTCCTTTGTCTTGTCACTTTCCCCAAAATTTACTATTCTTTGTTGAAGATTTTAGCTGGAATTCAAAGCTACCCCTTTGAGAATTACTCATTCTCTGGGTATCTCCTATGTAGATAGGAAATATATACTTTAATCAACTTCTGTTTTTCTCTTGGTTATCTGTCTTTTATACAGGCATCCAATTCAACTGAAAACTCATGAGGGTTGAGGAAAATTCTATTTTTCCTCCCCTACAGTGGTAAAACTGCTTTCTCTTTAAAAAGAATATATATATACACATGTTCATTAAAGAAAACATAGAAAACTCGGAAAAGTTACAAAATGAAAAATAAGCGTTCCATCAGCCAAACATAATCACAACCAATGCTCGACTGTCTTTCTCTGAAAATTGATTTTGCTTTGCTTACCTGTTCAATTACAGTTTTCAACCACCACTGAGGACCCATCAACGTTATAGCTGCAATGATTTTGGCATGCAAGACTCCAAGTGCCCAGTCCTAGGGTAATAAAAACCATTTAACACATTTCTGTTGTTTTTAACAATAAACCCAGCAAAGAGGCTGTATAATTTTCTTACATTATTTCACTTCGAATCAGAAGTTCTGTAGGATTGGTAACAATTTTACAGAAGATTAATATATATTGCAAAATTCAGGTAACATTTTTGCCAACAGTTCATGTTCAATGTTTCCATTAAAAATCATTCTTGTATCTTTTGGAAATCTGTACTATTTTCCCAAGATGATTAGCCTAGACATTAATGGAGATCTCGATAAACAAAATAAATGCCATTATTTTATTTCTTCAAACCATCCTTAGGCTGTTTTGCCGGTTTTAACTGAGCTGACTTATGACAAAGTTAAGACTGTGGAGCTAAGTTTGGCTTAAGAAACCATTCCAAAGGCTCACAGATAACTTCCAGCTTGGAGCACTTACAGTTCTCCTGCTGAACTGTTATTAGGCCCCTAATGGTACACCTGTCTCCAGCCTGCTCCCCCCCCCCAACCCTGCAGGGTAGCCAGAGTGATCGTTACTCCCTACCACAGAACCTCTAAAAATGCAAATCAGATCACAGAAATAGACTTCACTGCTTAACAACCCTAAAGTCCATGGCGCACAAAATCCTTAATAGCCTACTCTTTTTTATCTTTAAAAAAAAATACAAGTATTAAAAAAAATATAGCACATGTAACATTTAGATCAATTCTGACATAAAATGAAGAAAACTTCAGAGAAGGCTGACCACTACCTCAAATAATACCCTGATCCCTCCCAGCAATAACCACTCTAGCATCTGGTACATACTATCCACATTTCTTCCCCATGCATTTGCATCTATACATGTATGTCCCTTAGAAAATATGTAGTATTATTTTTATATGGATTTTGCTCATTTTGTTTATTCTCTTCATTGTCTACCATCTTGAGGCCAATGTTCTCTGTACTAGTTTGATTGATTAGTCCTCTATGTATCTTCTTCAAATGGGGTGAGAGGTTGATACACACTGAATTCTCGAATACCCTCAAATATCAATCATCATCCCAACAGGTGAACAGCTGAATGCTATTTTGTCTGGGTATAGGACACTTGGTTTTTCTCCCTTTTATCTCAGTTGTCTATAAATTCTTTTATATTATGGCTTTTAGTGCTACAGAAAAAAAGTCCAACGGCAATATGATTTTTTGTTTGAAGTTTGTAAGATTTCTCTTCATCCTTAAGATTCAAAAATTTTATGAAAATATACCCAAATATATGTTTTTCTCTTCAATCTCATCTCATCAATCTCAATCTCATAAAATCCAATGAGCCCTTTCAATCTACAGAATCAGATCATCCTTCAATTCAGTTAAATTTTTCTATTTTTGTTTCCCCGATGCCTCACATTTTCGCCTCTGGAAACCCCATTATGGGTATGTTAAGTCTCCTGGATATATCCTCTGAAGTGTTTGTCTTCCCTTCAGTTATCATTTCAGTTATGCTCTGTGCTTTGCATTGATCTTCCAAGGCCTCCAACCCAAGCCCAGTGGTGACTGTCCACATCTTTATTCGTCTACTGAATTTGCTTGAAATCCATCCTATACAGGCTCCACAGCAATTATGTTCTGTTTTAGTGCCGCTGCTTGTGTGTGTGTGCCCAGTAGTGTGTTCATTCTCCTCTCCGGAAGCTACAGCTCCACAGCAGCTCTGTCACTGGCATGTATTCTGACTGCTTTGCCTGAGCTTTTTGTGGCTGCTGAACCCTCCTTATATGAAGCACTTACTTTCCTCTGCAGCCCCAAGGAGACTCAGGTCTGCCTGAGATATCATAAACGGCTTCAGAAGGATCTTTTACCCCTTTCAGACCTTTGAGATAGCAAGCCAACAGTCTCCTACTGAGGAACATGGAGAAAGCCTCTCTGCTTTTCCTACATCCTTCCAGGCTTACAGGCAAGGAAGATTCAACTCACCAAAATTCCGCTTTCTCTTGGCCTTACGGGAGTCCTGAAAGCACTCAAGTGAGGTTAATGTTCACCCAAGAAGCTTCACAGATCACTAGAATTCAAACTCTCCAGTGACCCACTGCTTTGCAGTTCTTTCCCATAGGACAGGATGCACCACACTAGTTCCTCTGCTAGAATTCCAGAGCCCAGTCTCCCATAGATCTGCAGCTGCTTGCCACAGGAAAAAAAATGTAGCTTAGAGTCAGGAATGGAGAAAAGGCAAGCTGCTCTTCTTTCAAAAACTTGGGGGTTGATGCAGAACATTAAGGACACCATGCTGCACATATGTGTCTACAACTTCTGTTTTTTCCCCACTCAGAAACATGTCTACTTTCCTTTCCGGCATGTGACTGCTGACTGAGTTAGGGTATTGTCTGCCTAACTCCTCCACTGTAAAGTTTTCCCTCTGAGACTATCAAGTAATCTGTAAGGTAACACTTTGCCACCATGCAAATAATCACTTTGACACTGTGATGATACCAAAACATACCCACAAATTCTTCTCCCATCAAGTAGTACAGGGTCTACATCCCCTCCCTTGAATCTAGGCCAACCTTTGTGACTTGCCTGTACCCAGTAAAATGTAGTAAAAAGTGATGCTGTACTTTTTTCTTAAGAGATAGAAGTCTCACTCCGTCCTTCAGGCTGGAGCACAGTGGCACTATCACAGCTCACTGACGCGTCAAACTCCTAGGCTCAAGTGACCCTCCCACCTCAGCCTCTCAAGTAGCTGGGATTACCGTCGTAAGCCACAGTGTCTGGCTGCTATAAGACTTCTGACACAAGGTCATAAAAGATAATGCAGCTTCTACCTTGTTTATGGGAACACTCATTCCCTGAACTGCAATATAAGAAGCTATACTTTGAAGCTACCAAGCTGTGAAGAAGCCCAGGCACATCTAGGAGCTTTAGTTGATAGCCCCAGATGGGTACCAACCAACCATCAGTATCAACCCTCATATCATGAATGATGGTATCTCCAAACAATTTCTGCCATGGCTGTCAAATCACTCCCAGCCATGGCCCCAGATACCATGGAGCAGAGACAAACCAATATGCCTGTCTTAATTTCTGATCCACAGACTCTGGGGGCAAAATTAAAATGGTTGTCAAAGCCACTAAATTGTGGGATAACTTGTTATAAAGCAATAGTAACTGAAGACCCATCCTTTCACCTGATTGATCCAACATCCACTGACAATCCTTGCTGCATTCAATTATTTTGTTAGATACTGCAAAATAGTAATTTTCTAACTGTTTACCTCTCTACTTTTATTAGCTAGCATTATTCTGTTAAAAAAAAAATCTCTCCTTCAATTACTAATGCTATTTGACTATCCTGCAAAACAGCTCTTCTGAAAGATATATCATATGCTTAATTACAGGTGCTCCTTCACTGATGATTGGGTTACACCCTAATAAACTCATCATAAGTTGAAAATACTGTTAAGTCAAAAACGCATTTAATACACCTAACCTGCTGAACATCACAACTTAGCCTAGCCTACCTTAAACGTGTTATTAGCCTACAGTTGGGCAAAATCTTCTAACACAAATACTATACTGAAAGTGAAAAACAGAATGGTTGTGTACTCAAAAGTATAGTTTCTACTGAATACATATCACTTGCACACCACCATAAAGGTGAAAAATCATAAATTGGTAAGTCAGTTCTGTACTTCCCTTTGTTACTCATTTCTCTCATCAATTCTAGTCTATGAGCCAGACTAGAAAAGAGGCAGTTCCCCATATGCACACTCTATCTCACTTCCAGGTCTGCCTTTTGTCTCCTTCTTAGAATATATAATACTTCTTCCTTTCTTACTCACTACTCTATACTGGTTAGGTTGGCTTAGATATTATCTTCTACAGAAAACCATACCTGAACTCCCAAAGCTAGAGGAAATACCTGTCCTACAGGATGCCACAGCTCTGTGCTTCCCCTAATCACACCACAGACCACCTGTGTACCTGCGGCTTTCCCACCAGAATGTAAGCTCCTTAGGAAGTTCATTTTCACCAGGGTTACACAATACAGGGTTTGGGGACATATTAAAGCACTTAACTAAATGTTTTCATGTACATTAAGCCCGTGGAGGTTCTCTATCTGGAAAGTAGAAGAAGAGAAATATGGCCCTAAAAATTTTCATTTTCAGAAAAATCTATTGTAATATACTAAGAAGAGATCAAAAACAAAGCAAAAAAGCCTCTGAATGACTAAAGTCAATGCCTAGCTCTGTCTTCCCAATATTTACTAAAAACTCAAGATCTTAATTCTATAATGTTAAAAACCTCAGGTTACAAATACAGTAGAAAAGTTAAATTTCTTTTTCCGTGAGTTTTAAGACCTTTGCTGTGACCTTCATGGGTCTCCCCAGGATGCTTTCTAATGAGCTGTGACTTTGTGGGAAAACATGCTGTAATTATTTAAAAGCATTAGAGTCTTAAAGTCAAAAAAAAAGGAGAAAGATACTTCACTCTACCTCAAAGGTAAAAAAAAAAAAAAAAAAAAAAAAAAAAAATCAACACATATTAGTATGTATCTTTAAACATTAGAGAAGCCTAAATGATAGGCGGTGATATTTTAACCTGTAAAGTAAGCTCTTTTAAAAGAGTTAAAAGGAGCATATGTTGGAAGGAACAGATTAAAGGGCATTAAACCATTTTACAAGGGTCCCTAGAATAGGAAAAAAAAATTAAGGAGTTTTTCTAAACCAATGGCTTAAAATCACTTAAAATAAGTAAGGATTATTTTCTGATCCCAAATCCTTAATGAAATATCATGAGAAAAGACATGTATTTACCTGCCATGGATAAAAAAGAGGTGTCTGGTCCAAGGGAACCCTCAGGGGAGCAACAATAACCAGCTCAAACAGGAGCCCCAGGAGGAGAGGAACTACTCCAGCCAGCAGCACTGCAACTATCAAAGTCTTCATTATCTATTAGGAAACAAGGGACCATGTCATTAAAGAGAATCTTTCTGACTTTAAGCCAAAGTTCTTTATTCCATTGTGAGGTTTATTTTTCTTCTCTGACTTGATGCTTAACAGAACCACTTATACTATACAGTCAGCCCTTGGTATCTGCAGGGGACTAGGTTCTAGGACCCCCATGGATACCAAAATCTGCAAGTGCCCAAGTCTCTTATACAAAATGGTGTAGTGTTTGCATATAACCTACACACATCCTCCTGTATACTTTAAATCTATAGATTACTTATAATACCTAATACAATGTAAATGCTAGGCAAATAGTTGCTACACTGTATTGGTTTGGTTTCGTTTTTTATGCCTATATTGTTATTTTTTATTGTTTTTTTCCCCCCTGAATTTTTGACCCGTGGATATGGAGGGCCAACTACATTACCTTAGACAACTCACACTTTATGTTATATGTTTAAATAAGATTTCTTGAATATGTAACCGTAAGGGTTCATACATTAATAAAACCCTGACATTACTATGTACTGCTAGTACAAAAGGGAAAATTACAGAAAATTCATTTTACTATATATATTAACTAGGTGGCCATGCTGTTTTTCTCACAATCTCATTCTCAGGACTAGGCTTTTGTTTGTCCAAGAAAAGCCACTGATTGGCCAAGGTCCCTGATCCAACAGTGGCCTACTTCATAGGCTGATCTGTGATCCATGAGATGGATTGGTATAGGAGAAGGGCTGTGCACAATTCTAATTAGTTAATAAAGCTGATCAAACTGGCCTCCCTCTAGAACAGGGTGATCCAACAGAACTTACTATGATGATAAAAATGCCCTATATCCATTTGTCCAATATGGTAGCCATTTAGCCACATGGCTAGAGTATTAGAAATTATAGCTCTAGAATTTGGACTAAATGGCAAAATGAGAATAAAGCTGACACAAAGAGAAAAAGAAATAATACCAAAGAGTAATTACAAAATCCTGACAAAGAAATCAGTCTTTAAAGTGGCCTTGGATTCTGAAGACCTCTCTTTTTCTTCAGGTAGCTTTAGTGAGTACACCTGTTTCAACAAGAGACTAAATATGGTGTGTATAGAAGACACAGTACTTGCTTACTTGCACAACAATTTGTGATGATATCAAAAAATATGAAATGAAAACCTGCATTAGCTGGTTTCCATATTTTAAATATAGTTAAGTGTTTCATTATCTTATGGATTAAATAGCAATTAAACCCTTCCACTCATAATATATAATCTCTGACTATAAAAATAGATTTTAGGTTTTTCTTCAACACTGACAGATAAATGGATATTAAACTTCTAGTGAAATCAAAATATAAATTCAGATACAAAACTAGAGTTAATCACACAAATGAAAAGGCATATACAGTGGCCTAAACATATTTACCAGTCGTAGACAACATTTATACATATATAAATCACCACACTTGGATAATCATCTTAGTGGGGGGTTTTTTTAATCCTACATTTGTGGTAGCCAAGTTCTTTATTGAGAGAAGTAACTTCCATTACTTATTACACTTTCATATTAGTCAAAACATTCTTGAATTAGCAAGACTATAAAGAAATCCCATTTATAATATTATCCCAAAAACACTGACTGGACATCCTGAAGTCAAGATTTTACATATTCAAATAGATCAAAAAAATCAAATTTTAGAAAAAATATCTATGAAGGAAAATTCTACTTAAACAAATTTGATCTTAAATTCTACAGAACAGCTCACTCCTTAAAAATGCAATCGATCTCCAAAAATAAGTTTTTCTAATTTTTAATTACTTACTTATTCAAGGGCCTTACTGGATCACTTAGCAGCATGTTTTTCAACTCTCAAATACATCTGAATGTAGGATTGTGGATCTCAGAATAAACCAGAAAGCTACTATCTCTTAAAGGAATATTCCTTAAAACAAAACAAACAAAAAAACCTCTCTTGATACTATCAACAAAATGAGGAAACAGATACAAGTGAATAAAAAAGATTTTCAAAAATGACTGGAAAAATATTCACTACTCCTAACAGATAAGTTACATCTTTTATTACAGAAACCTACCATGAGGGACCACTCTTTAACTTTCTGGAAGATCACTCTGCGTCCCTGGGGCATCCATGCCACCAGCACTGTCACGGCTCTTATGGACAGCCAACAAACATAGAGACCACAAGCAGCTGTGTAGAGCTCATGGATTTTGGCAGTCCCCGTCCAAAATGACATTAACCAACGGCCAGCAAATACTGAAAATAGAAAGGCTGATAAATGAGACATGTGGCTAGGTAAAGAGAATGGTGATCTTGATACTCTTCTATTAGTATTTTCACATTAGGAGAAAGATAACACATTTTTATATATTAATGTCTTCATCAAATACAAAAGACAAAAACCACAGACCCTAAATAGTGCACAATTATTTGATTAAGACACAACGAAAACACAGCAGTCAATGAATGGGGATGAACTCTCCTGGGATATGCACTCTGATTTACCTTGCCAATTACTTGTTCTTTCCATCTGAAAAAACTTTTGAGGACGTTTTTGTTTTCGTTGTTTTCATCACCAAATGAATTCATTATGCACATAAGAGGACAAAAGGGGAGAATTTCTTTTCTAGTATTTGTGCTGTGCTGTGAACATTACAAATAATGTAGAGTAATTTTCTTCCACCTGGCTCATTCGGCAAGACAGAAAACTGAAGGAGTGGGGTACAATAATGTTTTAAAGCACAATCATCAAAGAATGCCATAATAATTTTCTTAGACAAAAATTGAGACCATATAAATATACTGGAATGTAATAAATTGATTTGAGAGCTAAGGCAATGCCTCACAAAAAAAGTTGTTAGAAATAAATTCTACAGTGTACTTACAATAATCTCTCCAGCAAGAAAGATCATTTATATAATTTAGTAACATTCTTTACATGATTACTTCTCAGTAAGGCTAGAAAGAACAGCAAGACCCAATTTTCTAGTGCATTTTCCCCCTATGAACTGCCTTCTTAATATAGTGTTATTTTTGAACACCTAAAAAGAACTAGTGGCTATATTGATCATTTTTACATGTTATCTCATTTATCCTTCCAACAACCCTGCCTCTTCAACATAGATATGACCTCCATTTTAAAAGATTATGAATTAAGGGTCAGCAAAAGAACTCTGCCCAATCAAAGTCATACCAGGTGGAGTTGAGTTTGAATGCATGTCTACCTGACAAAGCTCATGCTCTTGACCACTAAACTATACTACTTCCAAATCAAACTAAAGCAGCTCAACAGTCAAGTCTTACAAGGCATATGCTGATAACCACGGACTTCCTGCAGAATCACAAAATAGCTTGGGTGTAAAAATAACTCTTTTAAAAAAAAGACAAATACATAAATATATTACATGAAATAAACATGTGCATCCTTGAAGATATCAAAATCAGAACTTAAACTTCTGTAGAAATGTCTAGTGTTCTAAACATATTTCTACTCTAGGGTTTATGTTTTTTGGTTTGGGGGATTTCTCATTTGTTTTAAATTTAATGGACACTTTCTATTCCACACTTGACCTACTTCTAGTCAAAAAAGTGTTTTTCAGAAGACAGGGTTAGTTTTTAGTTCGTAGTAACTCAACATCAGTTAAACTGTAGTTCCAGAGAGTACCCTATGGGGAAGAAATAGCATCCTCATGACCCCAAATGTATAGTATAAGTCTCAACATCCTATAATTAAAAATAACTGCATTCTTTCCACTAGATGGTAGAACTGGATCAAGGAAAATATTTATTTAACAATGTTTAGTGGAACTAAATTACTCTTTTGCCACATTCAAGCACTCAAACTATGTTTCCTAGGCAGGCGTGGCAACTCACACTTGTCATCCCAGCACTTTGAGAGGCCTAGGCAGGAGGATTGTTTGAGCCCAGGAATTCAAGACCAGCGTGGGCAACATAATGAAACCCTCCCCCTACAAAAATAAAAAATAAAAAATTATCTGGGCACGGTGACACGCACCAGTAGTTCTAGCGACTTGGAAGGCTGAGTTGGGAGGATGCACCTGAGGCTGCAGTGAGCTATGACTGCACCACTGTACTCCAGCCTGGGTGACAAAGACAGACTCTGTCTCTTAAAAAAACAAACAGAAAAACACTAAGTTTTTTGTTTTGTTAAATATTTCTGATAAAACATGAAAATCGAACATAAAAACCACAACTATAAAACTATCCTAAGTTCAAAAACTAAGTGTTCTCAGCAATGTTTACTGTATTGCATTAAAATGGTTAATCAGACTGTCATTTTAACAACTGTGATTTAAACAGTAGTTAACTTAAGAGCAAAGTTCTAAAGGTCAAAAATCATTATGCAGGAAAAAAATAATCCTTATTTTTACCAGTTTAAGGTAAAACCACAATTCCTACAAGTTAGAAAATGTTCTCTCTTTTTTAGAAATAACAATTGAAATTAATTTTTCTAGTTGCTCTTTCCCAGCTTTAGCCCTCAATAAAAATTTGACTTATAAATGATTGACACATATTAATATCATCTAGAATTTTCAAGCTGGACATCAACAATAAAGGCAAGGCAGGGGAGAAACAAGCTGGTTTTGCCACTTTGTCACTGGCTTTGGACTCTACCCCCATTTATCCCTGCCCTCTGGAGAAGATGACAAGCTACTATATACAACTATATTCATCCACAGCATCTTACTTGTTAGATGAAGAAACATTTAGTTGAAGTTGCCATACTTCAGTAGAAACTCAATGCCATGGAAGATTAGTATTTGTGAATACCAAACAATAAAGGGAAACAGTCTGGCTTCATAATGTTCTCTAGCAACAATATGCAATGGATTGGAAAGATAATTACATAGTGAGAACAAACATAATTAACATCAAAAGACTCGCTTGAAGAAATGACTTAAATCATACAGATGATTTTTTGAAAATGAGTATTGTAATAAGACAATATCCATGAAAAATGAATGACTGTAAGTACATTTTCCAAAATCAAATCATAAATTATATCTTGACTTTGTCCTCCTGTGCTCCAATATAAATTAATCCAGTAAGATGAAGAGTCCTAAATTGGTCAATATCCCATATTCAATTAAACATGAGAGGAAAACTATTTCAAGTTTATATCTGATGAAAAAAAAAATCACATCTCAGCAAGATGTAACTTTAAAAAAAAAGAATCTTAAAGATGCTATCAGCTGAAAGCTAGGACAAGCTCATACCTGGTAAAGTAAGGCAGATGAGGCTGGCAATCAGTAATGTTATACACATGAAGACAATCAACAGAAATATCTGCAAGGCAAAACAAACAATACATGAATGGTTCACATATGCTCAATATATTTTATGATAAACCTCCAAAACACAATTCTCCCATCAAAAATAAATTGTCTGTATTTTTATTTCCAGGCTTTCTTTGATTTCACATAAAAAGGAAATTTTTATTTTTGGTAAAGTTACCTATAATTTAGACCAAAAGGAAAATAAATGTCCGTTCTCACATAATCAGATACATCCACAAGTAACAAATGTTTTTAATCAGAGAGCATTAAAATAAAACATATTCAGCTTAAATATTCCCTTATTATTAATTAAAACAAAACATTACAAATTAAAAATATTCACCTTTTAATCAAATAGTGTTATCCAATTAGAATGTCCTGTGATGACAGAAATGTCTAGATCCACACTGTCCAATACAGTAGCCACTAGCTCCGTGTGGCTACTGAGCATTTGACATGTGGTCAGTGAGAATGAGTAATGGAATTTTTAATTTTATTTAATTTTAATTAAATTGAAATGTAAATAGCCACATAAGCTAGTGCTCCTGTATTGAGAAGTACAGATAAAAAGACACCACACAGAGAGGAGGGAAACAATTTCCCTGGGGAGGAAGGCAGCACCTATAGCTTGCCTTCTACCTGTTATCTAGATACATCTCCACAAGATCACGGCACAGAGCTCTGGTGGGAAGCCTGAGAAGGAGAGACGACAAAACTCAATAGACTTAGTCAGCTTTAACTGCCTAAGGAAACCCTTACTGATTCTGTCTGTGGTCTGGCCAGAAAATACCTTTTGCTCAGAGGGCTCAGTAAAGACCAGGGAAAAAGAAAAAGGGAACTGACTATGAGGTCTGCTTTCAAGATTAAGAGATAAGGGAAAAAATGACCTTGCTGTTTTCCCTCAGGGTTATGCAGCAAAGTCCTCCAGCATAAGCCTCTGCATCAGGAACAGAGATTTGTCCCTCAAGGGGACAAAGAAGCAGAAGAACAATTCAGCGAATGCTGACTAGTGCAGAGATGTTCAAGACTCTCCACTGTCTGTCTGGTTCCTGCCCAGCCAAAAGCCTCATCTCCCACTGCTCCTCTCACCCCTCCCCTTCTCCCTAGCACATATAAATATATTTGATTATCTGTAGTTCCAAGCCTACCATGTCTAATGTCCCCGTGTCCTGACATATGCCTGGAATGCCCTTCCCGCTTTCCTTTTTTTTTGTTTTCTCTGACTGGCCTCTCAACTTCTAAAACAGTTCAGGTACAACCTCCTCCATAGAGACTCCTTTGGGCCCACACTAAGATTCTGTGGCCCCTGATTGAGGCAGTCACAGCACCCTTCGTAAATACCCACCATGAGAACCCAAATCTGCCACAGTTTGTTTTCTCATCTTTTAAGTAGACAAGCTCTTCCAGGGCAAAGACTGTTCATATGCTCTCTATACCCTCACAGGCACCAAAAATATTGCTGCATGACTGAATGATTAAACCCATTTGATCCACAAATAATACACAAAGGTATTATGATAACTATTTTTACCAAAAAAGAAACTGAAGCTGAGATGTTAAATAACCTGCCCAAATTTCAAAATGATCTGATTCACAAGCCCATATCATTATTAGAGGGCATTTAAAATATATCAGACTGAATATAAATGAATGATGACTTCATTGTAATCATATAGTAGCCATCAGCTTACATTTCTGACAAAATTTTGAATCACAGACTAATCATTTACTAGTTTAAAGACCATGGAATAGGCGCTTTCTTAATCAACCTGGCTTTCAGTTTCATCAGCTATAAACACGAAATTACCACCCATACTTTGCAGTATTTTAGTGGAGAGTAAGTGGAAGAAAAATATCGAAATACCCATTCCTATGGTTCCTGACACATAACTGAAATAATATAAATAATGTTAGTTTATTTATTTTAGGGTCTTTTTTCCTCTTAAACAGAGAGCAAGAGCCCATGGAATCCCAACTCTATGACCCATTTCTAAAATTTGATAAACTTACCTGGTCATTTATATATATTATGTTACATAATGAAGGTAATAAAACATGGGTTCTTGTCAGGAATGTGTAAGGCATACCTACACAGAGGACTGCGTGGTACCACACTAACAGTACCAATCCTCAATAGAAATTTGAAAACGACTCTATTTCTGATTGAGTCTTTATAGTACCTACCCTGAGCGGAAAATTTAAAGGCCGGCGATAAGGCTGAAAGCCAACAGGCCCCCCCTGCTGGAGTATGGCTTGGTGAGCTGCGTGCAGGCCTTCCCCCACCACAGGAATAGCGTTGTTATTTCGAGCATGCTGGTTATTGTTGACTTGTTGATTTGCACTATTCTCATTTTCTTCCTGATCTCCCAATAAATAGGAATGAAGATCCCTGTGCAAAAATTACGTAAGTGAAACATTTCACTTCCGGTCAGAATAAAACAGCAAAAAAATAAGCAAACAAAACAGCAGACATGAGACTTATTTTCTTAATATTTTCTACAAAGGTAGAAAACATACATGTAGAATCCGTACACAGTATTATTACCAAGTGGTCTAAATGTTGGTGCCTGGTTTACCTAAACTCCTCTAAATTTAATGTTAAGGAACTTACAGAATACCCCACAAATTCAATCTACTTTATGTTTTCTTCAGCCAGTATGTGAGAAGAAATCAGTAACTGAAAAAAATACATACAATGCACAAAATAGTTACAAGTGTACCTGTAAGTAGTTAGAAGTACAAGATGTAAGTACATACTTATAGTGCACCAGATTGTAAGGATATTAAGGGTGGAAAAAAACCCAAACTTCTTTTCTTCTGTACAGATGACTACTATGTCTATTGTGACATATAGCTCAACTAAAACCTTCAAGCTATACATCAGTTAAGGCAAAAATGAGATTGGGGGACTGAGCAGTTAGAGAACGACAGATGTACAACCAAACATAACCAAACCTGTATTTCATGTTAAGATAGCTACAGGATGCCAAATGTTTTCTGAAAACCTTTTTAATTCCAAATATTCAACTTTTAAATATGTATATAAAGCTTAAAAAAAAACTACAACATGTTGACTAAATGATTGAGAAACCAAATCTGAGAAGAACTCATTTATTTACCAGGTTCTGAGTTCTAAATAAAGTAAGTTGGGTTTCCTTTTGCTGCATTAAAATATTTTTACTAACTGTGTTACACATAATATGAAAAAAACTGGACCAGCAACAAACTTATAAAAGGGCAAAAACATGCATACATTCTCTATAAAAGGATGAATACGAAAATTTTTTTTAATTTCAGAAATAAGTATTATACACACCTGCAGATATTGTCTCTTATTAAAACTAATTTCTCTTGAATGGGCATGGGACATACTTTTTTTTTTTTTTTGAGACAGAGTCTCGCTCTGTTGCCTGGGCTAGAGTGAGTGCCGTGGTGTCAGCCTAGCTCACAGCAACCTCAAACTCCTGGGCTTAAGCAATCCTTCTGCCTCATAGCCTCCCAAGTAGCTGGGACTACAGGCACGCGCCACCATGCCCGGCTAATTTTTTCTATATATACTTTTAGTTGGCCAGATAATTTCTTTCTATTTTTAGTAGAGACAGGGTCTCGCTCTTGCTCAGGCTGGTCTCGAACTCCTGACCTCGAGCGATCCGCCCACCTCGGCCTCCCAGAGTGCTAGGATTACAGGCGTGAGCCGCCGCGCCTGGCCAGGACATATTTTTTTCTAGAAAGGTTAGTCAATGGACACAAATGACAGGCATGCCCATACTCACAGTAAGTACCCAGCGGTCACAGTCCACGCTCGCACCAGCCCCTTCAGCCACTGCCTCGTGTGTCCCTGCTCAAGCAATGCTGGCAAGACAACCTGAAGCAGAAGAAGCTCGAGGGACAGTTCGCTCACTGGGGCATCACTAAGACAATTACAAAAAGCAAAGATTTATAATGTCAGTTCTATTTTCCATTAAAACTATATTAAATATTTAATAGATTACAACAAAACTCCTTAAAGAACCGAATAAACTCACTGCCCTTATTACTGCTCCTCCCATGCTCTCTAGGACTCAGTGAGGATTTCCTCACAAACTCCACCAAAATTGTTTCTGGTAAGTGTCACCAATGACCTTCATTTTGTTAAATTGACAGTCAGGTCTTGATTTTCACCTCATCTGCTATATTAGTAGCATGTTACACAACTGGTCACTCCTTCCTCTTCAAAACAATTTCTCCCTGAAGAGCTTCCAAGACTCATTATTTCCTTTGCCCCCCAACCTGGGTATACCGAAGGGCCCCAGGCACTGTCTTCTCTTCTCTCATCTACACTCACTCTCTGGGTGAATGTGACCCTCACGTGACTTTTAATATCACATTTCTATACATTTCTATCTCCTACTCAGGCATCCTCCCTAACTCCTAACTTGTGTATTCAAAGTACCAAATCAACATTTCACATCCACATGTCCTAGACATCTTAAATTGACCATGCTCAATATTAAATTCCCAATCTTCCCTTTTAATCCTGCTCCTCCCACAATCATCCCCAACTCCGTAAATGGCAACTCCACTCTTTCAAGTGCTCAAGACAGAAACTTTGATCCCTGACTCCTTTCTTTATACCTCACATCCAAACAGCTACAGAATTCTTTTAACTGTATCTTAACAATATTCTAAACCCTAACCATTTCTACAGCCTCCACTGGCCACCCTCACCTCTCACCAGGATCACTGCATCGTCCTCCTAGCTGGCCAATGGATCACTGCATTTCCTGACCTGGTGACTCCGACCCAGTTTCTTCTCAGCATAGCAGCCAGAATGATCCTCTTCAAACCTAAGTTAGATCACTCCTTTGCTCAAAGCTTTCCTAAGAGCTCCCCAACTCAGCTAAGTAAAAGCCAAAAGGCTTACAACAGCCTATTAGGCTAAGAGGCTTTCCATGACCTCTATGCCTTCAGGATCAACAACTTTTCCTTCCCCCTTCTACTGCAGCCAAACTGGCCTCTCTGCTGCTCCTCAAACAGATCTGGGTGCTGCTGCACCTGCCTTCTGCAACAGGATCCACATGGCTCACCCCTCATCACCACTTTCAAGGCTTTCCTCAACGGTCACCCTCTCAGGTCTTTACCAGTCACTCTTCCTAAATTGCAACCCCATCCTGACCACTCTCTTTATCTCCTTTCTCTACTTTATTTTTTTCCCCATAGCTCTCATGAGCATTTGACATATTATATATTTTACCTATTTTAATGTCTATCTCCCCTACTAAAATGTTAGATCCACCAGAGCAGAGACTTTTTCTTCATTCTGTTTTGTTTACTGTTATGTCCCCAGTGCACAGAAAAATACCTGGCATATAATGGGCTCTCAATGTTCTTGAGTAGAAGAATAAACTAATATATAGCACACAAACTTTGCTAAACCTCTAGGTGTAAATGACTACCATAATTGATTTTTCTCAACAACATACTAAGCTAGACCTGTGTATGCTGGGTTCTCATTATGATTGTACCCAAATACATATTACATATGCTCTAAAGGTCAAATTTAGAAAACCATCCTCCAAATCTACAAAAATCCTAAGTGTAGAAAAATAAAGTTTTATTACAAAAGAGTAACAATTTAAAGAGCTGTAAGTTGATGCTACATTTTAAATTATTATTAATATTATTATTATTATTTGAGACAGAGTCTTACTCTGTTGCCCAGGCTAGAGTGTCGTGGCATCAGCCTAGCTCACAGCAACCTCAAACTCCTGGGCTCAAGCAATCCTCTTGCCTCAGCCTCCCGAGTAGCTGGGATTACAGGCGTGTACCACCATGCCCGGCTAATTTTTTCTATATATATTTTTAGTTGCCCATATAATTTCTTTCTATTTTTAGTAGAGACGGGGTCTCGCTCTTGCTCAGGCTGGTCTTGAACTCCTGAGCTCAAACGATTCACCCACCTCGGCCTCCCAGAGCGCTAGGATTACAGGCGTGAGCCACCTCGCCTGGCCTTAAATTATTTACTAGCATCTTTTCCACCACTTTAAGGAATCAGCATATATCTACTGGCCAATTCTAATTTAATGAAATACAAATTTACTTTGTGTGCAACAATAATTATATCTTTTGTTTTTGAACAATCCTATTCCTGTGCAAAGGATGAGGATCCAAAAGAGATATGATTTCTGCCATGTTTGATAAAACAAATATTTATAAAATAATGTAACAGGTGCTATAAAAAGAGGTAAATATTACAAAAATGGAGACAATTCTAAAGGATGGAATGATGATTTACTCTAGTTAGGGAAAATAAAATCTTAATCTGAATTTTGGGAAAGAATATCAAAAGCTTCCCAGTCAAATATGGAGGAGGCCACTGTAAACAGGGAAAGACAAAGAACAGCTGAGACGATTCTGGGGAGACTCAACGGCACTACAGGCACTACGGCACTACAGGCACTACAGCACGGCTGGAGAGAAGAATTCAAGTCAGACAATGCTGGGACAAGATGTTGGAAAGGCAAAGTAAGACTGTGCCAATCCTGTATGTCATTTTAAATGACCTGGATATTGTTATGTAGATTATGGAGGAACTGCTAACAACTTTTAAACCAAGGGGTAAAACAAATTTTCAGAAAATCTAGAGGCAGAGATATTGAGGGATTATAAGCAGAGAGCAAGAGGAAGGCCTAAACTAAGGTAAGTGGCAAATAAAAAGTTGGATTAATAAGAGATTTTAAGGAATCAGAATTGACAAGACTTAAAGACCAAGTAAATTTGAAAAAGAAATCCAATTTGCCTGCAATTGCAATAATGACTGGGAATAATGCAAATCCCTAAGAAAGGGAATACAGGATGAGTGGTAGAGGTTAGGTTTTTTTGGTGACTTAAGTTTTTAAAGCAAAAAAATTTTCCATCTACAAGCCTTGCATCCTGTTTTAAATTCATAATTAAACGTGTAACTTTGGCTTCATTCCTCATAATGTGTTTTTCAAAATAAAGATGATGTTACTAATACACTCACATTAGGTATGGCAAAACATTTCAATGCTCAACAAATGCATATTATATTTGCAGAAAAATAAATGTCTTCCATTGGAAAATGTAACTACTAAACTAATGTTTATATGGTCTACAATATGGCAAAATTTAACTGCCAGATATTTCCAATAATACCCATAAGAAATGAATGTTTCAAATGTTTAATGTAATCTGAATATTAAATCCCTAACAGAATAAATTAGTAAAGCTATTCTGGGTTTTTAAAACTTACCTGTAGAGCATGACATTGTATGGAAGAAAATGAGGCAGCAGACTTTTAATTATACGTATAGGAAGCCAAAGCATCAGGAGGACAATGGAGCCAAAGACAATCTGCAGTAAGAAACAGTGCGTGACACCACTGTAAGAGTCAATCACTCCCATGCAAGACAGGTGGACATCTAAACACACTCAGCCAATATGCAGCCCAGGCCTGTATCCACCCAGAGCCCAGGTGTTCCACTCTACACACTATTCTTGGGTCACTTTGTATAAAAATGGATTTCTGAGATGGCTGCTCCTCTCAATGTAAAGATCTGCCATCTAGGACACAAAGGCTAAAACAGGAGCGACAAAGGATAATCACTACATGGTATGTAAGGAGGGAGATAAAAACTTACAATGAAGGAGCAAAAATACCTGCAACTTAATGAATCACCTATAACTATCTAAGACATGACCCATGTTAATGGCGCTATCAAGTTTCCAAAGGGCATAATTTGCTCTTAAAATTTTATTTTAGAAAAACTTAGATTTTAACTAGGTAATTTCTTCTCCCAGGTGGGGAAGAAACTTTGGGATGCTTCTGTTAAGAATTTAATTTAGAAGGCAGCAATAAGACTCCATTGGTTAAATGCAAATTAAATGTAATTTAGAGGACCATAATTTGGCAATCAATTATACTACTAGAGAACTAGAAGGCATCTTTATTAACCATCACTTATTTATTTTAACAAAGTTACCAATAAAATAGCTACTTGAAAACTGAGTTCCACAGGCTTAGATAAGTGTAAGTAATTCAATATACTCTAGCAGCCTTCCTGATGAAACAAAACTAAAGGGTAACACACTTTACTCAAAAAACAATGAAAGGATCTGCTTACCACTGACAAAATAAATCTTCGGAGATGCCTATAAATGGGCAAGTGGATCATTTCCTGAACTGGATTAAAATCTGGATCATTCAAATTCCTCAGAAACCATAAGACACCAGGTCGAAGTACCTGCAAATATATTTTAAATACTATAAATATTCAAAAATGTCTCCAGGTTCTGTATATGGGCTAAAACATTAACAGAAAAATAAGTACCTAAAATTATTCTGACCATCTAAAATTCATATGGTTTTCCTGAGAAAAGAAGTTCCTAAACCTTAATTTGTATGAAACTACCCTATGTTTGATGTCTTGTGACCATTCACTGAACGCTTTGATGCTTTTAATCATTCACTGGAAAAAACATTCATTGAGTCCAATTTGTCAATAAATCTAGATCTCTGAGATGAAAAACTAAATAAATACAACTGTTACTATGTTTATCATCTGGTGAAAAGATTATGCTGCAATGTATAAACGTCCTTAATTGAAGATCTGACTTCAGTCTTACACTTCCCAGAGGTGTTTTTATGAATTTAAGAAAACTATCTATGTTTCCCCCTCTGAATGAAGATCATCATCCAAGAGGCTGTAGGTGATGGAGTAATGGTGGAGTCTGGATACTAATCCTGTGTGGTCCAAACTCATTGAATTAGTCTCAGCAAAGCATCTAATCTTCCCAAAGATTTCTCTATCTTTCAAATGAGAGGGTTACAATATATAATCTCCAAGGTTTTAACTCCCAAATACCAGGATTCTGTATTAACAAAAAACCACATTGATAGAATGAAAAATTCATTATAAAACATTTATCATTAAACAATGTAATTTCAAGTTCACATATAATTACAACTTCTAAAAACACATTACTAGCTTTAGTCTCAATCATTTGTTTCAAAGAAAGAACGTAAGCTTTATTTTTTTTAATAAAAAAATTGTATTTACTTAGAAGCATTCAGAATGTCAACAAAACAGCTGCAACATTTTTTTTGCAATTACAGATGGTATTCAGTTAACAGAACAGTTATTTCACATAAGCTGCATCAGAGACAACTGAAGATGAAAAAACTACCATCCCCATATATAACTGATTTTTATTGTGCACCAAAAAGAACCTGCTTTAAATTTCCATGCCAATTTACAACCCCCATACTGTACCAGGCAAGGTTAGTGGCTACTGAAAATACCACCAGGACAGGGCTAGCTAAAGACACATTCAGTAGTGTGTTAACTAAACAAACAAACAAAAAAAACACTGTACAGTTTACAAACAAATCTTACACAGACTTATATTTCAATTTTAAAGACACATTCAGTAGTGTGTTAACTATACAAAAAAAAAAACACTGTACAGTTTACAAACAAATCTTACACAGACTTACATTTCAATTTTTTTTCTTTAAAAGGAGTTTTGTGTACAGGGGAAGTTAAATGCTTTAGACAAGAAAAAAAAACTGCTAGAACCAACTTATTCATCATCATCTTCATCTTCTTCATCTTCATCTTCCTCCTCCCTCTTCATCTTCCTCCTCCCTCTTCATCTTCCTCCTCTTCCTTCTTTTTCTTGCTTTTTTCAGCCTTGCCAACTCCCTTTTTTGCTGCATCAGGCTTTCCTTTAGCTCAGTATGCAGCCATATCCTTTTCATATTTTTCCTTCAGCCCTGCAGGCTTCTTTTCATAAGGCTGCTTGTCATCTGCAGCAGTATTATTCCACCTCTCCCAGTTTCTTTGCAACATCACCAATGGATGGGCTGGGATGTTCTCTGATTTTAGGATGTTCTCCATATCACTCAGAACAGAACAAGAAAAAGGCTACAGGACGCCTCTTGGGTGCTTTATGATCCTTGAACTTTTTTGTTTCCCCTTTAGGAGGGATACAGGTTTTCATTTCTCTTTCACAACGGGCCTTGTCTGCCTTTGCCATATCTTCAAACTTTCCTTTCTCTTTAGCAGGCATGGTCTTCCACCTCTCTAAGCCCTTCTCAAAAAACTCTGAGAAGTTGACCAAAGCATCTGGGTGCTGCTTCTTGTGCTCCTTCCGACAAGTTTGCACAAAGAATGCATATGATGACATTTTGATCTCCTTTGCCCATGTTTAGTTATTTCTCAGAGAGGCACGGAGTCACCCAGTGCCCGTCGGGCTCTCACTTGTCCCAGTGCTGTCTCTACAGAGCTCAATGTACTACAGTATCTGTGAGAACGGGAGCCAGACGCAGCCTCCTCACTCTCTCCACTCTGTAACCAAGCTTTATCCGCAAACAGAATTTACTCACTTACACTGTATGATTCAGGAGAATGCTCTGGCCCCTGACCATCCCTCTCCTCCTCCTCAAATCTTTCAAAGAGCAAAGGACACTGAATGGCATTCTGCCTTTGTGCTTCTGTGTTCCGTTCCAGATGAAACTGTCAGCCTGCTCCTCCCTGCCCTGCGTATCTCCATCATCAGTCCCAGTGCGGTAAGCTGATTTGTTTAACGGCTGTATTCACTCCCAGGCTATAAAACTGAGAACAGGAACCATGTCTTTGCTTCTCACCACTACCACCAAATATACAGCATAGTGTCTGGCACATAGTGAGCATTCAGTAATACTTAGGGAGTGACTGAGCTAAGACGTATACTAATCAAATACTAATCTGCTTTCACCATTTTAAAATCAGAACCCGATTCCAAAAACAGGAGTAGTAAAGGCACCCATCTGGCAAGTGATCTGGAATCATAAAAGATCCTCACTATAATTCTACACTTAAGGTACCTGCTTCAAAACCATTTTACGTGTTCAATCCTGCAAAACCATATCCTTTGGATATTTCCAACATTACATTTCCTTGAATAAAGTCTGAGATAGGCTCACATCTCACAAAATTTCAAGAGTTTGTATTAGAGGATGGCTATAATAGACACCAGGTAAAACAAGTGCTCTTATTTAATTTTTTCCCTCAGTTTAATCATCTTTCAAACTCATAACTGATTACAGATAGAAATATTAAAACTTGTTAATTTTTGAGAAAAACAACTGAAAACAGTTTAAAGCAATCAAACCAAAGTCCCCTACCAGTTATTCCCTCTTAAAATAAAACAGTAGAGAATATGGTTTAGGAAATCATCATACTGAGGCATGACTGATAGTGAAAGCAAAAGTCCTTTTCATAAATGTACAATATTAGCATTTCCCTCAGTTCCCTCTGGAATTCAGTTGTCAAGTAGCTGTAGGGTATGCTTACCTCTCTCAGTAACAGGATGAAGGAAGCAAAGTAGAAGACATACACCATTCCCACTAGCCAATGCAGAAACATGGTAGTACCTGGAGCCGACTGAAAGCTCAGTTCTCGATCTTTCAGAGTAGCATCAAACATTTCCTAAGCCAAAAGAGAACAGGTAAGAGAGATCTGTACCACCTACATTTGCCAAATTAACATTTCCATCTTCTAGGAAAAAAATAAATTACTTGCACGTAAGGTATGATATTCTAGGACTGCAGTTCTCTTAATGCCATTTCATGATGTCACAGGACTATATAAAATATTGGATACTACTTCAAAGAGGCATGTAACATTTTTAAATTTTCAAATATAAATCATAAACCAATTGGTGAATAAGAGCTTTACTAACACTAATTCTGTGAAAGAACCATTTTTTATTAATGTAAGAACTTCTGTTCTTGGTTACAGGTCTGCACTCTTAAAGAGTTTTACTATTAGGGTATGGGGGTAAATGCTATCTCAGAACCAAAGGCAGCTTTTCTACATATAAAATATTTTTGAAAAATCAAAACTCATTATCACTAATAGCCATTAAAGATTATAATCGAGGCTGAGCATCTTTCTTAAAACAAATTGTTACGACTGAATTTATTATTTCAAAGATAGTCTCATTATCAAATTATTCCTTATATGTGTGTGCCTGTGTGTGCGCGCGCGCGTGCGTGTGTATGTGTGTGTGTGTGTGTGTGTGTGTGTGTGTACACATAAAATGTCTTGGCATTATCGTAAAATTTAGAACAAAATGAGTAATGAAGTTCTCCACTGGATATTAGAAAATTTCTGGTCAAAATATCCTAATGTCAAAAATTTGCACAAAGCCTCAAAAAAATCAGGCATTCAAGAAAAAATTAACAACATTAAGATTCTTACAGTGATACATTTTCAGAAACAATATGCAAATTATCAAATATTTACTTTCCTTTAAAAGGAATTCAACCTAAAAACTTCTTGTGAAGCTTTGAAATTATGAGATTGTATGATAATGAAAACTCAACTTACCAGGGAACAGATATCCAGCCACCAGCCACAAATGAGAGGGAATACTCCAATTTCTACCACCACTAACAAAGAAACCTTAAGTGAAAATAAAGGTTATCAATATAATTCAAATGTAGCAGAAATCATCTCCAGTTTTAACTTGTAACAGGAATTACCTTAACAACAATATAGCAGACTCCCAGTAAGCGACGAGACCTATGAAATTTAACAAGAGTTGCCAAACCCTACAGCATCTAGTCAAGGAAAAACTGATCATTTAAAGGTACAATTAAACAGGTAACTACTTAATATTTTTTGACAGACAGAACACTTTACTTGACATTTTGTCCACACTCACTCTGACTACAAATACCTACAACTTTTACTAAGATGACAAGGAGAGAGAAAAGTTTCGCCATTAATGAGAACAAATCTTCAGTATGTATATTACTGAATACTCAAGTTGGTTCATTAAAGGATACATGACAAATTATCAGTGTTATTGCTAAAAGTATATACCCAACTATGGTTGTGATTAGGCCTTCAAAATGAGATGCTTGGACCTGTAAATAAGAAAAAATAAAATAAAATTTAATTTTACCACATGGCCTACATCCCAGTTTTCCCAATGTATTAAACAATCCAAATAACTAAAAGTGAACTATCTAGACAATTTATAACTAGAAAATAACTGTAAAATCCCCTCTGGATGACTTCTCTGAAAACCAGACTCTCCCATTGGCTGCTATATATTACTAAAAAATGAAAAATTTAAAAATAACATTTTCCACAGAAAAGAGAAAAGAGCAGTAAAGTGAATTAAATTTTACAAAAATAAGAAGACTGCAATACAATGGCCTGCCCTCCAGTCTCACTCTAAAGCAGATTTGCTAGAGCGGCTGCATATGCTCAAGTCGCCCACCTGCTGGGTAACATCCTAGCCACCTCCTTTCCTAACAGTAGAATTTTAACTATTTAAGTTTCCCTTGCTCTCCAATCTGTTCCCTTCTCAACTTACAGACTGTAAGAGTGTGGATAGTAACAAATACTGCCCATCTGCATTATTTGGTTACTGAGTTTCAGAAAACAAGAGGCAATTAGTTTGGAAAGTCAAAATTTATCAAAACATTTATCTGAACCTTTCAAGTTCTTGCCTTCAACTATTGAGAATCAGAGAAACGTATTAAATATCAGAACATTTCAGAATGTGATCTCTCAGGACTCCTATACACAAAGTGAACAGAAGATCCCACTTAGCCAGCTCTTCCTTAAAAGACTAAATCCTTTCAGGGCTCCAAGAGAGAAGCAGTCATCCATCTAAAAATTTATCTACCTCTGGAAAACAACCATAAAATGTCAAAACATAACAGGAATTACCTGCAAATAATTACAAGCAAATTATTTAGAAAACACTACAGCTCATCATTCCAAGATAGTCTATTCCTTTTTTAAAAATTGATTGTTAAATTGTTACTTTTCTAAATTTACTATGGGACACCTGGGGAAGGAGAGAGAAGGGGACGCACAAGTTCATAGAGCAGCAGGTGGAAAATCAGCCTTTGGGAACCTTTCCTGCAGTAGGCCTTGGGCCCACCTAACAGAAAGTGCAGACAGTGCATCATGGGATTTCAGATCACATCTTCATTAGCCAGCACCATGACCACTATCTTTTGAGCCATTGTTATTTTTAAAAGAATGAGATGACAGTGTTGGCTAGCTATTCCTTTGAATAAGGCAGACTGAGAAATGAAGTAACTCTTTACAACATTATTACTTACTCAGCAAATATCAAATTTGGGGGTAATTAACAAAATTAAGTTTGTAAAAGTATTATACTCACGTGTTCTTCAAATCCCAAACCAACAAGGGAGAAATGACCAATGTGGTATGGGCAAAATGCTAAAAGGGGGGAAAAAACTCAATGAAAACTTCAATATCAATACAATGAACTCTCCTAGTACAATCCCCTGCTAAAAGGAACCAGGAATTCTGGGAGAAATGGTAAGACTCCAAAACTGGGCCAAAAATATGCCACCTGGGGCATTCTCTATAACCAGAGAACAGCAAAGTTATCAAGGTCTAATAGGACCATGTCAAACGGACACAGAAACCATTGTGAAGAGAGTGTCACAGGCCAAAGAGACGATGATATGAGCATCAAAAATAATAATGATCAAAACCAATGGAAAAACACTGAACACATACAAACCCATTAGCTTAAAATGCTCAAAGAAGGGAAAGCCTACAATAATAACTACAAAAAGAAAAAAACATCACAGAAAACACTTTCATGTTTTCAAAGTAGCATATCAATGGAAGAAGTTAATGCACCAACTCCTTACACTGAAAACTGATAATTAAAAGGAAAAAATTAAGCATCTGTCCTGTGTCACCTGGGCAAACAAGTTCAGGTTAACTGAATAGTCCTAGCTGATAAGCATTTCTTCTTCCTCTTTACAGAAAAGCCAGCTAATAACTGTAAAAAAGACAATTTAAAAATTATCATTTTGCCATACCTAATAAAATAAATGATTCAGGCAAGGATCATCAAGGGCTAATAAAATCACTGGATGGAAGGTTGATGGGACACTGTGTATTTCCACAGCACTAAAAATATCATAGCCCCCTAGATTACTTTCTGATGGTAAAGTGAAAAATGAAATCTATGATAGAGGCTCAGTTTATCAACTGAATCCACTGATAAAACTGGATAATCCAACATCATATACCTCCTCGTATGTCGTATCAAGAGGCAAAGTGACCAGTGAAGAATCTGTCCCAAACATTGAAGCTGAATGTAATCAGGCCCTTAGATCGGACTTCCAGTTTACAGGAAACACGGGAGACAAAGGATGAAAGCAGAGGACGTTCAAAAAAGCAGTCGGACAGATGTAGAACATGACACACTATCAAGAACAGTTAATCTCATCTTGACAACAATCGATGGCAATACAGGGTGGGGGTTGGGGGAAAAGAAAAGAGTATTCTAGATTTAAAAAAAACTTAAGATTAACAACTAAAAGTAATATGTGGACCTTTTCTGGATATTCAATCAAACGATTCATATGCAAAATGGCATCTAAGAGGGCAGCCTAGGAATTTTAAATATGATGGATTATTAGGAAATATTAAAGAAATTCTGATAATTTTATAAGGTACAATAATGATATTATAATTAAGAAAATATCTTTCAAATTTGCATAGTAAGAATTTTTGTAGTCTCTTTTGCTCAAATTTTTCTGGCCAAATTTTACTTTATTCTTAGTAATACAATTTAATTATCTTTTCTTTATGGCAGAAATTATTAAATCGCATAGATTATTAGGTAGGGAAAGGGGTAACTCCATCATTAAGACAAAAGTTAGAGTGAACCTATTATGGATATGGCCTCTAAACTTTTCTGACTACTCCACAGGTAGAAATTTTTTTGAACATGTATTCTCAAAATATTTAAATTTATTCATAAACCATATACATATATTCTTTTACTAACTAACATTATGTGTATCATAAAGAACAAGAAATTTAAAGGGGTAAGAAAATACTTCATGTAGAATTTTGCCTATTTTGTTCTCATACCCCCTTCTGAGGATGACTCAACTTAGGCCCCTGGGAGAGGGCAAAATTTTCAAGTTTTAACTCTATTTACAAATGTAATTATTATCCTTAAACACCAGTTGCAACAATTAATTTCCATCACATTACACAGCAACTACTAGAAAGGCATCCTGAAATTAAGATCAGTTTCTCAGGATCATTCCCTTCTACTGGGAGACTGGAGCTTTGTAAGGCTACATTTCTGCAAAGTACATGACCAAAAGAGCCAAAAAATGCTGTAACAAACTACCAGTAGAGCAATGCATGCACAAAAGAGACATGAGTGTGCTTAATCCCAATGACTAAAAGAAAAAGTATATTCCTAAAGGAAGAGAACTTGTTTCATTTCAAAAGATCCTAACTATATAATGTGCATAAATTAATTAAGATAAAGTTTTTTTCATAGTACAAGCCTAGGAGGTTGGATTAGAAATAAATTTACTTAGATAAGATTTGGTTTCTATAAATGAAAGTTATTTGTATAATTCATGATTTAAAGGTAACCTGTTTCTCCAAAGATTAATTTAGCATTAAGCTTTTCTGCAAGAGTAAATTCTATAGATAATTTTTTCTCTCAAAAAAAACTTGGTCAAGATAAAAATAGTTTCACAGTCTCCATATGAATTACTTTACATAATGAAAAATAAATGCAGAATAATATAGACACTCCCACATGCAAAGGGAAACAAAGAATGAGCTTTCTATTAAATCTGCAACATCCTAAGTATCTACTAAAAATTAAGAATCAATGTAAGTTTTTCAAAATATTCTGTTGCAACAAGATACATGTAATTTTCTTGTGTTTCGTGTAAATTTCTTTTGTTCTTTTATAGATAATATACAGAAATCACTTTTTTTGTCTCATCCTCAATCCAAATATCCCAAGCCTATCTGACCATATGGTTCCCTGTTAAGGACAACTACTTTCTGTAGTCCTAACAGAGAGCAAATAACTTGGAGTTTGGTGGAAGAAGCCTTGAGAAATCTTTACCCCTTCTCTTCAGCAGAGCTGAGTGTAACTCACAGGCACTAAAGAAGGAATTTCTCAAAGATCACCTCTATACAGAGATATGTTATATGTTGCCTGAGGTCTCTGAGACACAAAACATAGCACACCTAACAATAACCCTATTCTGTTAGACTCCACCTCCTCTCCCCTGAGAAAGGCAGGAATGGAATTCTAAGGCCTTGGTTTACTTCATTAGTTTCCCTTATCTTTACCCTATAGCACAAAAACCTCTGTCAACCCGTCTCCACAAACCATGCCTTCCATTCCCTAATTACTTCCAGTGGGAGGGACTATGGAGTAATGTCAGAGAATTCTCAGAGCTGCACTTGGAAAAGTGTTTGGAAGTAATTTTGCATGTGCTGGAATCTGGTTCTAAGGGGAGTTCACACTTGGGGAAGATTTACTATCTCCATACAAGCCTACATCCATCTCTGGTCACAAGCCAGGGTCTCTGGAAGGTCACGGTCAGGAATTTGACCACAGAAAACAAGATCTACCATAGGGAAGAGCACACAGATAATCAGCACAAAATTAATTGTGGAGGTGGGATACTGTATATTCTCAAGTTAGTCTAAAACCACATTTTACAAAAAGAGATGGAAATGCCCAAAAGAAGCAGAAACAGGTAAGTAATTGCAGTCAGGGTTGTTCAGGAGATTATCTGTATGTCTGGGGTCTTCCTATATAGGATTCCTACCAACAACTATTTTCATATATTCCTTAATACTCCTATACTAAAACAAAACAAAAAAACCTGTAACAAGGCTCCTAGAAAACTTCAACCATAATACTATAAAAAATAAAGGCACAAACACAACTTACCAAAAATAAGAATGAACAGTGTATTTAAAGACACCACCCAGAAGACATGCTCCTAAAGGAAAAAAGCATTAATAAAGCATATTCAATTAATATTTGACAAATGTTTAATTGAACTACCTCACTTATTTAGCCATAGCTAAATACTGAAAAGAGCTAAGACTGAAATTTTCTCTCTACAATTTTGAGATGTCAATCCAGAATTTATATGCAACTTTCATTTTTCATTAGATAGCTCATAAAACTAAGCCTACTAAAACTCAAAGTTCATAAAATTACATGTAGGAAAAAACAATCAAATAAATTTATAAGCATTTCCTTTTTAGAAATTCATAATCTACCACAAACTACATAGATTTTCATAAATGACTACCAGATTTCATTAAAATCACATGATACTGAAAAATTCCAGATGGAAAAAATTGAAAGCCACATTAATTATAAACAACATACTAAATAGAGACTACACTGTGCTTGTCTTTCAATATCCATTCTGCTTTCATGACTTCTGCACGGTCACTACTGCTTGGCTGCCTCCCCTTTGGAAAACTCTAGCTTGATCTCCTCTAGTCCCTCCTCTCCCAATGGTGCCCTGGCTTTCTTTGTTCCTGTCGCACCTGGCCATCTTATCCACTCCCACAGTTCTATAGTCACCTTGAAGATAACGGCTATCCATCTATTCCTCTAGCCATGTCAGAGACACTTGAGCCATGCGCCATGGTGACACTCAGCAGACTTTTCAAGCCCACTCATCTGGACCTGCCACCTTCCCCAACCATCAAGTTAAATGATCCTTCCGAGGATCTTTTTAGAAGGATTTCTCTGGTCAGGTCCCCTTATCTTACACAAATCGAATTGGCAAGAAGGGTGACTAGTTTGTCTAAAAGAAATGACTGCCACAGTCCCACTCACCCTACTGGCTCAATTTTTTCTGCTTCTCTGCCTTCAGGGCTCCAAAAACTCTCCCTATCCCCAACATCTTTTATGCCTCTACCTCTAAGTTATCTTCTCTAAAAATTTCCTGCTGAAATACTCCCACCCTCTGCTAAGAAAGACCTGACCAAGCCTTCTTCTATGCCCTTCTTATGTCCTATATATACTTTTGGTCATCAAATCTCTAACACTTACCTCTAAAGTTCCTTGTTTACATGTTCATTTATCTCTACTAAACTCTTTTTTTCTTTTTTGAGACAGAGTCTCGCTCTGTTACCCGGGCTAGAGTGAGTGCTGTGGCCTCAGCCTACCTCACAGCAACCTCAAACTCCTGGGCTTAAGCAATCCTTCTGCCTCAGCCTCCCAAGTAGCTGGGACTACAGACATGCGCCACCATGCCCGGCTAATTTTTTTCTACATATATATTTTAGTAGGCCAGATAATTTCTTTGTTTTTTTTTTTTTTTTTTTTTAGTAGAGACAGGGTCTCGCTCTTGCTCAGGCTGGTCTCGAACTCCTGACCTTGAGCAATCCACCCGCCTTGGCCTCCCAGAGTGCTAGGATTACAGGCATGAGCCACTGCATCTGGCCTCTACTAAACTCTTATATAAAGTATCTTTGAGAATAGGGACCCTATTTCATTCATTACTGAATCTCCCAGTAACTATCACAATAGCTGGCACGAAATACACATTAAATATCTTTCACTGAAGTAATGAAGTCTTCCTGCAAACGGTTTTTCCAACAATTCAAATTGGTTTGAGTCTACACCACTGCCTCAATAACCTCTGTCATTCTTTCATGAGGACTCGATGAAGGGACAAAAATGCCTTTCTTCACTGACTGTGATCAAACTTAAAAGCTCATTAATATATTTCCACTAAATGGTGGAATTACACCAGCTATGTTTCTTAAAATCTACACACTGCTAACTTCAACACCCTCTTCTAGCTCCCATCTAGAGCCAGCTGAGGAAAAGGTCAACACTGACTACGCAAAGGAGACAGAAATTATTTGGGTCTTTGACGACATTGTTGGGCCTTTGGATGAAGCACTCCTTGAACCCATTCTTCCTTGGGACTTACTGTTATGTTATTGTTTCAATCAGCAGAGGTTCTGCTACCTGTAGCCAAAGTCAACTTGATACCCTCACCTATTTAAAATTCCCAAATGGCACATGATTTTATAGTACAGGACCTAAAAACATCGTTTCTCCTTTAAAGAACTGCTCCTCACTTTAGAGTTGTAATCTTTACTAATAAGGCAGAGTGCCTAGGTAGAGATGAGTGGTGCTGTGTGAACAGCAGAAGCCTAAGATCAGCCTGGGGCTATCACTGTGAAAATATGCAAAACTGCTTTGCTTTCCCTGGTACAGGCATTAAACACTGCAAGATGGAATTTTAAAAGACGCAAGTTCTTTTTAACTACCATTAACTTTGGATTTCATTTTCTTTTCTAAAAATCAAATATTTTATGATAATTCAAAATAGTATTTCCTTTATGGTTTTCCAATATTTTCAATAAACAAAATATACTTTCTTCAACATATGAAGTAATCAAAAGCCAATGGGCATTTTGACCTTTAGTATAAAAACACAGCACATGCTGTAAATCTGAAGTTACTAAGTTACTAAGATAAATAACTAACCCACAATTCTGTTATTAAAAAGAATTAGTTTTACTTACCAGAAAAACCAGTGATCCATCAAGTCCTAGCATCTAAAATAAACAAGTAATAATAATGTGCATTAATCCAGGATGCAACAGGATTTTCTATTCTAATTTTCCTTTCAACATCTTTAAACAGTCTTCACCCACTACTTTCCAATACTACCTATCATTTTCAGAGTAAAAAATTTACTGTTTATGAGAATATTTTGTCTCCTTTTATTCTAAGTCATGATTATACAGTCTAAAGAAATTCCATCTTGGGTTTAATTCTTGTATAAGATATAGAGGCAGTCAAGATTTCATGACAGAACTGTATTATTTTGTCAACTGAAGCATGAAAATACTACTTAAATTTAAATTGTTCCTTCATTATTCAGAAGTCCACAATTTCAGGTGAAACATTCCTTAAATGGAGTAAGGTTCATATCAAAAGGCCAGAAGATAAAAAAACAGCCATCAGTGTCATAAAATTTTCACCACAAACAGCATATCACTTCATTTTCTCGAGAAATTAAAATTCTGATAACTGTTTTCATCAAATGTAACTACAAATTTAGTTCATACATCTAAATATGCCCAACTTTAAAATACATTTTAGGATTAAAACACCAGGATGCCTGATAGAAAAATGTTTTACTTACTCTTTCCCATGTAAGCTCTTCTGCAGCTCGGTCCCATTCTAAAGCATTCCAGTTCATGTCATCTGGAAATATAATTGCAGTTTAAAGATTACTGATGGTACTTGAACTAAAAATAATAAAATACACTCTTTTAACTTAGTACTTAGTAAGCTGTTGTTGAGAAGCTAAACCACATTTAAAATTTTTCCATACTGAGTATTTACTTGTTAAACAATGAATAAGACTACATAACATACATATAAATAAATATAGATGATCCTAGATCACCTAAATATAGAATAAGATGATCCTAGATGGAGATAAGTACTAAAAAGGAAATAAAACAGGGTTATATGAAAGAGAGGAATTCAGTAGTTCTGAGTTAGGAATGAATCTGGCAGATTTAAGAAAAGTAAGCAAGCCAGCGGAGTAGAACTTTCTGAATGACAATTAAGGAAAGGCAGAAAGGGATCAGATCATACAAGAGGAATGTGGAGTTTGGCTCTTATTTTATTCTTCAGTATAATGGAAAAACCACTGAAAGATTTAAAGGCAAAAGAATAGGGACTGGGCGCTGTGGCTCATGCCTGTAATTCCAACACTTTGGGAGGCAGAGGCAGCAGGATCACTTGAGGCCAGCAGTTCAAGACCAGCCTGGGGAACAAAGCAAGACCTCTCTCTACAAAAAATAAAATTAAAAAAATTAGCTGGGCATGGTGGCACACACTTATAGCCCTAGCTACTCGGGAGGCCAAAGCAGGAAGATCACCTGAGCCCAAGAATTTAAGGCTGCAGTAAGCTATGATTGTGCCACTGCACTCCAGCCTGGGTGACAGAGCAAGACCCTTTCTCAAACAAACAAACAAATAAATAAAATAGAGACCAGACAGTAACAAATACTATGCTGGGCAAGAACAGGAGGAAGACCTGTTAGGAATTGCTGCATTAGATCAAGAGAGAGAAATAACAGCAAGCACTAGGGTAGCAGCAGGCTACACTCTCGGAGCCTCTGACCTCTCCCTGCAAAGGTCACTTACTCTCACTACACAAGTCACTTCTCATCCTTCAGGTCTCAGCTCAAATATCACTTACTCTGTACTACCTGGGGAAATCTTATATAAAACAGGCCTCTCCCCATCTTCAAAGCAACCTGCACAACACTTATCACAATTATGTATTTCCTATTTCTTCACTAGACCAGAAACTCCTTGAATGCAGGGACCTGGTGTTTTGTTCACAACTATGTAATATATGCCCAGTGTATAGCAGTGTGCCTAGCATAAGAAGATACTCAAGTATCAGCCATCTCAAGTGGACCCAGAAACAGTGCAGTGCTTGAAACAAAAACTCTGTGGTGGGAAGAAATAATGAGAGACAGTAAGTGACTAACAGGCGACTGGCAGATCAGTCTTGACTCTTATTTTACATTCTGGAGTTTACACTGCTAGAAAATGAGAAATTGGTTTCTTTAGGTGTTCCTGGTCTGCTGTGCATACTTTAAGAATTTTTTATTTTAAAAGTTGTAGCAACTTAATGGAAATGGAATGAGAGAAGCAAACGAGTAAGACAAATATGTACCAAATTCCTTTTTTAAAAAAGGTAGGTTCTATTTCCAACATGAAAAAAAATTTTCTTCCTATCCATCCTATTAAAAATGTCCCATGTAAAGGAGGGTTTTAAAACACAAAATGTATCCTGCTTTATGGAAAAAAACGTATTTATGCATATGTATATCCATAAATGCCAGTTTGCCAAAATAAAGTAAAAAGAGGTTAGAAATAGAACTTCAAAACATTAAAATTTGAGAACTCCAATCTTTTTCGCCAACGCAAGTCGAGAACAGAGTCATAGTCCTAAAGAAAGAGTTAGGACACACAAGCAGCCATACCCTGGGCCCCGTTATTAGCGTCTGCGGCATCTTCCACGCCAGCATCATCTTCCTCCTCATTGTCCTCCTCCTCCTCTTCTGCCTGATCATCCTGCGCATCGGGGTTTTCCCCTACCACTGCATTCTCAGCTGGTGGGTTAGCAGGCTGATCGGCAGCAACATTTTCTGCACCATTTCCTCCTGCTGGAGCCTAAAATGACAGAAGAGCCCAGAAATTTAGGTAACTTGTCTGTTTTATCCTATTTCAAAGTCGCATTCTCCCTGCTAAAAAAAAAACCTAGCAAACAAGAATCCCACTAAAAATTTTTTAAAAACCATATACACATACCTTTCAAAGACATCTCTTCTAAATGTATCTGATTTCTGATCAACATAGTATATAAGAGCATAAACTCACTTCACAGTGAATATTCAGTATAATTTAGTGATTAACATTTCACAAAACACTATAGAAGGTGAAAATTAGAAATCTGGCTATCTTGAATACATCATTCTGTAATCCTTTTTTACAAGATATTTCTTATCCTTATTGACTGCCTCGGGGATAAAAATATATATTCTTTTTAAATTTATATACATACATAATTATAACTTAATTCTCTGCATCAGCTAAACACTTGAGGAACTTTTTAATTTCTGCTCAGTAGATAAGACTGTGCATATGGACTTGATCAGTTGCCAAATGCATCCTCCTCTGGCTCTTCCTAAGTTCTGCTACCTACCAAATGCAAAGACACAGTTGTAGTTAATTGTTAATAGCTAAGTTAAAACACTTGATTCCCAATGGAGTTAATGAGGAGAAGAGCTGCATTAAATGCTTCAGAATATGAGGTACAATGATAAAAGCATTAATACTAGATAAAAACAATGTCAATTTTTATAGTCCATGGTCTACGTATGCTTTTCAAAGAAGCTGCACTCTGCAGAGAAAAAGAAATGGCAAAATTTGCTTAAATTCATCTACACACTGACAAAAGCAGAAGGTCCTAAAAAGAAAAATTAAGTTGTTAATCATTTTAACTATTTTATAGGCCATTTTTTCATAATAAAATTTTATAAAGTATAAACTGTTTTCATATACAAGTAGCTAATCTGTGACAATTTCAGCCCCATAATTTCTCAGTACGATACTAAAAATTACTTATCATACCCTCCTCTTCTTAATACCTCTTGCATCTTAGATGCCCTTGCTTACACTGCCCCTGCATCTAAGCATGTCATCACTCATAAAGAAAAAATAAAACTGCACAAGATTGTTATCAACAGAGCTCCAATGTTTCTACTTTTGGTAATGCTCCTACTTGGCAAGAAAGGCAAGGCATTTTACATATGAAGAAACTGATAAACAAAGAGGTGGGGTAGCCTCCTTAATAGTTTATACAGCATATCAGAAACATATCCAGGAATTTCATATCTTAACTTCCAGGCCCCAGTTAAGCAGTTAACCCAGGCAAAGAGAATGAAAGAGCATTTTAGCATATGCCCTAATACGGCTCCCAATCTAGCTAAAAAATTAAGACACAAATTCACAATAGCATTCTTTTGATTTTTTACATCTCTGTTAATATTCACCCAAACCTTTCCACTGTTCTACTTTGTAATAGCAAAAGAATATTTAAGAGGACATAGGAATCAAAGGTTTGAATCTTAGAGGGAAACAATAATTTTCATGTACTACCCAAGTAAAATCAATTGTGAAGGTGATGAATTACCTCATTTTGGTGGTGACCAGCAGCATTGAAGGGTGGAGCAGCATGCTCCAACCAAATTGGTGCTCCCCCATGGACTATCTGCTCTCGCAACCACACCAGGCTGATGAATGCACACAGTGTGCATGTCACCACGAAACAACCCTGCAAACAATCCGCCAACAAATTTTCCCTATTTAAAAAAAAAAATACATATAATTATTCCAAAGAACACTTAAAATTAGGAAATCAAAGGTAAGAACATTTCCTTTCACATTAAAACCTCAGGAAAAAACAACCTCGGTAAGGTAAATCATAATTTTGGGGGTAAAACTCAGTTTCTCCAAAAGAATTATCTATAATGATGGCAAAATTCTATCTTACAAGCTCACCAATATATGAATTTATGCATTTGTATTATGTACATGTTTATATTATACTGGGCATAAAACAACATCAAACCTATTAACATAGAGAAATGAGCTAGCAAAAAAAAAGACAAAAGCAGCCAAATGCTTGACAAAGGAAAAGCAATAAGTTTATGTAATTTACTAAAGGTAAACAACTCTGTCCAGACCTTACTAAAAATTTCTTTATCCTTATTTTGCAGACAAGTTTAAAAACTTGCTTAGCTGATACCTGAGCCCACACAAATTAACATAATCATCAAATCAGAAAAGCAGAGAAGCTCCTCCAGATGGTCCTAATGACAACACAAAGAAATGAAGGCTGAGAGATACTCAGTGTGCCATGTCTAAGACAAGGAAGTTTATAATACATTTCACAGAAATTTTTCACTTACAAAACAAATCAAATTTTGATGCTAACTGCAAATATGCCAAAAATATATTAGTTTCTCAACAAATCCACAGAGGCCAGGTATAGTTCCTTTAGTAATCACACAAGAAAATACATGGAATGTTATAATAGTGAAGACCCCCTAGTCCTTTTCCTTTCTAAAGAGGCTTATCCTTCCCTAGTCCATGTCTATGATTTCAGAATAATTCAAGGATAACTCAGTTATCTTGGTAGCCTTTAGAAAATCCATTATTTTAATGGAATGACTTTCTTCTTCCATGAAAAACCTGAGGAAGGGTTAATTTGGTAGATCTCAGCCTAGTAGCTCCAAACTGCAAACTGGTATGGCCTGTAAGAAGATATTATTGTATGAAATATATCCTAAATCAAAAGGGGAATTCTAAGTACCCCCTTACTAAGGAACCCTCCAGACCATTACATTTTGATGAGCTGAGACTAAAATTCCCCTCTCTACTCCTTCCTTGCCATCAGCAATAAGAATAACTGCTCATTGCAGATTTTAAATGATGACAAACTCAGCCTGGCACGGTGGCTCATGCCTGTAATCCTAACACTTTGGGAGGCTGAAGCAGGATGGTTGCTTGAGCTCAGGAGTTTGAGACCAGCCTCAGCCAAGAGCGAGACCCCGTCTCCACTGAAAAATAGAGAAATTAGCTGGGCATCGTGGCGCATGCCTGTAGTCTCAGCTACTCAGGAGGCTGAGGCAGGAGGATCACTTGAGCCCAGGAGTTGGAGGTTGCAGTGAGCTATAATGATGCCACTGCATTCTACCTGGCGCAACAGACCAAGACTCTATCTTCTTCTTCTTCTTCTTTTTTTTTGAAGACAAACTCTAGAGTTCTTTTCCCCAAACCTTCAGTCTTATCAGGTTTTGTTAACTGTCTAGACTGGAGGTGATGTTGCCCAAGCTCCAGAGCCCAAAAGAGAACATTCAAGCTTCCACTCTTGCCCTTTTGGAATGCTGCCCTGACGGCACCAAGTAAAGAAGCCCTCAGTAGTCTTCTGAAAGATGACAGGCCATGTGGAGGAGAAACCGGACACCTCAGCTAAAACCATCTTAGACCATTAAGTTCCAGTAAAACATCTTAGTGTCCTACGCAAACCTAACAGATGAACGGCTCGGCTAAGCCCAGCCAAAATTTCTGACCCCCAGAATTAAAAGCAAATTAAATGTTGTTTTACGCCACTAAGTTTTGGGACATTCTGTTTTACACCCATAGATAATTGATATGGTATACCTAGATATGATCCCAATTACTAAGCTATAGAACTTAGCAACTGCTAAGACATTAAGGAAACTTAAAGTAAAATTACCCCCCAAAAAAGTATTCTATAGCAAATATAAAACATTATTCAGAAAAAAAGTAGTTGAGTTATAACTGCTTTCAGAAAAACTGACTCAATTTTTAGAATTGTAAAAGGCAGCATTGATTACAAAACCAAGCCATGTGTACAATCTCTTTTCACTATTCCCACTGGGCCTCCCGTGTTTCTCTGGTGTCAATAAATAGTCTTAATGAAGGCAATTCAGGTGGCCCACAAACCAATCAGGTCAGAGAGAAAAGGCAAGCCACATGACATAATATTAAATTAAGATATAGTAAAACAACTACAGTAAGCAAGCTTTTAACAGCTATATTCTAATAGCCACGAGAAACATTTACAAAATAAATTTCAGTTCAACTGTATGTGTTAAAAATACATTTAAATGAACTCTCAACATATGAACACAATACAGTAGTATATGTCTCAAGTTGCACAGTAGCCCATTTAACATGTCATCCCACCATTACAAAACCATCCTTCAAAACAGGTACATTGTAAAAGAAATGTCACTTACATTTATCAGTTACTTCTACTATAGCTATAAATAGGATAACAGACATAAATTATTATCCTTAGAATAGAAAAAAATTTTTTGAATTATAACAAAAATATGAAGAAAAAAACCAAGCATTATCTACTTTGTGCAATCTTCACTGTCACACAGGTTCAATACTCACGTGGACAGCATGTCTAGCGGCAGTGTCAGTAGTGAGCTCACGGAGCCAGTAAACAAGCACTTGTAGATGCGGCCTATTGAAAAACAGAAAATCTAAAGTAAAAATCTCCAAAATTATAATATGGAGAATTTTTTTTTTAATTTAGAAGTCCAGAATTCATTAACTCTGCTTGTGGAAACACAGTTTCAGCTCTGGAGGCAGACATCTTTTTTTTAGGATAGTATGTGCTACAATGCCACCAATGGCTACCTGACAATCAATTTTTAAAAAGCATAGATTCATATCCTCGAATCAGAATATCTTATTCTAAATTCTTAGAATATCTTATCCCTAAATTCTGGCCACTGAGGAAAAAGATGAAGTATGGGTGAATGCACTGCCACCCCCTTATCCTCTTAGTCAGAAAAGGCAGAATGGTTTTTAGTTAGAAAGGCAGAATTCTAGACGGACTGAGGTAACAGGCCACAGATTTTAAAATGGGGCACAAGAGTAAAAAGCAGAGATTTCCTTTCAAACCAGTAGTTGTGTATTAGTTTAAGCATTCCCTGAAGCCTTGTATTAGAAATTTTCAGTGACTTCAATGGCTATTTTCAAAAGCCAAGTCAAAATGAAAAGGTAGGTCAGGAGTGCTGCCTCATGCCTGTAATCCCAGCACTTTGGAAGACGAAGGCAGGAAGATCGTTGAAGCTAGGAGTATGAGACCAGCCTGGGCAAAATAGTGAGACCCCTGTCTCTACACGTGGTAAAAAACAGAAAGGTAGAAAAAGATTTTCTGTAATAGAAATTACTACTTATGTGTATAAAATACTCAAAGAATGCATGTAACAAAGTAAAACTGACAACAAACCAAATGTCTGTAGATAGGTAAATAGGTTCATAAACATTAGGCCTCCTTATCATAGAGTGCTTTGCATCCATTAAAATAATAAGGTGGCAGAACATGCAATTACATAGAAAGGCAGCCAAGGTACACTGCTAAGTTAAACATAAAAGTTACAGAATATGTGTTGTGTGATGTAATTTAAACTATGTTTGTGTGCATATATATTATATATAAACAAATTGGAACAGAAATCAAGCTAATTGTGTTACTTAAATTCTCTAAGTCCTTATTTATTTTTGACTATTTGATCTCCTGATTTCACAGAGGCATGTTAGTCTTCCACTATGACTGTGAATGCTTTACATATAGTTGAAAGCTCTGTTTTCTGATGTATAAACATTCTTTAATTTTGTTTTGTCAGTGAACTATGACTTTTATTAATATGAAATATAACACTTTGTCCTATATAATGCTTTCCATTTTGACTATTGTTTCTGCTTTTTGTTGGCATTTGCTAACAAAATTATTTTTCTATCTATTTAGGATTAACTTGTGCTGCTCTGTATTTATCTCTTTTAGTTGAACAGTTTTATGTGTACACAAACTGTGAGGCTCTAACTTGTAGTAGAGAAATCTAAACCCTTATAATTACAGATGTATTTACTTTCATCTTTTATTCTTTTTCTCCCAGCCCTCTGCCTTTCCTTCCTTTCTTTCCTGCCTTTGGTTGAACTTTCCAAATTTTATTTGCTGTTTCTTTCTCCCACTCCCTAGGATGAAAACTGATCATCTTATTTCTATTCTTCTAACAGTTACCCTTAAGTTTTGTTACATTTTTTTTTTAAAGAGATAGGATCTCACTGTGTTGTCCAGGCTGTAGTGCAGTGGCATGATCATAGCTCAGTGCAGCTCCAAACTCCAAGGCTCAAGTCATCTTCCCACTCAGTCTCCCAAGTGCATGTTGAGTAGCTGGAACTACAGACACACACCACTATGACCGGCTAATTTTTCTTATTTTTTGTAGAAATGGGGTCTCTATGTTGCCCAGGCTGGTCTCAAACTTTTGGCCTCAGGTGATTCTCTTGCCTCAGCCCCCAAAAGTTCTGAGATTACAGGCATGAGCCACTGTGCCCAGCCAAGTTTTGTTACATTTTTATTGAGGTGCATTTTATATAAATCTTAAGTGTACAGCTGGGTAAATTCTTCTTATGTTTATGTCCAGGTAACTACCACCCAGATGAAGATGTTCAATGCTTCCCCTCGAGCCCCTTCCCAGTCAATAGCCTCTGCAAAAAGTAATCACTATTCTGATCTCTACCATTATAAAAGCATTTGACCTGTTTTTAAATTTCACATATGTGCAATCATACAATCCATACTCTTTTGCGTCTGGCTTCTTTTTCTCAAAGAAGCAAAATTTATCCATGTTACTCCATGTCACAAGAGTCAGCTCTTTTTTTCACTGCTATGTAGTATTCCACTGTATGAATAAACCACAATGTATCCATTCTACCATTAAGAGACATTTGACTGGTTCTCCTTTTTAACTACTAAAGCTATTGTGATCATTCTTTTAAGCATGTCCTTTAGTAGACAGAAAGCCCTCATTCCTGTAAGCTAAATTCCCAGGAATGAAAGTGCTAGATCATAAGCTATTTGTAGTATTTAGCATTAGTAGATACCGCTAGTTTTCCAAAGTGATCATAACATACACAGTACCCTCCCTCAATGTATGCATGTTCCAGATACTCTACATCCTAAGCAACATTTGGCACTGTCTTTTTAATTTTAACCATTTTTCTTGTGCATTTCCCTGATGAGTAATAATGCTGAGCGTTTTTTCACGTGTTTATTGGCTATAGTCATCCCTTGGTATCTGCAGGGAATTGGTTGCAGAATCACTCTCAGATACCAAAATCTATGGGTGCTCGAGTTCTGCAGTCAGCACTGCATAACCTCTAGATATGGGAGGGCCTACTATATTTAGGTATCTTCTTTCCAGAAACACCTGTTCAGATCTTTTGCCCACTTTCCTATTGGGTTGTCTTGCTTTTTTCTCACTGATTTATATACTCTAGATACAAGTCCTTTGTTGGATCTGTGTATTGCAAATTATCTTCTCTCACTCTGTGGGTTGCCTGTCATTCTTAAAAGTGTCTGAGGATGAACAGAAGTTCTTAATTTTAATTAAATCCAATTCATCAATATTTTCTTATATTATCCTCCTATATTTGTTTTTAGAAGTTTCTTTTTGTTTTAACTTTTGCATTCAGGCTTTTAATTCGTTTCAAATTAATTTTTGTGTCAGGTTGAAGTAATGATTGTTCATTTTTTTCCATATGGCCATTCAGTTGATGCTATACCATTTACTGAAAAGACCATCTTTCCCCCACTGAACTGTGGTGGCACCTTTGTTGTTAATCGGGTAACAATGCAGGTGTGGGTCTAGTTCTCAACTCTGGCTACCCCTACATTTTTAATGCATAGCTACTCTCTATTTTTCTGTCTATATCTAGAACTTATAATCTCCCCACAAATAAGACAAACAAAAAGCTTTCATTTCTATCCTTCCCTCATAATTTCTCCCATTTTAAGATCATGTGGAATTTTAGTTCCAGGCTATTAAGAACTACTAATTACTATAGAATTAACAATAACTGAGACTTAGCTACAAAAGCATTTGTTGACTGTTGCAGTGGCTCATGCCTGTAATCCTGGCACTCTGGGAGGCAAAGGTGGGCAGATTGCTTGAGGTCAGGAGTTCTAGACCAGCCTATGCAAGAGTGAAACCCCCATCTCTACAAAAAATAGAAAACTTAGCCAGGCGTGGTGGTGCATGCCTATAGTCCCAGTTACTCAGGAGGCTGAGGCAGGAGGATCACTTGAGCCCAGGAGATTGAGGTTGCAGTGAGTTAGGATAACACCACTGCACTCTAGCCAGGGCAACAGGGTAAAACTCTGCCTTAAAAAAAAAAAGAAGCACTTGTTTCTTATCTTTGATTCTCATATCTTTCTCTCTCTGATTCCTTGCTCATTTAGTGAAGTATATTCTCAAACAACTTTTTCATAAGAAGTTTAAGGTGGTAAACTTTCCAACCCCTTACAGCTATTGAACCATCTACATATTGTTCTTCCATCTGAGAAGAATTTGCAGGAAGAGAATTTTAGGCTCAAAACCACGTCAAATTTCCACTGTCTTCTAGCATTCAATGTTGCTAATTTTAAGTCTGATGCCAGTCTGATTTTCTTTACTTTGAAGGATAATCTCGAAGCATACCATCTCTATACCTCTATAACCATCACCATTCTACCCAGATCAGGAAAACTTGACAATGTGTCTAGTTCATGATTCTTTTTCCTTTATCACAGTCAGCTTTCTCTTTCAATCTAAAAGAGGTCAATCATTTCCTCATTTCCATTTTCTCTTTTACCTTGTGGAACTACTTATTAGACAGACTGAAACAACTGGACCTAGCCTCCATCTCACAATATTTTTTTCTCATATGTGCAATGACTTGTCCCTCTGAGTTACATGCTAGAACTCCTTGGCTTAACCTCCTAGCTCACTAATTCACTCTTCAATAGTACCTATATTCTGCTATTTGGTGTATCTCCCAAGATTCTCATTTCCACAGGTGATCAAGCTTATTTTATCTTATTTTAAGGAGACATGAGGATATTAATTATACTAATTCAAAAATCTTGTTTAACTCTGAGGAATCATATCTACATACTCTGCCATTCATATACTATCTGCTTCTCTCCTTGTCTTTAAGAACAAAGAACCCAAAAGGGATCACCTAAGAGGGTTGGTTAGTATACCAATCTCCCAGAGAGCCTCCTGTATCTGAAAGATGAGCCTTCCAATTATTCAGGACCATTAGATATGTGAGTGTTAAAGGAGGGAGGAGGAATCCCAAAAGGATCCATATCTTAAACAGTCTTTGAAAGCTCTAGTATACTTGAAAGAATAAAATCTGAGTTTCTTCTAATTATGATTTGATTTTGCTTTTTTAATTCTTTCATGAACTTTCATTATTAGCCTCTGTTACACTGTTTTCCTTTCCCATATTCATTAAAAAAACTGACCTATTAAAAAACTCATTCTTGGTTCAGACAAATGTTTTCTAAATGAGGTTTTCCTAATCTATGATATTACAATATAAAATAAACATCATTCAAACAATAATATGATGCAATATTACTTTATAATATTAAATAGTTACACAATGTTTAACTACAACCAGAAGCATGAATACTTACATGCTGTAAGAGGAACAACTCCCAACCATGCGAAGGCCACAAGTGTATAATGAAACCAATATCTTATTGCAGTACCAATACTTGTAACCAGTCCAGCAAATATGTCTTGAATTGGAAGCCGTGAAGGCATATCTGGAGAATATACTATAAGAGGAAAAAAGTACATATAATTTCATGAAGATTTAAAAATAGCTTAACTCCTAAATATAAAATAGGCATGAATTAAACTTTTAATATTTGAATTATGCTTAATTTTTTTCCTATAAAAACAATGAATCAAGTAGTACAATATTACATTTACCCAAGAAATCATTTATGAGGCAAATCAAATGTGAAATGTGACAATTAATCCCAAAAAAGGACTCTGAGCAGGAAAAAAGATTATTTCACATCCTTCACTCAGCCACGAACTTCATACCACATTCATTTACACATATTTTAGCATTCAAACAGTATAATTATCTGGTTTCTCAAATTTATTATAAAAGATCAGATAAAGCAAACAGGAGCAAAAGATGGAGCAGATGGCATGTCATCAAAAAAGAACTCCCCCCAAATATAAGCATTAGACACAGCACTCAAACAGCACAAATAATCTGCAGCAGAGCCATTTCACGTGGGAGCAAACAACCCAATGACATTTGTCAGCCACCTTCCAAATTTTAGTATAATATTTAAAATTTCAAATGATTAATTCAGATCTTCCCACTGCTCTGCAAAATGTGGTTGGTTCAACACACTCAGAAAAAGAAAGGTTCTACCAAATTTTAGAAAGATTCCCTTCTAAGATGGTTCCAGTAAAAACTAATGCTTATTAAAAAGCTCCACCATAAGTAACTCAGAAAGGACATATAGGAAGAACAACTCTTTCTCCAGTGAAGCCTAAACAAGGAATTATGATATATAAGGTTTTAAAACTATGATCTAAAATGATCTAAAATTTGCAAGAACACTATCATAAACTGTTCACACCTATAAACAATAAACAATTAACAAATGGCAACTTTTACAACCCACCCACAGATCACTGACTTCAAAGGATATTAAGTATATGAGAGCAAGTCATTAAACCAGTAATAAAGAGTTTTTGAGAAAGATGAAGGAAACACATGTCAAATGAAAACTAAAATATACAAAACAAGTTCTTATTGGCCTCAAAGTAAAAGCCCACATGAGTATTTTCTATCAACTGCACTTCATGAAGACATTCAAACTATTTAGCCTTAGTCTTAACCAGCTGTAGAGCTTTTCTGTGCTACAGAAATTAAAGACCACAGAACAACAGAATTAACATTTTTTGATGGTGATGAATGCTCCAAAAGTGAAAATGTAATAACTTTAATCATTTATATTCATCAAATAAAAACAAAGTGAAACTAACACTCATTTACAGCATTTACACTGAGCAGCTCAAGGTGCTTTTAAAAAAGAACTAAAATACAAAAAAACCTTTGTGGGAGGAAGGCAATGTAATGAGATCCCAGAAGAAAAATTATGCTTCAAATTTTTAAAAATTTACCAATATAGTCCTCTATTTAAGATGAATGATACTGAATATTAATCAATAAGCACGGGAATTTTAATTAAAATTTTCAAGACCTGCAAAATATTTACTAGAAGCTTAAGAAATATTGGGCTTAATAGTCTCATGGAAAAAAAATACTTAAAACTTTATCTTTTTTTTTTTTTTTTTAAGACAGAGTCTCGCTTTGTTGCCCGGGCTAGAGTGAGTGCCGTGGCGTCAGCCTAGCTCACAGCAACCTCAAACTCCTGGGCTGAAGTGATCCTACTTGCCTCAGCCTCCCAAGTAGCTGGGACTACAGGCATGCGCCACCATGCCCGGCTAATTTTTTCTATATATATATTTTTAGTTGTCCAGATAATTTATTTCTATTTTTAGTAGAGACAGGGTCTCGCTCAGGTGGTCTCGAACTCCCGACCTCGACCTCGAGCGATCCACCTGTCACGGCCTCCCAGAGGGCTAGGATTACAGGCGTGAGCCACTGCGCCCGGCCAAAACTTTATCTTTATTATTATTATTCTAACCTATACAATTCTAACTCAAAAGATAGTCCAAATTTGAATATTATTGGATATTTGATGAAATCACAACATCACTCTTCATTTTTCTAGGTGAATAATGGTACTATATTTATGTTTTTAAAAGAGAATCCTTGCTTTTTAGAGATACATAATGAAATATGTACAAATAAATTATAAATGATGGGACTGTTCTATAGTAAAAAGGATGGAGAGTTGGAGAATGAGAGCATAGGTAAAATAAGACAGGCCCTGAGTTGAAATTAAGTGATGGATACATGTGGACCCATTATACCTTTGCATATGTTTGAACTTGTCTGCAATTAAAAGTAAAAACAGAAACATCCTACAAATTAAATCTCAGACACACACGTGTATGTGTGTGTTAAAAAATGGTATGCAGTTTTAAAAATATTTTCCTAAACAGAAGAGCAATACTTCCTATTACTATTGAAGACAAGTTAAAAATAGGGGCTTTAAAACTGCTTAAACACCTTAATGCTGACAGTAATAACCAAGAAAACGCAGTGAAAACTTCTAAAGAACTTACTTGGTGTGAAAGCAAATCTGTGCTTGCATAATTCACAGTATTCTTTTCGACTGTGTTTCAGCCACTGAACTAAGCTGTAATTACAAATACATTGATAAGTATAGTGTTAACAACAAAGAAATATTAAGGTTTCATTGAAAACTAATGTTCTGCTTTTATTAGAACTTTACGTATCACAGAGCTTTTGCAATTTCAAATTTAGAATATTCCTAACTTTTTATAACTGATTTCTAAGTACAGAACTACAACAGCTAAAGATAAAAACAATATGTACTCCTACTATTAAAAAGGTTCAATTAATCTAAATTGTAATCTCCTCAAAGCTAAATGAATATGAAAGAATTTCCAAGCATTAACATCAGTTCCAATACTGGTCTGATAATAATGATGCCTGATAGCTAGGTCTGAATCCTGGTTCTGCCATTAACTGTGTGGCCATTAGCTGTGTGGCCTAGGACAAGTTATTTAACGTTTCTATGCTTCAGTTTCCTCATCTGCATAATAATATTCCACTTCATAGTTTTCTTGTAAGGATTAAATGAGTTAAGATGTGTAAAGCAGTGAGAAAAGTTCTTGGCACAAAGCACTTCATAAACGTAAGCCATAATTATGCCAAGAAAAACTAGAAAACCATAACACTTCCAATGGACAAAATAAGCTCTCCACGGCAGAAATAAACAAAAGGGTATTCACATGCACCTGGAAGACAGTGTATCAAAGTAATAGGCATGGTATTAAGAATTATGGAAAAATTATTTTCCAAATGTCTGGATTTTTACAATAAAAGTTTTAAAAATAACTAATTATAGATAAAATTCATTGAAATGATCCCTCTTACTGACAAAACTGAAGCTCAGACTTAAAACAATTTTCTAAAAGTATGACTTCATGTTGTATGCCTGTATCAAAACATCACATGTACCCTAAAGATACACAACTATTATGTATTCATAATAATTTAAAAAATACAAGTATGACTTACCATTCTTGATGTATAAACTTAATACTGCCAGTACATACACAAGGATGATAAAGAGGTTTCTCAGGTGTTCCTTCCGATCGACACACTCTACATATGTCTGTTAATGAAAAATAAAAATTGAATTTCCCTTGGTTATAACTTTTATGACAACAGACAACCAAAAACTAAAATATTGCATGTAAAGCAAGAATCTATCACTTGGCAAAACATTAATCAATAGCTCAGAAAACTGAAAATTGTGATTAAGATGATATTCAAATACATTATCCGAAACTAAAAACTTTCTTAAATAGACCACACACGGTGGCTCAAGTCTATAACCTCTAGCACTTTGGGAGGCGAGGCAGGAGGATCGCTCGAGGCCAAGAGTTCAAGATCAGCCTGAACAAATTAAGGAGATCCCCGTCTCTATTTTTTTAAAAATTAGCCCAGCGTGGTAGCATGCACTTGTAGTCCCAGCTACTTGGGAACATGAGGCAGGAGGATCTCCTGAGCTCAGGAGTTTGAGGTTGCAGTGAGCTATGATGACAGCAGTGTACTCTAGCCTGGGCTACAGAGTGAGATCCTGTCTTTAAAAAAAATAAAATATAAAATAAATAAATAAAATCCTAAATAATGTATCAAAACATAAGTCGTTCCTTTGAACGAGAGCTCTGTAAATAAATCCTAGTTGAAAATACCAGTAAGAGTTGGTTTTATTTAAAACTGCACTCTCCTATAACTAACAAATACTTAACACAGAAATATGCAAAACCAGGTCACCATCGTGTGCGTGCCTGTGTGTGTTTTAGTACAGGTCCCACTCAGTCGCCCAGGCGGCGCGCGGCGGGCCCTATCACAGCACTCCGCAGCACCAAACTCCAGGTTCAAGCAATCCTCCTGCCTCGGCGTCCCAGAGCGCTGGGATTACAGGCGCAAGCCACCACGCCCCGCCAGTGTCCCAACAGTTTTAAACTCCAGCCCTAACAGGTTAACAGTTAAAAGTCCTAATAGTTTAAACCCCACAAAAACACGTTAGAGAAGTTAACGTTGTAACGGTAGCAGACAGGCACAATAAACAGTCCTTTCGCATCACGTCCCCACGAAAGAGCTAGAGCTAGAAAGCCAGAGCTGTGCGCATGCGCATACGTGTGCGCACGCACTCACTCGCGCTCAGAATTCGGAAAGAGAGGACACCCAAAAGCCACGAAGGCGCCAGACCACAGAGAGGTGAGCCAGAGGCTGCGTTAAGCAGAAGGGCTGAAGGGTTCGCCGCCAGAGGATTGCAGCCTGTCCCTCGCGGCCAGCACCAAGCAGTGCTAGGGCCACATCTGCCTTCCTGCCTGGAGTGGCCCGCAGTGGCCTGTGATGCAGCACCACAGAGGATCCCAAGGAACCCCTAATGATGCTTCACACTGGCAACTGACCCTTTGCACTCTCACTCCCTGGCTCCTTAAAGCTTCTTGCAACTTTTATTTAGGTGGTCTTCTCTGCTACTCATTAGGGTCAATTGCCAATCCCAAGTGGCCAAGGGGGGTGGGGGAAATGGGCAGTGTGCACAAGGGACAGGGACTTAATGCAGGCTTTTGACCTGCTCTCTTACAGGGAATTCCTCATTAATGGGAAATAACTGCAATCCTGACCCCCATCACTAATGGAATCAAGGGATCTGACTGCCTAACTGGCTGGCTGCTCAATCTCTGGTGGCTCAATGCCACTTGTCTAAACTAAAGGATACCAAGCACTCAGTGACGCCTACTGGACTGGTTAGCATGGTAGTCTCCCTGGTTATCAATTAACTAGGCAAATCTCTCCATCAACATAGAAAAGTCAAATAGCACCCCCACCCATGGAAGAACGATCAATGATCAATCAATCCTGTCCACAATGGAGCCAGGGGAGGTAGCCCATATTGAGTCAAATGAAGCGCAGATTCCACTGCAGGTGCCTTTCAATTTCAGCTTTGGAACCAGATCTTCCCCTACCACCATCCAAAGGACTTTAGTTTCCCAGAATCTGCCAGTGGATCAGCATCATCACCGTTTACGGTCAGAATTACACAGGACCTTCACCTCTTTAAACCTCCCACTTTCACCTTCATCTTTAATTAATGAAAACATCCTTGGCAAAAGCTTTCACTCTGGTCTGTCTTAAGCTGGCCCAAGATTTGACCTCTAGCTACACAATATTGACACCCCTATTGTCCTGCTTAATCAGCCTCCTCAAAGTTCCCACATAAACAAAATAGAACCAACCTCCCGTTCCATGATTCCAACCAGCGGTATCCAGGTAGCCAGCACAATGAACATTGTAATTTTCTCCCAGGGTGTGCTTCCACCCCAGAGAAACAGCTAAAAGCTCATAAGGTGCCCAGAGGCAAGGAGTGGAAACTTCCTCAGGGTGGACCTTGAGTAGAGCCTAAGATCCAAGTACAAACATTTTATTAATATTTGCACCAAATTCAATACACGGCATTGAAACTGGGATCATCATGGCTGCCAACACCAGACTTGCCCTGAAATACATCTTCCTTAAAAGGATTTAAAGTACACTCATTCCAATTACAAGGCCTTAAAAGAGTTCTGTTTTTTTATCATCATTGCCCTCCCGGTTTCAGTTTCGCAGTGGGTAATTTGCACACCTGCTGCCTTCCTTGGATGGGGTATTACTCCATAAGGATCTCTCTGCAGAACTGAACGGAACCGAGATTCCTCAACACCTGGATTCCCAGTCACCGTGGTCACCAAGGTAGGCACTGCAACTGCCATCTAAAAGTGCCATAGGGCCGTGCAATTGCTCTAGGTTACCTAGAATCACCAAGACCACTGGCCGCTGTGGGCACGTATTAGCTCTAGAGTCACCAGTTACCCAGGTAGCTTAATGCACATCCAAAGCCATTCACAACATCACTGTAGAGTACTTAGATGCCCGTGGATTAACTTTTGAGACAACAAGTACTACTATGCGGTCTACCAGGCAGGATGGGTATGAGTGCAGACGGGCAGACACAGGGTCCAATCTCCCCAGCCTGCCCTCCACTGCAGAAATAGGAAGTAGAACATAGCAGCTACAGCCTGGCAAAGGGACACCATGCAGATGGGGACAGCAGGCACATAGCCACACTCACATGAACGAGAGTTGCCACATCGCCCTCCAGGAACAAGGTGACTGGTTGGCCACTGAATATGGACTGAGGTAGGGCAAGAATAGCCCTTACTGGCACACCGCTGCCTGTGAGATGCAAGGACAATAGGAGGAGCGATATCCATGTGGATATAGCTGGCTGGTAGTTTGGTGGGCTTACACCACGATGCAGACCTCCCCCACGTATGCCCCCCAGGAGACCAAGCGCCGTGTGGCCTGAGAAAGCTGCAGACGAGAGCAAAAGCAGCAGCAAACTCCAGGGAGCACTCTCCCATAAGAGGCAATGCTCACTCACTCCAAGGATCCAAGGAGTTGGCCAGCAGGCAAGTGACAGAACTCGGGGAGAGGGGATATGGAGGCAGAGATACCAGATCTCTCCACTTAGAGATGGAGACACACATGCATTAACCTGGACACTGATTTTTCAGAAGATCTCCACCCTTCTGAATGACAAAACCAACAAACACAATACTAAGCAAACACAACTCTAAAATCAAGCCCTGGGGCTCTTCTTGGCCTAGAGTAGAGAACTGGGATCCCTGGGGTTCAGAGTTGCTCACTCAGAGATTGTAAGTTCAAAACCATTTTCATAGTAACATTAAGATTTTCTTTTTTACTCTCATTGTCTTGCCACTTTACAGTGGTGTTCTCTGGAGATTATATGAGACAAAAGAATGAATGCAGGCACAGATGGAAAAAAATCCAACTGCTTCCCATTAAACCAAACATTAAAAAGATTTGCAAATATAAAATATATCCACTTTTCTCACCAAATTTGGGGGTTTGGAATATAGTTATTTTCATGAAAAAAATAGTGTTTATAATAACACACAATGAGTGTGTTAACATTTTTAAGTGAAATAAATAAATATTTCCAAAATTGTTCTTCAAGGAGTTCTTCAAGAAGAAGAACAAGTGCATTAATCCATTTGTTACTTTAAATAGTCTTGATTCTATGAAAACAATGGCAGACCATGTCTCTAGTGGGAAAAAACATCCTAAAGGCAATTCTAACATACCACTATTCCCAAGCAGTAATTAATAACTCTTAAAAATCTTCCTTTTTATCTATTTTCACATTTAGCCAACTGTATAATGAAATACAAATAATTCTAATAAATGGGTTAATATGCATTCTCTATTGCTATAGGCTTTTAAGTCAAAATATGTTTTATAAACTATTAAAATGATCATTTATTTAATAAAGCATTATTTTCATTAACAACCTTACATAGACGTGATAAAAGAATAAAAATCTTTAAGTTATTGTAGTGTCTGCCCCCCCACCATTGGGTCTTAGGAGAAAAAGGAAGATAAAGTAAAGGAAAATTAATTTTGTCCTAGCTCCTCAAAATAAATCCAAATTGATGTTTTCTTAGTCTCAAAATTAATCTTAATTAACTAGCATTTGATCTTTCATGTCTTTTAATTCCTATTTGGTATAATGTACTTAGGACTTTTAATGAAGGCATTTAAAAAGACTACAGACATTCCCTCAAACAGTATCAAAAAAAACACAAAAATTTTGATTGACAGTAAAAACTACCCTTTATTTAGTGCCTAGTATCTTTAGACAGTTTTAAGCACTCTGAATGCATTATTTCATTGATCCTAATACTCATAGTTTGGGAAACGGGGGTTGAAAGGGGTAGGGTAAGGTAACACATCCAAGGCAACATAGAACTCAATAGAAAACAGTATGTGAGCGATCTGAGATATTACTGAATTGTCACATCCAAAACCTGATTCCATTGCAGTTACTGAGACTCAGGTAAATTATCAAGCAAGTGAGGAGATGTGGACTAAAAACTTAACTCCCAGTTGTAAAACAGTACTCCATTTGACCTTATCATACTTCCTCCCCAACTACCTTCATCATATGATCAAGTTATATTGATGTTTTATTTTTTAATAATGCCAATATTCTAGTTACCTTTACTATTTGTTCCTCCAACTTTATTGTATTCTCCCACTTGTACAGTAGAATGCTCCCTCTAGTAAAACACATTATATTAATGAACTATAAAGGATAAAAAAGAACTAAGTAGTATGGCAGTTAATTAAAAAGTAGTTTTATGACTACCCAAGCTGAATATTTCTACACATTTTACCAAGTTCTATTTCTTTATCTGTTCAAGTTCCTTGTCCAGCTTACTAATTTGGGTCTTAACAATGTTAAACAAACAAAAAAAAAAAAAAAAAAAAGGGAAAAGATCTGAACACATACTCCACCAAAGAATACAAATAAAACAAATGTTGCAGTCATTCAGGAAATGCAAATTAAAATCACAATAAAATGGTGATGAATGTACAACAATGTGTACTTAATGCTAAGTTACATAATTAAAAATAGCTAAAATAGCAAATTTTGTTATGTACACTTTACCACAATAACTTTTTTAAAAAAATCATAGTAAGATACCACTACACACCTATGAAAATGGCAAAAAGGAAAAAAAAGTACTTTTACCATACAACCCAGCAATCCTACTCATAGGTATTCAACCCAGTAAAATTAAAACTTACAATCACACAAAAACCTGTGTGAATATGTATAATGGTTTCATTCATAATGCCCCAAAACTGAAAACAACCAATGAAAGAATTCCACAACTGGGTACAGACAGACAAACTATGGTACATCCCTACAACAGAATACTAAGCAATAAAAAGAAATTAACTACTAATACATGCAATAATATGGATAAATCTCAAACTCGTTATAATAAGTTAAAAGAAGCCAGACTCAAAGGCTACATGCTATATGACTGTATTTATATTCTTATCTCTCCAGGTTACTATCATTACTAAATTAACAGTTCACCTGTACTGCTGGTCCTGGAAGCCTGAACACTGCATTTTCTGGCCTCCTTGCTGAGTTAGATTCTGTCAATGAAAAGCACTTCTGTGAGATCAGAAGGAGAGGAAAGGGCAAAACCATTTTCTACTTCTGGCTCTAAAAACCAGCCGTGGCAGCTAACTGTAGGTACTGGGGACTCCTGCAGCAGTTACAGAACTACCATCATGGTGGTGATTCTGCCAGCAGCAGTGGGCAACTTCCAGCTTCAGCAGCATAGGCAACAATTCAAATAGTTTCAGCAAAAGTGAGCCAGTTATCAATGTGTCTCCTCTCAGCTCCATTTTTTTTTTTTGGCACTTAAACTTTGTCAGTAGAGGGAGCTGGAGGGACATCCTAGAGGCAAGAGGAAGGGGGCATTCTTACTCCTGCAGTCAGTAGGTTTGTTTTAATGACCACCTTCCTTCTTCCCACAGCCCTACCGATGAGGACCCGGCACACTCCAGGCTTTGCACAGGTATACACAATGATATCCCAACTTCCTCTGCATGCCCACCCATCAACCTTGGCTCACCTGCACCCTGGAGGGTTGTTTCTTGCTCCTGCAAAAAAGTGCTATACCACTTTGCATTCCACCAGCAGTATATGAAAATTCCAGTTGCTCCACATCCTCACCAATACTTGGTATAGTCAGTTTTTATATTATTGTTTTAGCTACTTCAATAAGTATGTAGTGATATCTCATTGTAGTTTTAACTTTTAAAGCTTTATGCAGACATAATTTGTATATCATAAAGTTCGCCAACTTAAGTGTACAAGTCAATGGTTTTGAGTGTATTTACAGAGTTGCACAACCATCACCATAATCTACTTTGAGAACACCATCATCCCAAAAAGAAATCTCGTAACTACTGGCATTCACTCTTCATTCCATCTGCTCTCCTCAGCCCCAGGCAACCACTAGTCTACTTTCTCCCTCTATAGATTTGCCTATTCTGGACATTTCATACAAATTGGACCATATTAAAAAAAATGTGATCTTTCATGACTGGCTTCTTTCACTTATCCTAATGTTTATGAGGTTCATCCAATATGTAACATGTATCAGTACTTCATTCCTTTGTATTGTTGAATAATATTCCATTTTATGGATAGACCACATTTATCCATTCATCAGTTGATAGACATTGGGTTGTTTCTACTGTTTGGCCAGTATGAATAATGCTGCTATGAACACTCACATACAGTTTTTGGTGTGAATGCATGTATTTTGAATTCTCTTGAGTATATAACTAGAGATGGAAATGCTGGGTCATATGGTTACTCAATTTAATTTTTAGCTACCAAAATCAGTCGTACCATTTTACATTCCCAATCAGCAACAATTGAAGTTTCCAATTTCTCCACAATACTAACCAACACTTATTATCTGTCCCTTGTCATTATAGGCATTCCAGTGGGTGTGAGGTGGCATCTCATTATGATTTTGACTTGCATTTACCTAATGATTAATGATGCTCAGTATCTTTTCATGTGCTTAATAGCCATGTGCATATATTCTTTGGTTAAGTGTCTAACCAAATCTTTGGGTCATTTTTTAAACTGGGTTATTTGCTTTCTTATTAAGTTTTGGGAGTTTTCTATGTACTCTAAGTCCTTTACTAGAAATGTTTTTACAAAAATTTTCTGTGGTCTGTTTTCATTCTCTTAACTGTGTCTTTCAAATTTTAAAAGAAGTTCATCATCTTGATGTCATCCAATTTATCAACTTCTTCCTGTACATATAGTGCTTTTGGTGCCATACGAAAGAAATCTTTGCTTAAGCCAAGATCACAAAGAATTTCTCCTATATTTTCTTCCAGAAGATTCATAGTTTTAGGTTTTTCAGTTAGAGCTAACATCTCTTTGAGTTGTTTTTAGTACATAGCACAGGTTATAGCTCAAAGTTCATTTTTTTTTGCCTATGTATATTCAATTATTTTAACATCATTTATTGAAAAACTGCATTTTCTCCATGGAATTGCTTTTGCACTTTTGTCAAAAACCAACTGTCCACATATGTGTGGGTCTATTTCTGAACTCTCTTATCTCATACTATCAAACCAATGTATTTAAACAGTTGATTTAATTTTTAAAAGTTAATTGACATGTTTTCACATACAACATTGATTAAGAACCTACCACTTGTTAAGTTTTGGCATAATATCAAAGAAGAACATACAAAATTATCTGAAAATAAGACTCATCTTTCAAATCATATATCTGTGTGAAGCCAAATTTTCATGTACCTTAACCAAAACATATGGTAACAGAGTAATTGCAAAGGCAGAGATGAGAATCCAACTGTCTTCTTATAATCTAGACATAAGAGAGAGATGCAAAAATTTAAAACAATGCTACTCTTCTCACTACAGATTTTTGTCTTGAGAAATATACTTATTTATCATAAAGTTATATTTGTAAACAAAAATCCTTAAGGTCCTCAATTTTAAGAGTGTAAAAGGGCTCTGAGACCAAACTGAGAACCATTGCTCTGTATATCAATGGTCTTGAGACTGTTCCGTTCAATAGAAGTGTCTCTAGGCACTTTGCAATGTCTTAATAGGGAAATGAAATTTATACAAGAAACATTGTTGGCATAGGTCCTAGGTACATGGTAGGTACATATTCAATGTTTGGTAAATCGAGAAGAAAGCAAAAATGCCACGGACTCTCCAAACCTTCTACCTCAAAGTGTTAGAATGGCATGCTAAGAAAGGTAAATTCTACTGTGTGTAAATTCTATTTTATTAACCTGATTCCATCTTTAAGGAATACACCATAAGGTGGGAGTAGGGAAGAAAAAAGACAAAAAAATAAAAAGGATATTATTAATAAAATGAAGTTAAGTTATAAGAATAAGTGTACAGGGAATGCTTCAGTGTCTTCCAAGCCTTCAAGAACTCACTGTTTCTATTATGGGTTGAATTGTGTGTCCCCCACTTACCCCAAAATTCATATGTTGAAGCTCTAACCTCCAGTACCTCAGAATATATTCGTAGAGAGGGTCCTTAAAGAGGTGATTAAATTAAAGTGGGGTCCTGAGAGCAGGCCCTACTTCAATATGACTGATGTCCTTAAAAGAAGATAATGATTAGGACATAGACACAGAGAGACCACGTGAAGACACACGGAGAAGACAACCACATACAATGCCAAGGAGAGAGGCCTCAGAAGAAACCAACCCTGTCAACACCTTGGTCTCAGACTTCTAGCCTCCAGAACTGCAAGAAAATGAATTTCTGTTGTTTAAGCACTCAGCCTGTGATACTTTTTGTTATGGTAGCCCTTGCAAACTACAACAACATCTAAAACTGGACTTATCTCTTCCCATTCCTGGCTGATGAAAAGCTCTTTAAAAATCAATCACTTTTAACCCTTCCTCTCTTAATCACCTCATCAATTACTATGGTCTATTAATTTTCCTCATACCTTGGTCTGTTTCTTCTTTCCCATTCTTTCCATTCCCACTGCCTTAATTTAAACTCCTATAATATCTTACCTACCCTCCTGCAATAGCATTCTAAAATATAGTCTCAATTAAGCAGCTTTCCTTGGGGTCTTACTTCCTGTTCCCTTTTTAAGAACTCTTTCCATTCTGCCTGTATTACACTAAAAATAGTGATATTTGTGTCCTTACAGGAGAGAAGTAAAACCCACTAAAATACTTCTGGTCTGGAAGAAATAGGAAGTAGGTATCTGGAAGAGGATAGCCCAGCATTAATCATTTACAGCATTTCAACCTAAGTATTCTAGTTCAACAATGTAGCAGGTATCTTTTGGAATGTTTGCCCAGCTCAAGAATAGACACAGCCACTCGTGAGTTTTTTCTTACACTACCTTTTTCCACCACTATCCAGCTACCTGTTCAAGGGCAGGCACTTGACTCAAGATGAGCCAATTAGATTAGCTCCCAGAAATTTAGGTTTAAGGGTCAATCAGGCAAGAAGAGTCATCCCTTAGTATCTGATTTCAGGACCCCTGCAGATACCAAAATCTACACTTGCTTAAGTCTCTTATATAAAATGACACAGTATTTGCATATAACCTATGCACATCCTCCTGTATACAGGTGACCCTTGAACAACTCGAGGTTTAGGGACACCAACCCTTCACACAATTGAAAATTCACATATAACTTTGGACTCCCCAAAACTATTATACTAATAGCCTAATATTGACCCTACCAATAACAAAAACAGTCAATTGACACACATTTTGTGTGTCATATGTACTATATACTGTGTTCTTACAATAAAGCTAAAGAAAATGTTATTAAGAAAATCAGTACTGTACTGTGTTTATTGATACCATAAGTTTATGTCTGTTTAAAAGATGAACTGTCTGAAATGGTGGGCAACCAAAGCTGCAAACCTCAATCTATGACACATATCAAGTAATTCAACTTTTTCTTGTAATGTCATGACTTTTCTGTTTCTTGGGAGCACTTCCAGCATCACTAGGGGCACTTCATATGGGTCCCATGTTGTTATTCAAGGTTTATGGTATTGCACTAAACATGATGAAAAATACACAAGAACCCCAAGAGATCACCTTTTACTGCAATACATAATTTACTGGTGAGATGAACTGCTCACATAGAGATGATTAGTACCACAACATATTTTAAGGGGACACTCAAAACACTTTAGCTCACCACAATAGCAACAGGACGTGGCTACAAAATTATTACAGTAGTACAGTACACATTACAGTTAATTGTTATACAGTTAAAATTTAACACTGCATCTTTATGTTCGGTGTCATGTATGGTCTCTGTGTCTGTGAGTTTTAATAAATTTTAACTTTTTAGGATAGTTTTGTATATATTATGGTAGCAAATGACAAAATAAACTAGCATCTACATTAATGTTATGCATCCATGGCATACCTTTTTCTTAACTTTTTTTTTATAGTTCTAGGCAGGGGTCACCTACAAGTTTTTTCAAATTGCAAATCTCCAAAAAATTTTCCAATGCACATATTGAAAAAAAATCCATGCATAATTGGACCTACGCAGTTCAAATCCATGTTGCTCAAGGGTCAATTATACTTTGAAGCATAACTAGACTACTTATAATACTTAATACAATGTAAATGCTATGTAAATAATTGTTATACTATATTGTTTACAGAATGATGAGAAAAGTCTATACATGTTCAATATAGACACAACCATTCTTTTTTTTCTTCCCTGAGTATTTTCAATCCAAGGTTGGATGAATCCAAGGACACAGAACCCACCGAGACAGAGGGCCAACAGTATATTCAGTAAAGAGTGAAGAGACAATTTATGTCTCACCTCTGCTCAAAACCCTCCCATAGCTCCCTATCTCAATAAAGTAAAAGTCAATGAAAGTCCTAAATGCTCATGCCCCACTGGCCCCATGATATCTGTGACCTCATATTATACTTACTCTTCCCCCAACTCATTTACCCACTGCAGCTACGCTGCTCTCCCGGTTATATCTTGAATACTCTAGGTACGCTCCTATCTCAGAAACTTCACATAGGCTATATTCCCTCTGCCTAGAATGCTCTGCCCACTGAGCATTTGCATGGCTAACTCCTCCTCCTCCTTTGCTCCTCAGCACTTTACTTTCACTGCTATATTTAAAACTGCAAGCCTTGCCCTCATGTCCTGGCACTTCTTATTCCCTCCCAATTTACTGTTCTCTACAGCATTTATAAACATCTAGTTATGCCATATAATTTATTACATTTTTTTTTGTTTTCTCTTCCTTCCCTATCAAGCTAACAATTAGAACATAAGCTCTATGAAAGAAGGGACTTTATTTTGTTCCCTGCCTAGCCTAATTACATAAAATAGTGCCTGGCTCTTAATACGTGCTCAATAAACATTTGTAAAATAAATGCACATTTCCTTGGTCACAAGCATGCCAAAGCAAAGAACATTTATCTGTGGTAAGAAGAATGAAGCAGATATATATAGAAACAGAGATGAAAGACCATATAGTTCTAGAAAGAGGATAACTAGATGTTGATGCTGCCAACTTCTCATCCTTTTAACTCACTTCTTCCAAAATTAAGTTCCCTCAAGTTTTTCCCATAGTGGATTTAGAACATGATCAACTGCAATACACTTCAGCTTCATACCTTTCAAATGAATATGTTCCCTAAAGCATAACAATTGCCTTGGTATCCCATAAAAAAATTACTGGTAAGATTTTGCATTATGTTTGCTAATGTAAATGGTAATTTACCAAAGTGAAAAAAAAATCAGCTTTATATATTTATATATGATTGAGCTTAAATGTGAGCATTCTACTATGGCAAAATGTTTAGTAATATCTTTTTTTTTTTTTTTTTTGAGACAGAGTCTAGCTCTGTTGCCCGGGCTAGAGTGCATGGCGTCAGCCTAGCTCACAGCAAGCTCAAACTCCTGGGCTTAAGCAATCCTTCTGCCTTAGCCTCCTGAGTAGCTGGGACTACAGGCATGTGCCACCATGCATGGCTAATTTTTTAAAATTATATAAAAATATATATATTTCTAAATTATATAAAAAAATATATATATTTAGCTTTCCAGATAATTTCTTTCTATTTTTTTAATAGAGATGGGGTCTTGCTCTTGCTAAGGGTAGTCTCGAACTCCTGAGCTCGAGCGATCCTCCCACCTCGGCCTCCCAGAGTGCTAGGATTACAGGTGTGCGCCACCACGCCCAGCCAATAACATGAGAGTTTCACACATCAATACTTGTTTGTAATGCCTATTCCAATATTGCAGTGCTTTTCCTTTAAAAACATGTTTATCCTTGAGCAAATGACAGATTTTTTCTCAAACTGAGAAATCTCAGTGCTTTACAGGATCAGAATACTAGTCCATAAAAATGGGGAGGCTGCACATCTAAGGTCTCCTCCTGCTCTGAAGTTTAAAGATTTGATGACAGCAGTTTACATAACACACCTGCACTCATACAAATTACATAAAAACAGTAAGAAGAGTTTACCCATCCCTTGCATTATGAGAATGGATTATAAACCTATTGATTTTACAAAAATACAATTTAACACACTAAACTCTTCAGAGATCTGTAAAATCTAGCAAACATTTCTTATGAAAGGGAAAAAAAAAATCACAGAATTCAGTATTGTTTCCTACAAATATAAAACATTCTGACCATTATATACGGTATCACTAGATGAAAGCAACATGTTATTTTTTAAAAGGAGGGAAGAGTTACATTCTATTTGCATGGTCTGTATTTTAGTAACAATCTCTTTGCTCAGAATATTAAAATATTTTTTCTAAAAAACAGAAAGGTAAACCACAATGTTATCAGTATTTTCAACAGTGGGTGATAAAAAGATTTTTTAAAATTTAATTTTCTTTGTGTTCAGACATATTTTCCAGATCTTCCACAAAAAATTGTTTTTTGTACTCTGATAAAAACTTAAATTGCATTTTTTAAATTTACAAAATAATCTATAACTGATTTAATCAATAGAACAGTTGTTTACAAGCTTTTTGACATCTTCACTTTAGCATTTTTAATCTTCTGTTACCCTCCCTTTTCCTTCAAGTGTTATTTCAAGTTAAATTTAAATTCTGAAAATTTCAGAAGTCTTCCAAATTGGAATTTTGCAAAATTCACTTTCATTTCATGACAGTTTCATAAAACAAATGCAAAACAAAGTTTCTGTTAAGTAATATAAATGATTCATTCTATGAGGAATGACAAAAATAAATTATTTCAACATTGGACGCTTGGTATATACTTAAAACCACCTAATGTAAGTATAGAGTCTGACAAACATAAGTTTAAACCTTGCCTCTGCCATTTGCCACCTGTGTGACCTTGGACAAGTTACTTAATCACACTAACCTTCAGTTTCCACATCTGTAAAATGGGGATAATTACCTAGCTAAAAATATTGAGAAAATTAAACGGGATGTATATAAAGTGTTTAGTGAAGTACACATGAGTCCTCAGTATATATTATTTTAATAGGGAACAATGTTCAAGTCAATAAATAAATATCATTTATATCTTATCCTGATTATAAATTTACAACGGAAAAAATATATTTAAGCACCGAAAGTACACTGAAAATATTCCTTCCACAGTCCCGTATACATGCTGAGATTCTGCAATTCCTGAATTACCAATGACGGTTGTGGTTCCATAAACATATGCAAGTACTAAGGTGCCCTGGCTAAAAGAATGGGAATTTTAAGTAATATGCCAGTACATATCAAGTGATAAATATACAAATACATGCCGTACTAGATATACTCATTAAAATTTAAATCCTATGTAGGTGGAAATTTACAAGGACCACCTGTCAAAAAGAATGTAATTCCTAACCTTCAGCAGTTTCACTTTACTAGTTTTTCCAAAAGAGTTTCCAGTGACAATTAGCTTCACCCAGTGTATCTAATAAACTCAAGTGTGATATAATAAAAGAGAGACTATGCGCAGTCAGAATACTTAGGTTTAAATCTGTCTCCTACTACCTGTGTGAACCTTGGACAAGCTATTAACTAAGGGCTGGGGGAGGAGGGTTCACATCTATCATCCCAGCACTTTGGGAGTCTGAGGCCAGACGACTGCTTGAGGCCAGGAGTTCAAAACCAGCCTGAGCAAGAGCGAGACCCCATCTCTCAAAAAAAAACAGAAAAATTAGCTGGACTTGGTGACACACACCTGTAATCCCAGCTACTTGGGAGGCTGAGGCAGGAGGATTGCTTGAGCCCAGGAGTTTGAGGTTGCAGTGCGCTATTATGACGACACTGCACTGTAGCCAGGGCGACAGAGCGAGAACTTGTCTCAAAAGTAAATAAATAAATAAAAATAACTAAACCTAAATTTCCACACCTATGAAAGATAATACCTATCTAATCCACAGGGCTGTTATGAAGATCAAACAGGAATGTACATGACTATGCTTTTGTAAACTGTCAAGTGCCACATGTCACTATAGTTAAGATTTTTTATTAAAGAAAGAGTTCTTTAAAAAATAATTCCAGTTTTATCAACTCATTACACAGATAATACTAAACTTTTTATCACTCATTATTGCACTACACGACAGTATTCGATATTTTCATTTAAAATCGCCAAAAACGTAATCCATAAGGTTGAAAGACACTTATCCCCACATAAATATACCTAAAGTATAAAAGCATTTGCACTGATAACCAGAACATCAAGCAGAATAATTTAGTAATTTCCTCTATAAATTCACTAATTATTTTAGACTCTAAAAACAAACTGCTTAAAAATAACCTACTACCTTCATGGGGGGGAATGCACTTCAATACTCATAAAGTGTACTTTTTTTTGGCTGTTTATATCCTGTGTATTCAGAAGGATCAATTTGTTCCAAATAACCATATCCAAAACACACGCACTCGGAAAACAAACAAAACCCGGCTTATGGGCGTAAAGAATGAAAAACAAAATAAACCCCATCAAAACAAAAGAGCCTCCCTCCTCCGATTAATGTCTTTAGGCCTTCCTCTTCCCCGTTTAGTAAACAAATTCTTTAGGGGTAGGCAAGCAGAGGGCAAGGTTTTTAAATAGGGGTCAGTTCACTTCAGTGGGCCGTCACCTGTCGGGGTATTTTTCGCGAAGTTTCAAAGTCAACAAAGAAGTTTTGTGGCGAGGGGCTAGGGCCTGCATAGCAATGGGCAAAAGGACATAAAGAAAGGCAAAATCGAGTGGGGGAAGGGTGTGGAAAACGCCCCCGTACTTCAAGCAGCAACGACAGCGGCCCCTCCTGCGGGGAAAGGCGCGACGGCGGCGGCGGGGGAAGCCACCCGGTTCCGGGCAGCGGCGCGGCCGGGGCGGGGTCCCCGCCCCCCTTGCCGACGCGGGCGGGAAACGGCGGGGACGCGCGGGGGGTCACCTTCTGCGCCGCGCCGAGGGGCTCAGCCGCCCCTCGCACCAGCACGCGGGCAAACGGCCTGGCCTCCCGCCCCGCCGCGATCCCCCCAGCTCGCCTCGAGCGCCGCCCACCCGCGCGGCTCGGGGCCCGAACCCGGGCGCCAGTGCGAGGGCGCGGGCGCCGCCGCGCAGCCGACTTACCTTCCTCGGCGGTGTCCATCTTGTCTGGGGGGGCGGCGGTGACGCAGCCACGAGGCTCCCGCGGCCGGGGCCCGAGCCTTCCGGCCGGGCGGGGACAAGGGAGGGGGAGGAGGGAAGAAGGGAGAGGGAGCCGGGCCCGGGCAGGTGCGTGTGCTCAGGTGCGAGAGAGGAAGCGTGAGAAAGGAGAGAAGGGGAGAGGGAGAGGGAGACAGGCTGACAGAAAGCGAGCGATAGCGGAGGGGGACGGGCAGGGAGCGCGGAGGGGCGAGGCCTGGGCGGGGCGCCGAGGCGGAAGGGGCGGGAGCGCTCCAACGACAGGTGGCGTCACTTCCGGTGGCGCGCACCCTCGTTCGGCGGCGGGGGCAGGGAGGACTGGCCCGGGAGGGGCGCTAGCCGGCGTGTGAAGGGCCACGTAGGGCGAGGCGCGAAGGCTGCGCGGGAGAACGGGGCTGAAGCCTAAGCAGTAGCCGAGCTTTGATGGCAGCATCTGGAGGGAGAAAGAAGGCGCAGAGCTGCGGGAAGAGAACATGGGCGCGCGCCCGGTGCAGAGGCCGCAGCCTGGCGGCGGCCCAGGCCACGAGCGAGGCAAAGGCCCCCCCATCCTTGGGGTACTTAGCAGTGACTGGAGGCTCTTGTAAAAATGCAAGCTTGAGCCCCCCGCCCCCGCCCCGAGATTCTGCTGCCTCATGTCCAGAGTGAGCCCGGGGTTAAGCACTTTTGTTCAGCACCAGGATGGTTCTGCACGTTTTGAAGAAGTACTAAAAGATAAGTGAAACGAAAAAGACAAAACACTGACTTTACCAAAATTCCTCCCAGGAATACTTCTGCATTTGGTTGGAAGGACTACCTGAAGGTGGAAACATAATCTGTCTCTAAGGGAAATTGGTGCAGATGCCGGGCAGGGCTTTGCGCACTGAGTCAGGGACGCTTGCTTGGGCAGAACTCAAATGCCCATGGAAGAATGATGAAAGGCTGAGTTCTGCCGTCATTACGCCATCCTTCCTCCCTGTAATCTTTGGCTTTTTCCCTGAATGAAGAGATACTAATATTTAGAGAATACATATTAAAAGGGCCATCACATTAGTATTGTCTGATTAGGAAAAAAGTCTTTGCAACCTCAAAAAAATCTTTGAACGATACGCAGATGATTTAGCAAAGATAGATGTAAGAATGCTAGTAGCAACCTCTCCAGTCTAAGTGGAGGAATTGGAAAGACCCTTCCCCCAAGCCTCATCAGAATAAGGCTTGCAGTAAAAATAAGGAAATGGAATCCTTCAGACAGAGAATAGCCTTTGCACAATAATGGAGACCTACTCATTTCAAGGTCTGCCCTTGAACAGACAGCCATTCCTTAAATATGTTTGTATTACCTCCCAAGAAACTAAATTTGAGGGCAGCTCTTTGCCAACCCCGCACCTCTCCGGCTCAAGCCCAACAAGAGCTCACACTCTGTAAGTCCTGTTACCGAGCGCTTCTCAGTCAGGCTGAGACTAGTGGCACAGGTCAGGACCATTCAGAAGGATTCTGAAAGACTGAGATTTGCTGCAGGAAGGACTGGAAGTACTTAAGAGCAGGTATGTGAACCTCCTGGCAGCAGGGTCACGTTAAGATTAGAGGAATGTGTGTGCGAGTAGTGGGGGTGGCTCTCTCCTTTTTTTTTTTTCCTTCCTTTTTGAGGCAGGGTGTCACTCTGTTGCCCAGGCTGGAATGCAGTGGTGTCATAACTCACTGCAACCTCAAACTCCTGGTGGTTCCTCCTGCCTCAGCCTCCTGAGTAGCTGGGACTCCAGAGTGCACCACCACACCTGGCTAACTTTTATATTTTTGGTAGAGATGGTGTCTCACTGTGTTGCCCAGGCTGGTCGCAAACTCCTGGCCTCAAGTGATCCTCTTGCCTCTGCCTCCCAATGTGCTGGGATTACTGGCATGAACCACCTCACTGAGCAGGGCTCCCTCCTTTTGTCTTTAGTTGTCTTCCCTTGTGATGCTCAAAGGAAAGTTAACCTTTTAACCAATTCTCCCTTCTATGTGGTAATACTCTTCTGGAGTTGCCCCAGCCTTTTTTCATTCAGATTTTGGGTGTTGAATATAAAAGTGATAAACCAACATTTGTTGATTCCCTATTATGTGTCAGGCACTGGTCCTCACAACAGCTCTTTGAATATGTAAGTCAGACCTCTTGGTTGCCATTGACAGGAACTCAGCTAAACTGCTAGGCTAACAGGAGACATGTACTGTTGATATGAACATATTGCAAGAAGGGAAGGGGTCTGCTGGGTCTCAGGAACTGCTAGGACCTGAGTCCTTCTCTCTACCCATGCCTCAGCTCTGCTTCTCTCTGCACATTGGCTTCATGCTGTTGGACCAACTTCCTCCACGTGGCTGGAAACAGGCCACCAATAGCTCTCAGTGTCACATCTTCAGCCTAACTGTGAGAAAAGGCTAAGGATGATGATCTCTGGTCCCAAGTTAAAAATTCCCAGGAAAGGAGAGTTAATTGGTCCAGCTGGTTGCCCATCCCTGAACCAAATGATGGTGATGAAGATCCAGGATCTGTAAGAACATGGAAATTATCATGTTCTTGTAACTGTTCTTGTAATATGTTCATGTAAGAACGTGGGCGCTGCTGGATGAGAACAGTGGACACTACCTTGTTGAAGTGGGGAAAGAACATTTCCCACAAGAAGAGGGAGGACCAAATACAGTTCCATAGAATTAGAAGTCTCATTGTTTTCAAATGAGGACACTAATGTTATATGGAAATAGTTTCATTTGCCACACTTTTATCCAAGAAAACCAATGTTAGAATTGGCATAGAATTTTCATCTGAAAAAAATGTTATTCCAATCAAAAAATACAGTTTATTCAAGGCACAGTATACACATGATTCCTGCCTCATTTGTTTGTGTGTGTGTATGTGTTTACTGTACTGTGAGGCTACTATAGTAATGCTGGGTTTCCATAGAGCAATAAAATGAATAAGAGGAGAAATGTAGGAGGACACTGTAATTTTTTGAGCACTAAGTATAATAATAACAAACTAATAATAATAACCAAACTCCCTTATATGTCCAATGAGTATCAATAGCAATCCTGTGAAGTAAAGATTATACATATTTTACAGTTCAGCAGTCAGACACACAGCCGATAAGTAATTAGCCGTCAGCCATACACATAGCAGAAGAGGAAGCAGAATTAGGCACAGGTCTGTCTGACTCCAAATTATAAACCTTACTAGTTTGCCATACCACCTAGCTGCCTAACACTGCCATAAAACTCAACATTTTTACTTGGAGCAAGAGTTTACATTGAAACCCATGACTTTACAAGAATTGCATAGAATTGCTGCTGAAGAAACAGATATGGCAATTAGGTAAAGTACTTTACCATAAGCTTAACATTATTGACACGAACAGATAACTGAAGGCAATTCATGGCATTATCTTCATATTAAACTCTTCCCATTGTCCCTTCTGTTTCTATTTTCTCTTCCCTTCCCATCTTCCCTTCCTTTCCGTCTTTCTTTTTTGTTTCTCTTACCTTCCTACAGTGAGACCCAACAGTGATGAGGCAAAAACATGGGGGCTGAAAGGAGGGGTGTGCAGGTGGCAGAGAGAAGACTGGTATGGTTGGACAATTGATTACATTGAGCAAGTAAGTAAATATATTGAGAATATTGATGACCATATTTCTCATTGCTGAAGAAAATGCAAACATGGAAAGGGGGAAATCTAGAAAGAACCTTTAGGTATTGGATTGGAAATGTAGATATCATTATGAGTTCACGTTTAAAAATGTAAACAGACAGCTATAGAAATAGTTGTATATGGATGTGTGTGCATGTCTGTATTTTATACACACACACACACACACACACACACACACGGACACACATCCAAACAGACACCATTAGGTTTTTTTGATGAATGTTCGGTTTTGGATGGTGTTTCAGCACTTCATCTTTATCCAACCATTGTGCTGAATGCTTGTGGTTGTCAAAAAGAATCCATTTTTCATCACATGTAACAATACAGTGTAGAAATGGTTCACCTTTATGTTGTGACAGCAAAGAAAGGCAAGCTTCCAGACAGTTTCTCTGCTGATGCTTATTTAATTCATGAGGAGCCCATCTATCCAGCTTCTTTACTTTGCCAAGTTATTTCAAATGGTCCAATATTGTTGGAATAGTAATGTCAAACCTTGCTGCTAATTCACCCATTGGTTGAGTAGGATTCGCGCCTGCTACAGATTCAGCCCATCATTATCCACCTTGATCCCAGGTTGCCCACGTCACTCATTTTCAAGATTAAAATCACCAGAACAGAACTTCTCAAACCATCAACATACTGTGCATTAGCCACATCCTTCCCAAACACTTCATTGATAAATTGAGCTGTCTGCGCTGCATTGGTTCCACAACAGAACTCATATTCGAAAATAACACGAATTTTTGACTTATCCATGATTTCACAAAAATTGCTCTACAAAAAAATTTAAAAGATAATCACAAGCCAAAATGTGCATTTGAAAGACTGAGGATGTATCTTCCCACTAAACATAAAACAAGAAGTGTCAAAGTGAAATGTCAGAGATATCAACTGTCAAACTTAGTACTTAAGGAAATCGGACATTTCATACTTAATAACCATATGGTTTTTTTTTTTAATATATATGTGTATGTGCATGCACATATATGTAGCACTAGACACCATGAGCAAGAACTAACAGACAACAGATAGCAGAAACCATCCAAAAACCTCAAGTACAGAAGTTACCAAATAGATTACTGTACTTACTATAACTTTTTTTAAAACAATGATGAAACTATTTTAAAATATTAATTTTTATACTGGAATTACATCTTTTACCACCATTTAAACATAAAGTGAAAAATTTTATTTGTCAACAAATGAGGGTGTGCATGACATTTTAGGGTGCACACAAGCGAAATCTTTGGAGAACTCTGCACTTCTCCATTGATGAGTGCACACCTGTCCTTAAGCATGTGAGAATCTGTGGCCTGTGGCTCCTCAGTGTTGGAGGCCTCATTTCATTTACTGATGTTTTACCAAGGCCAAAACAGGACTTAACTTGAAGTGGGATGTCAGTAAATATTGGCTAGATGAATAATGCATGATTTTCCGGTGATACTTTATGGTCCTGAAATAACAACATGTATATGAATGCCTTTCTTAGGAAGAAACAAATTCATATGATGGCTGAAAAATTAATCCAGTAACAACCATACATTAAGGTTAAGGTGCCTATACTTTAATATCTGGATTTCTTAGTTGTAATGAATTTAATTTCAGTACTTCATGTAGCTATGCTCAACAATGATATACATTGAGTCAAATCAAATAATCAAAATAGAGTACCATGTGTTTCTTATTCTTGACATATTCAGATACAATATTCACATAAAAATTACTTATAATTTAACCCAAGATGTTGCTGAGATGAAGGACTTCAAGAACATAGTTCTTTTTTTCTCCAAACTTTTGTTATAAGCATTTTGAAAAGTTAAAGGAATAATGCAATGAATACCTATGCCCTCAACCTAGATTCAACAATTGTTAATATTTAGCCATATTTATTTTAACTATACTTTTATTTATTTTCTGTATCATTTGGAAATAAAACCATCACCATTCCATAATAATATATAGAATCTAAAGTTTCTCTAATTGTCCCAAGAATGTCCTTTATAATTTGTTTGTTTGTTTGTTTAACAAGGGTCTGATCTAGTTTTATGCATTGCCACTGGTTTGACCTCATGGTCCCCTTAGTCTAGAGTGCTCCCTATGCCTTTCATTTTCTGATGGCAGTGCCTTTTGGAAGACCATGCAGTTGTTTTATGGAATTGTCCCTCATTCTAAATTTGTCTGATTGATTCCTTTTGGTGTCGTTTAACTTGTTCCTTTAGTCCCTGTATTTCCTGTAAACTAGAAGTTAGGCCTAGAGGCTTGATTTGATTCAACTTAAGCATGTTTTACCAAAAATATCTGATAGATGATGATGTGTTTTTCACATTAGAGTACATCAGGAGGCCAGAAAGTCAGGTTTTACCACAATTAGCATTCTGAGTTTAATCATTTGGTTAAGGTAATGACCATCAAGTCTCACCATTTATCAAATAATCTATGGAGTAATACATTGAAGGCACAGTCCTCATATTCTTTCACTCATATCTTTTTCATTAAGTGGAACAGCAAAATTTTAAAATTATTCTTAAATTTGAAATTGCATGTTATCATTAAGAACATTCTTGTTGATATTCATAAAGATACACTTATTTTACAGAACCTCCTGAGATTTACCACAAAATTCTCCCATAATTTTTCCAGTGAGATAAAATCTAATTTTCTGTTTTTTTCAATCTCCTCATTCTTGTAAAAATAAAGAAGACTAAGTATGGTTGACTCCTACAGGTCTTCCTGAATGATAGCACCCTGAGTGTCTGTCCATGTGACATACTGGACCTTGAAGTTCCTTCGAAAAGACTAAAGAGGGGAAAAGAGAAGCCTGGAACCTCTTCTTTGAGCCACACATAAATTCAGATCCAGCTGCCATGCTTTTTACTTCACTGCTCAACAAAGCCAGGTAAAGGAGATGCAGCTTTATTTAGTGCCTGTGCACACAAAAGCTCACCCACAAGCAAGGCAGGTTCCCCGACTACTGTGAGAGGACAGGGTGTGGGGAGGGCTGCAGGGGGCTCCACGCAGCTGAGGGTTCTGTGCTGTCTGTCGCAGTGTCAAGCAAGATCAATAAATCCTGCACAAGCATGATTGAATCCTGGGAGGAAGCAAACGTCAGCACGTTAGCAGGTGCCTAGCAGGGACAGGGCCTATTAGAGCCAGCAGTTGGCACCAGCCCTGGAATTGCAAATAGGGCCAGAGATCAGGCACAATCTGACATTCTCCAGTTCTGCCAACCTAGAGGAAGCACACAGCAAACACATGCCCATACATGTCCTTTTCAATAGATTTCCCTTCCTAAGCAGAGTGTGTTTTACTAGCTATAAAGGGTTGTAGGCAAGTTGGGAAATACTGGACTTCTTTACTATAGGGTTTCTGGGTGAGTTTAACCTATTAAAATGTGTTGAGGACCTTCGAGAGGGAAATATGGTCACCAGTGTGGTCCACATGTCCTTGACCAGGGAACCTTTCCTAGGAGGTCCTCTCACATAGCCGGAGTGTCCTAGCAGGCACTCTGCGAAATGCTGAACCGAGCAAGCTCCACAGACCCCAGGGATAAATGAGTGAGGAGATCCACCCCTGAGAGTAGAAAGGCATCAAAATGAACTGTCTTAGTCTGTTCTGGCTGCTATAACAAAATACAATAAATTGGGTTACTTATAAACAACAGAAATGTATTTCTTAAAGTTCTGGAGGCCAGGAAGTTCAAACTCAAGGTGCCAGCATATTCATTGTCTGGTGAGGGCCTTCTTCCTGGTTCATAGATGGTGGCTTGTCACGATAACCTCACATGGCAGGAAGGGTGAGGGGTCTCCCTCAGGCTTCTTTTATAAGGCCACTAATCCCACTCTACCCTAATGACCTATTCACCTCCCAAAGGTCTTACCTCCTAATACCTTGGAGGGGGTAGGCATTTAACATATGAATTTGGGGAGATATAATCATTTTATCTACAGCTTGACCACGTCCACATTGAGAGGTTCCTTTAACCCAGGAATCACCTGAAGCTACGCTATGTTTCCCAGGCTAAGTCAGATCACCTCAGGGTGGTGATAAATCCCACCTCTGAGGGTGGATGCTGGGCTGCCTCATGTGAGTCCATGGGCTTAGCTCCAGGACATCGTGGGAGCTCTGTGACAGTCAACATGCATTTTCGGGAGTAAACTGAAACTGGCTCAATGTTGTTGCCTTGGGAGGTAGGTGTAATGGGCTAAATGGTGCCCCCCCCAAAAAAGATATATCCATCTTCTAATCCCCCACAATCTGTGAATATTACCTTATTTGGAAAAAGTTCTTTGAAGGTGTAATTAAATTAATGATCTTGAGATGAGGAGATTATCTGGGTTATCCAGGTGGATCATAAAGGAAATGACAAGTGTCCTTCTAAGAATGAGGCAGAGGGAGATTTGAGACACACAGAGGAGGACAAGGCAGTGGGAGGACAGAGCAGAGATTGGAGCGATGCAGCCAGAGGCCAAGGAATGCCAGCACTGCCAAAAGCTGAGAGAGCCAAGGAATGGATCGTCCTCAGAGCCTCTGAAGGAAACGTGGCCCTGCCAACACCTTGTTTTCAGACTTCTCAACTCCAGAACTGTGAGAGAACAAACTTCTGTTGTTTTAAGCTTCACAGTTTGCAGTAATTTGTTACAGCAGCCACAGGAAACAAATACAGCAGGTTAGAAAATATTCCTGCTTGCAGATGCTTTATTCATCACCGATAGACTTTGGTGTTGACTTGGTCACTCCAACGGCTGTAGCTGAGCCTAGGGTTTCAATCTCCTGCGCCACACAAGGCTACGACAGTTCTTAGGATCAGCTTCCTAGGCCACAGATGAGTATACCTTTCTAACTGATGAATCTCTTTATATATACAGTCAGCCCTCTGTATTCGTGGGTTCCGCATCCATGGATTTAACCAACCACAGATTAAAAATATTAAAAGAGAAAGGATGGTTGTGTCTGTACTAAACATGCATAGACTTTTTTCTTGTCATTATTCCCCAAATAATACAGTATAATGACTATTTACATAGCATTCACATTGTATTAGGTGTTCTAAGTAATCTAGAGATGATTTAAAGTATATGAAAGGATGTGCACAGGTTATATGTAAATAGTACACCATTTAATATAAGGGACTTGAGCATCCATGGATTTTGCTATTTTTGAGGTGCTAAAACCAATCCCCCATGGAGACTGAGGAGAGACTATACATTTTCATCTGCTATTTTAGCCTCTAACCTGAAATTGTATATTTGCTCCAAAGTGAAACTCTTCCTGAAAGTTTTTATCTTAGACATCCGGAGTACAAAGGATTACCTGGCATATCTCCTTTGTTTGTGGAAATCATTGAGCTCTGAAGTTGAATTTCTCTTGCTATCTTCTTGCATGTCTGTATTATTGCTATGGACTGAATGTGTTCTCCTTCCCCCAAAATTCACATGTTAAAATCCTACTCCCTAATATGGTGGCATTTGTAGATGGGGCCTTTGGGAGGCAATTGTATTTAGATGACTTCATGAGAGTGGGGTCCCCATGATGGGATTAGTGTCCCTATGAGGTTTAGGCCACCCAGTCTACAATATTCTGTTATGGCAGACAATGATTATCAAACACCTTTTGAGTGCTTATTCTGTGTCATATGTTATGTTAGGCCCCCAAATAAGCAAGTTAGGCAGGTCTAAGACCTGATCCCTGTCCTCAAGATAAGTTATAGCTGCATTAAGAATTACATATGAGGCTGGGCATAGTGGCTTAAGCCTGTATTCTCAGCACTTTGGGAGGCTGAGGCTGATCACTTGAGGCCAGGAGAGGCCAGGAGTTTAAGACCAGCCTGAGCAACATAGTGAGACCCCATCTCCACAAAAAATTTAAAAAATTTGCTGGGCGTGGTGGGGCATGCCTTTAGCTCCAGCTACTTGGGAGGCTGAGGCAGGAGGATCATTGAGCCCAGGAGTTTGAGGCTGCAGTGAATTATGATGATGTCACTGCACTCCACTGAGGCAATAGAGTGAGACCTTGTCTGAAAAAAAAGAACTATGTAGGAATACGCATGCATGTTATTTTTGTCTGTGAAGTCCTCCCTGTCACTTCTACTGATGATAATATCCACCTTTCTTCTGGAGAACTGCTCCTCTCTCACTCAAACACAGTTCTAGGGGGAGCGGCCAGTCTCCCCACTGGCCCGTCCTTCCCTTCCCTGGGGAGGGCAAATGTCTGCTCCCCTGGTGCCCACGGTGCTGAGTTTCTACCCCTGGTCCCTCAACCTACTTGCCACTCTTCGCCCCACCTTAAGTCCAGGCTTCTGACACTTTAGTTCACACTTGCACCAACAGAGATTGACTGTGATCATAACAGGATTTTTCATTTAAATTTTAACCAGTTATTCAGAAGCTCCATGTCCCACTCCTCCTGGGGTAGCCCTCAAAACTGTGTCCTTATACAGCAGAGTGCCCCACTTCCTGATTAATAAAATTGTAGAGACCTCTTTCTTGACCAGTCCAACTTCTGAGTATTCACTAAGAGAGTGAATATACAAACAGACAACAGCTAGACCATATACAACAATAGAACTCGGACCCACACTCTGCTACAACCAGTCCAGGAAGCCAAACCACAACCTCTGCAGCAATCTGCCCAAAGTGGCCAGTACTTAATAACTACCAGCTTCCTAGCTACTTTGCTGCTGCTTCCAAGTTAGGACTAGCCAGAGAAAGCCAAATAGGCCCCCAGTCACATGGGCTACCCTGCTTCTAGTTAGCCACTTGCAGTGTCCCCAGACCAACTGTTTCCAATGAGGGCACACCAGGAACCTTTCATTTTTCCACTATGAAGCTTTCCCAGCTCCTCTGCCTGCCTTTGAGTCTGTGCCAAACACAAGGGGCGGGTGGCCAACTCCTTTTGCACAGCAAGCTCTGAATAGCCTTTGTTTGTTCTCATCTGGGTGGTCTTTATTCCCACTTGGTTTTAGCTTTTACTAGTCCTTACGTCTTTCTGTTGATGCCCCTGCCTTTAGACAACCTTCACCGCACTCTGAGACCTGTCCACCAGCCTCGGATCTGTACCTGTCCCGCAAGCATCAGCCTTTTCCTGCAGTGACTCATCATTCTCCTCATCAGGCCACTCCATTCCACAGCAGGGGAGACCTCCAATCACTGCCAAGACACCCACAGAGCCTCATTTTAGCCCCAGTACTGGGGAAGTGGTTGCCATGGCAATGGATGCACTAGGCAGGCAGGCGGGGCGAGTGGCTCACAGCAGCTGGCACCCACGGCAGGAGGGGCCAGGCCTTCTGCTTGTTCTGTGTTGCCCGAGGCCCCCCACCCCCCATACCCCACCTCTGAGAGCAAAAGGGGAGCTGGGAGTGGGAGTTGTACACGAGCCATCACTCTTGGGTCCTTGATTTAGCACATCCCTCACGTCCGCTGCTAATGGTTGGCGTCACTTGGTTGTGCAGCTTAGACTGTGTTGCTTAGCAACAAAATAACAAATAAGGTGCATCAAATCTCTATTGATGGATGCAATCTCAGTGCTGTATGCCAAGGTGGGGGTGGGGGTAAACCTTTTTAAATGGAGGATTAACACATACAGGGAAAAGTGCACAAAATGTAAGTGCGCATTTTAATAAATTGAAAACAACACCCAGATTAAGATAGAGAAGCCCACCAAGTTCCCACTCCCCATGGACATGGGTACGACTTTTGTCACCATTCATTTGTTCTGCCTGTGTTTGAGCTTTACATGAATAGACACATATAGTGTGGACATAATTTACTTTGCTCATCACTAAGTCGGTGAGATTCTCCTATGTTGTGTGTGTGGTAGGGGGAGAAGGGGGTGCTTTTGAGCACCATTCCAATGCCCCCAGCTCCAGAACAGACCTTCATCAGCCTCCTGGCTTCTCTGCCTCACCTTTCCCATTGGAACTCCTTGGATGGATGCAAACTCAAGCTGACCTTGTGTCCTAGGATCTGGCCCATCTCTACATTCCTTTCTAACAGCTCCCAACCTCTTTTTGGTCCACCAGTGAGGCTGGGAACCCTGCATCCCTTGTTCCTATCCCTTCTGCCTTAGGACATCCCAGAGGCCTGGCTGCCAGGACAGCTCACTGCATCTTGACCCTAAGGCATGAGACCTATATTTCTTCCAGAGAGTGTCCCATTTCAGTTAGTTGACCCTCTTCATATTTTTTAAACTGTTTATTTTGAAATAATTTTAGGCTTATAGTAATGTCACAACAATAGTATTATAAAAATTTCCATGAACATTTCACACACATTCCCCAAATGTTAATATTTTGCCACATTTGCTTCTTCATCACTCTTTACCTCTATCCATACATATATAACTTGTATGTATTAATTTTTCTAAACCATTTAGGAATAGATTGTAGACATGATAGCTTGTTACCCTTAAATACTTCAATGTATGTTTCTTAAACACACACATATACACACACAAACATTTTCTTACATAACCACAGTACATTTACCAAAATGAGGAAATTAACTTTGACACACCATTATTATATAATCTACAAACCTTAAACAACTTTTGTCATCTATTAATGTTGATGTATTTGAAAGTTGTAATGTTTTAAAAAATATTTTTATTGTAGTAAAATGTAACATAAGATGTACCATTTTAACAATTATTAAATGCACAATTTATGCCATTAATTACATTCACAGTGCTCTGCAACCATCAGAACTGTCCATCTCTAGCACTTCCTTGTCATCCCAAACTGAAACTCTGGACACATCAAACACTAATTTCCCATTTCCCCTCCTCCCAGCTTCCAGTAACCACCATTCTACTTTGTCTCTGTGAATTTGACTATTCTTGATACCTCATATAAATGAAATCACACAATATTTGTCCTTTTGTGACTAGATCATTTCACTTTGCATAATGTCCTCAAGGTTCATCTATGTCATAGTATGACTAATATACTTGATAATGAAAGAAAAACCCCATTTTTCTGAGGTCCACTATCCAGAATTCATACTGCATTTGGTTGTCAAGCCTCTTTAGTCTCCTTTAATAAGGATCAGGTCCTTAGCCTTTCTTTGTCGTTCATGACACTGACATTTCTGTAGGGTATAGGCCAATTATTTTGTAAGACATCCGTCAATTTGATTTGTTTGATATTTCCCCACAATTGAATTCAGGTTGTGCCTTTTGGCAAGAGCAGCACAGACAGGACTATTGTGCCCTTCTGGTGTAGCATACTGGAGGCACATGTCTATTTGTCTAGTTACTGGTGATGTTGACTTGGCTTGCTTGGTTAAGGTTTGTCAGGTTTCTCCACTATAAAGTTACTATTTTCTCCTTCCTACTTAGTTAAGTATCCCCCTGTTGGGAGATAGTTTGAGACCCTATACAAATCCTGTTTCTCAAACCTTCTTCACCATTTAGCATTTGTTGACTATTCTCCCCGACACAATTATTACTATACGAATTCCACTGGTATTTTCTCACCCCGGTATTGCTTCTACATTTTTTAGATGTTATTTTACCATAAGGAAGAGCTTTCCCTTCTCCCCATTTATTTATTTTTTCATTTCTATAATTGTATCAGTGTGTACTCCTCGAGTCTCACTTTAGACTGATTATAATAAAGTAAGAAGGGTTATAATTCAATACTATCATTATTGTTACTCAGATGATCCCAGATTTGGCCAATGAGAGAGCCCCTTTACGCTTCCTTTCTTTTGTCCTTTTGACAAGTTCCTATCACTCCTTGAGCACTTCCTCACTGTCTGCCAGAATCATATGTTCTGGGCTCATTGTGTTCCTTTCCTACATTAACCTTGGAATTTGCTGTGTCTCCACAGAGCCCTGATTCCTTTCGGCCGACAATGGTATTTGGAAACCCAGCTGAGCTTTGAGGCCACCTTAGCCAGTGGGATCACTGGGGTATCTCTGTAGGAACACACCAGCCTTAGCTATGTAGCATTTTGCCCTTTACGAATGCGTCACACGTCAGTTCTGCTAATCAAACTGCTAAATTATATGTATTAAAAACCATGAGTTCATTCTGGGAGCTGTTTTACAAGTGATTTATTTTCTTTATTTTTTAAGACACGTGTTTATCTATTTGTTTCCTATTGCTGCTATAAATTACCACAGATTTAGTGTCTAAAAACAACACAAATTATTCTCCTACAGTTCTGGAAGTCAGAAGTCTGAAATGGGCTTCACGGGGCTGAAATGGGCTTCACTGGGCTAAGACCAAGGTGTTTACAGGGCTCGCGGGAGGATCTGTCTCCTTGCCCTCTCTGCCCCCTGGAAGCTGCCCGCACTCCCTGACTGGCTCCCCTTCCTCCACCCGCAAAGCTAACACGTCGCTGCGACCTCCTCTGTCTCCCCGTTGCCCCCCTCCCGCCTGCTCTGTGATTCCTGCACATTGTTCCACTCAGGCAATCTACGGTCATCCCCAATCTAAAAATCCTTAATCCTATCTGCAACGTCCACATTTTTTTTGGTAACATATTTGCAGAATCTGGAAATTAAAAAGTGGACATCTTTGGAGGACCATCATTCTGCCTATCGCTATGTAGTTTATGTATTTTTAAATAAATAACAAATTATTTGGGGAATACAAAAACAAAACAAACAAAACAAGAGTCGTAAGAAAGACGGCCCAGGACGAGGGCACACCCTTGCTGGCGTCCACCAGCTCCCGAGCAGCCCAGCGGCTGGAAGCCAAGCCAGCCCCGAGGCGAGGCTCCCCGGTGCGGCGTGCTCCTCTCCCTGGCTCTGCGAGTCCTCCAGCTGGCGTGCATTTTAGAAGAAAAACCAGGACACGGCGGGGAGCTTGGGACGCGGTTTCCATTCGAGTAGATGAATTGCGAGCACGCGGTGCGGTGGCCCCCATCTCCGCGCGTCCTGTGAACCGCTGTCCACGCCGCGGCCACCGCCCGTCTGGGCCCGCGCTCCCGGCGTGCCACCTCGCCTTCTTCCAGCTCTCCCGCGTTCCCGAACCCCTGCTGCTGACACTCCTGTTTCCTTTCCTCCCTAGTACAAACATTGTTATTTCCCGAACCTTCCAACCCTCCCCCCTGCTGTCACTTTCATTCTGAGCCAATCTCAGTCTGGGGCAGTCGGGATACTTTCCGCTGACTCGGTGCCCCAAATTTCTGCACCCTGTTTCCCTCCCAGCTCTCCCCACCCCCTATCTCTGGTAGCCCTTGGGGAGCATAGCGCCCACCCAGGACGCAGCCCCTCTTGTCCCCGGGAGGCGCCTGTACCATCGCTTCTTCTCCCCCACCCCAGCCAGAGGTCAACAGCCACCTCTGAGGGGCAAAATCCAGATGCCGGTGCAGACGGCCAAGCGGGTAGGGCCGCCATCCGTGCCCTCCGGAAAACCCTGGCCCGGCTTGGGGTCCGGACGATTGGTTTCAGGGTCCCCCAGGGCAGTTGAGTGCCCTGGCGCCAAGAACTTGGGAATGTCAGCCTTTTCTAGGACTGCAGCCCCTGCGGGGCTGCAAAGGGTGCAGGACCCCCAGCCGCTCAGCCTTCCCAGCTTCTGCCCGGAGGACCCCCAGGGGGGACTCCCAGGAGCTGTTTCAAGGCGCTTTTCTTGTGCTTAGAACAAAAATGATATACAACTCCCTAAGGCTGAGAACTGTCCCACAGCCTCAAAGGCCTGGTTATATATAGCTCACATGCCATACCATTCATCTGAAGGTTGACTCAGTGATTTAGTATAGTCACACGGTTTTGCCACCATGACCACAATCCAGTTCAGAACCTTTTTCTCTCTGTAAAAAGAAAGCCGTACCCATTAACAGTCACTCCTCAATCCTCCTCTGTTCCCCAGCCCCTGCAACCACTAATCTGTTTTCTTTCTCTATAAATTTGACTGTTTCTGGACATTTCATATAAATGAAATTATATGATATGTGATTTTTTGTAACTGGTACCTTTCACTTAGCTCACTGCTTTCAACTTCCAACCGTGTTGTAGCATGAATCAGTACTTCATTTCTTTTTATTGCCAAATAATATTCCATTGTGTGGACATACCACATTTTATTTATCCCTTCATCAGTTGATGGACAATTGGATTGCTTCTACTTTTAGGCTGTTATGAATAATGCTGCTATGAGCATTTGTATATAGATTTTTGTGTGGACATATGTTTTCAGTACTTTTGGCTACATACCTCCGAGTGATACTGGGCCATGTATGGTAGCTCTAAGTCTAATATTTTGAGGAACTGTCAAAGATCCAATTTTATATATTTTGGGAAGAGGGAGGTGGGGCCAGTTCAAAAAGCAATTGCATAGATCTGCAATGGCACTAGATAAATGAGCTCTCAGGTGTTTACAGAGAATCCTCTATACAGAGACCTGCTCACTATATTGAAACGAACAAGAGAGAGCTCAGGGAGAGCTCTGTCCACTGAGAACCTCCTCCTCTCAGTGGGGAGGCAGACATTCCAACTCCCAGCTCTAACCCATTACAGATGTCTTAACACAGAGAGTGCAGAAACCCACAGGAACATCCAGCAGAGGCTGGTTGGTCTGGGGGCTCTGGGGAGGCCCTGGAGAGGAGCTTTACAGCTGAAATAATATTTGTGTCCACCTCCAGGAGACTTTGTGTTTTGGCAGCAAGTTGGATAAGAGCCTTCTGGGAGGAGAGAACAGCTTGGGTTAAAGCCCAGCCATGTGGGAGTGCTTGATATATTTGGCAGTGGTTAGAGAAGGAGGAGGGAAGTCAGAGGAGAAAAGCCTGGGAGGGTAAACCAAGGCACAACTTCAACACCATGCTAGGGAGTTTGAATTTGAACCTATGGGCCGTGGGTGCCATTTGAGGACTTGAGGTTGGGCAGGATGGTCCGCTCATGTTCTGGAGCCATGGCTTTGGAGGTGGAGAGGGAAGGAGGACTGAAGATGGGTCTGGGGGAAGGCTGCCATGGGGACAGACAGACCAGGAAGAGCTAGGAGCAGGCCTGGGAGGGAGGGTGAGAAAGAGGGAGGACACAGATCAGAATGTCCACAGGGCTACATAGAAGGTGGAGGTAGTGAGGGAGCAGGGAGAGCCACGCTGATTCATAAAGGTTTCAGTTGTTTTTTTCCAGGGAGAAAAAATAGCATTGTCTTTGATATTTACAGCGCCCAGGGCATATACAGCCCCTAAATCCTTCAGCAGCATGATTGTTTCACCCAATTGAGTTCCAAGAAGTTAGGTCCAGAAGAAAACTCAGAACTTGTTGAGAGGCTTGCAAGTTCTTTTGCTTTGGGACAAAGCCTTTGCTCTCTGTCCTGACAGGGGCACCCATCCTGTAGCAGCTGCCCAGGAGGGTGTTTTCTGTGGCACACACACCCCTAGCAACACATTTGCAAACCTCTCCGGACTCCTCTCAATGGCAATTTAAAGCCCACCTCAGTGTTAGCAGAAGCGTGGAAAAGGAAACCTTTGTCTCCGGAAGCTGTCCTTTTTCTTTCTCCTTTCCTCATTTCTCTGTTTTTAGGTTTCCTCTCCCTATTTCCCTCTTCCTCTGGAAGTACCCAGAGCTCTCTAGCAGCCCCGGAGTTCCTGAAGGACCCATTCCCAGGGGGGCATCATGCCTTCTCCTGCATCAAGGCCCTGAGCTCAAGCACAGGCTGGGGTGTACAGAAAGGGGCCCTGACTGAAGGGGTCCGAGGGAAAACATTCCTGAAGGATGGACAGAGGCTGAAAAAAATCTGGTCTGGAGCTGAAGAGTGGCAAGTCAGGGAGTATTCTCAGGATGCTGAACTCAATCCCCTGCTTATGCCCCTAAGCTTCATTACTCACCTACGTGTCCCTAGATATCAAGTTCATGGTCAGGGAGAAAGGCTAGTAAAAAGAATCTGAAGTGGGAAAGAGCATGTAGAATTTGGCAAGGATGAATAATTGGGGCAGGTGTGTCGACAGTCTCCTGACCTTGATATTTCTGCATGGCACTTCCTCACTAAGGATTTCTTGGAATTCGCCAAGTCTGCAGAACTGGTCAGATGTCAGTGTGACACTGCTCCCCATCCAAGCATTGCTCCTTATTGCCAGAGTATGACAGGTTTGGCAACCTGTGGTGACAGGGGGCCAAGCCTCAGTTGCGTATGCGAAGATTATCCTGGTCTTTCTCTGTGTCTTCTGCCCCAGAAACCTAACCATGCTCTAGCCCTAGTTCACATTTATGTTCAAATTTGCCCATATCCTCTTGGGAGTTGGATGCTTTCATAATCTTACAATGTTGTGAAATGTTTAGACATCAGGAAACCAAAGAGAGTTGACCTACAGGTAGAGAATAGTAATGCATTTTAAAATAGCTAAATGGATTCTGTGTTATTTTTCTTAGTTGATGGTTAAAATCCTCCTTTAAAACCAGTGGGTCAGATTTCTCTTACTCATCTATAAGTGATTTCTGATAGTTTTAAAATAAGAATTAACTATATTAAAACTGGCCTGAATGTGAGCTTCTAACCCAAAATATATCTTTGGCCTAATTTCATCCAGTTTACAAGTTCAGAGCCAAGAGCTAATTTAATCAATGTTTATGTCCCCTTTAAACATCATTAACAATATGTGTTAGATTGCTACAGTCATGGCCCCCAATGGATAGTGTCCCTGTGTCCTCACTCCTTTGCAGTGTGACTTTGCTGCTTCTCCCTAAATGAAGAGGTGGGACCTATTTTTCTACCCCTTGACTCTGGGCTGGTCTCATGACTTGCTTTAACCCATAAAATGCAGCAGAAGTGCTGTTGTATAACCTCTGGAAACAGATCTAAAGAAGAATTGTAAATTCCATTTTCAATCTCTCAGAACACCTAGGGTACACCTGGTGAGAGAAGCTCCCTGACAGCCATACCAAGGCCCCAGACATGTGCACGGGGCCAGCTAGACCCTCCAGCCTCAGTGAGCCCAGGAGAAACCAGCAGAACCATGAGAAACAATACATTGTCGTTTTAAGCCACTAAGTTTTAGGGATGTTTGTTCTGCAGCAAATAGGTAAGAAAAGAAAAAATACAAATAGCATCCTAAACAGTGATGAATGGAGTCCTTTTTCTATAAAAATAGACCTCCTCTCTTAAAAGAGATGGGACATTTCCCAACTTTCCAGAGTGATAGGGTAGACTCTTCACCTTTGAAATAAGAAAGCAAAGTTTTTCAGGGTAGCCTATGAATTTAGATTTGAATGCCAAAATCTAATAATGTTCACCCACTTCAAACACGTGAGAAGTTTTACCATTGAGACTAAAAGCTCGTCAGGGAGGAAAGGGAAAGAGATTGAAAAGGGTTTTGGCCACTGCTTCTCATTCTGCCCTCACCAGTGCTTTGCTTGCTTCCAACTCGGAGGAGTTTCAATCTGGCCTCTTTTGTGCTTCCCTGCCTTTTGCATTAGCAAAACTGTGCTCTCCCCTTTTGGTCTCTTTTGATGGGGACACTTTGTTCATTGCAGTTCTCTCTGTGCTAGCAAACGTTTGCTGTTTCCAAAAGGATATGGTTTCCCTATCCTTTGTGGTCTCACTCTGACATCGTGAACTTTCTTGCAAAAATTTAAATTAAAACTTATCTGTCCAAGTGAAGATTTCAGGAAGAACTTCCTCGCTGTTTTAGTGGAAAAGAAACCACATGATTGGACAATACTCCTTTCATGGATTTCTCTTGAAATTAAAGAATTTGGTGACAGAATTTATTCCTCTGTTTGCCAGAATTTGGGGCAGCAAATTAACCTAGAGAAAAAAAGTGAGTCAAGGAATTACTGTCTATACCTTATGATATTTGTCTCTTTATAATATATTTCACATTATTTTAATTTACATACTATAAGATTGACTTTTGATTTTGGTGTGCAGTTCTGTAAGTTTTAACATATGTATAGACGTGTATCCACCACCACAATCAGGACACAGAACAATTCCATCCCCCCAGAAAACTCCCTCGTGTGCCCCTTTGTTATGAAGCCCTTCCCCGGCCCCCCGGACTTAAAACCCTCAGGTCTGTTCCCCTTCCTACAGCTTTACCTTTCAGAGTGCCATACAAATGGGATCAGGTAGGAGGTAACCTTCTGAGACTGACTTCTTTCATTCATGTGTTAGGATGTTGAATAATTTGTTCCTTTTTGCATCTGAGTCGTATTCCATTACATGGACATACCATAGTTTGTTTATCCCTTCACTCACTGAGACACTTGCCTTGCTTCCAGGTTAGACAGATTATGAACAGAGCTGCTATAAACATCTCTTTATTTTAATTCATAAAACTGTAATGCTGTTTATTTCAAAGCTACTTTGTCAACAACAATATTAAACCATAGTTTATGATACTTAGCTTTTTTTTCAAGGGTTTACTCTAGCAGTTTTGGGGGAGGTGTTGAATATGCATTTCCTTTGCATTGTCACTTTTATTTTAAAAAATCTTGGCTGGAAATGGTGGCTCAGGCCTGTAATCCTAGCACTCTGGGAGGCCCAGGCGGTAGGATTGCTTGAGATCTGGAGTTTGAGTGTAGCCTCAGCAAGAGTGAGACCCCCATCTCTACTAAAAATAGAAAGAAATTAGCCAGACAACTAAAAATAGAAAAAATTAGCCGGATGTGGTGGCGCATGCCTGTAGTCCCAGGTACTCGGGAGGTTGTGGCAGGAGGATCACTTGAGCCCAGGAGTTTGAGGTTGCTATGAGCTAGGCTGATGCCACAGCACTCTAGTCTGGGCAAACAGAGTGAGATTCTGTCTCAAAAAAAAAAAAAGAAAGAAAGAAAGAAAGAGAGAAAAGAAAAGAAAAAAATTGAAAAATAATAGAATCGTGGTGTGACCAATTGCAGTAAGCAATCTATAGGTTAGTGATAGACTGTAAAGCTCAGCATTGGGGTCAGCTGAATGACTGTGTATGTTGAAGTTTCAAATTCCATTCTGTCTGTATCACTGAGAGGCTTTCCAGAAAAATGGAAAAATGGGATAGATAGATATTAATAGATTGACAGACAGATAGTTCTGCACTGAATTGTGTCCACCCCAAAATTCATATGTTGAAGCCCTAACCCCCAATGCTACTGTATTTGGAGACAGAGCCCTTCGGGAGGTAATGAATGTTAAATGAGGTTGGAGGGATGGGGCCCTAATCCCGTAGGACTGCTGTCCTTATGAGAGGAGGAGGCTCTAGAGATCTCTCTCTCTCTGTGGGTGCACAGAAGAAAGGCCATAGATGGACACAGCAAGAAGGCAGCTAGCTAAAAGCTAGGGAGAGAGGCCTCAGCAGATACCAACCTTGCCAGCACCCTGACCTTGGACTTCTTGCCTCCAGAACTGTGAGAAAATAAATTTCTGTTGTTTAAGCCACCACAGTAGTGGTACTTTGTTATGGCAGCCCTAGCAGACTAATACAGACAGACATATAGAGATTTATTTTAAGGAACTGGCTCATGCAATTGTGGAACCTGGCAAGGCCAACCTCTGTAGGGCAGGCTGGCAGACTGAAAACTGAGGCAGGATTTCCATGTTATAGTTTTAAGGCAGAATTCCTTAATTCTCTAGGGAACCTCAGGTTTGCTCTTAAGGCCTTCAACTGATTAGATGAGGCCCATCTACATTACCAAGGGTAATCTCCTTTATTTAAAATCACCTGATTTAAATTGTGATCATATCTGCAAAATATCTTCACAGCAACATCTCAGCTAGTGTTTGACCAAACTACCGGGCACCATAGCCTAGACAAGTCGATGCATAAAATTACCCATCACACTGCCCATCAAATTTTCAGAAAGCTGTCATTTAGAGCAGAGATAAGATCTCCCTCCACATTGCTGCCCTTTGTCATCTTGTTGTGTACAGAGTGAAATGAATTGATGAATAAGGGGACTATCGTTCTAGTTAGCCCACCAAGGCTGCTGTGTAAACAAGCATGGGGTCTAGCATCCATTTCTTTGAACTCAGCTACCTTGCTGCAGAGAATGTCAAATCCTGCCCTTGTAGACAACTCAGCAAGACTGAGCTCTTTGCACAACGAGCTTGCAATTTAATGAGACCATGTAGGAATACTAAGTTCACAAACATGATAATAATGCCAGTTATTTATTTATTTATTGAATGTTTGCCCAGTACCAGGCATTGTTCTAAGCACTTTACATATAATTTATTCTGTTAATCATGTCATTTAATTTTCAAAACAGCCTGTACGCAGTAGACACAATTTCTACCCCCTTTTACAATTTAGAAAAGGAAGCAGTGGTCTGTTTGCCTGTGTTGTGTATCAGTTAGCTAGTGCCCCCTCCCCCCCCAAAAAAAAAAACCCAAAATGAATTGCTGGAAATCAACAATTATTTAATATCACGGATCTACAGGCCAGCTGATCTAGACTGGCCTTGGTGGGACGGTCCTGCTTCAGGGGATGAAGGTATCTGGCTGGGCGTAGGTTTGGGGAGGGCAGCGGTCAGGGAGAAGCTCTTCTGTGGTCATTGCAGAAGCGAATGAAGGCAGGCCCAAACACTGAGTGCTTTAAGCCTCTACCTGCATCACGTGCACTGACATCCTGTTGGCCAAAGCAAGTCAGTCACGTGGCTGAGCCCAGTGTCAGTGGAGTGGGAAAAGTACTCCTCTTATGGGAATCAGGTGAGCGGGAGAGGGTTTTTGAACAATCCTCTACTCTATCATGTTGTATCAGACTTTCAGTAATGGAACCAAGTGATCAAATTTAACACCACTCATAGTAGAACATCTAACATTATGTGCCTCCTATCACATACTATGACATGGTGTTCTTCAGCCTATAAAAACTGCACAAAAATGTTTAACCTGAAATTCATCAAGCCTCTAAACTTAACTTCTATTAATAGTTCACAGAAAATACCGTAGAGGAATAAGTTAAATAGACACTGTATCAGTTATATATTGCTGAATAACAAATTACTCCACAACTTAAAAATAACAATAAACAATATGAAGGTGGCCCAAGAGAAAGCAAGGAGAAAGCCACATGCTTTTTAGGGTCTAGTCACAGAAGGCACAAGCTTTCACTTTTGCCACGTTCTACTTATTAGAAGAGAGACACTAAGTACAGACCACACTCAAGGGGAAGTTCCATCTTTTAAATGGGGGACAATCACAGCATTTGTGGACATATTTAAAATCACCACTGGTGTTATTTTAGGTTAAAAAAGACTACAGAGATAAAAAAAAAAAAAGCAATGTGTGAATCCTGTTTGGATCCTGGATTTTATAAAAAAAGCCATAAAAGTCATTTTGGGGATGATTGGGGAAATCTGAATATGAAATATATATTAGATGACATTAGAGAATTATTGATAATTTTTATAGGTGTGACAGTGGCCTTGTGGTGATGTTGAAGAAGGTTTTATTCTCAGAGGAGGCAGAGGAAGAGTACAATGTCAGGATGTCTGGAACTTATTTTCAAACAGGTCAGAAAAAAGAGAGATAAAGCAAATGAAGCAAAATACAAATACTTCTAAAGTCTAGGGGAGAGTACACAGTCACTGTACTAATTTTTGACTTTTTCATACTTTCAAAATTTTAAAAATAGAAGTAGATAAATATATTAGGATATTTTGGGGTCAAATTTGGGGTGCAGTTCTCAAATTCAAGGCCAAGGAATTAGGTTGTTATTTTTGGTTAGCCCATAAAGAGAGTGAGAACTTCTTCTTTTAAGTTAATGCTCTTCTTTTATCTAATATTTCTGACAAGTGGGTCAAGCCACATTAGCTTCAAGAAACTCTCTTCCTGAAGGAGACACAAGAAGAAATACCCCGCACTACCTGTGGGGCTCCCTCTGCTAAACCAGGCAAAGAAGCCACCTTGAAGACATTGAAGACATTTAAGGAGGAGCAGAACAAATCAGAAATGAATGTCGCTGGGCAAGGTGGCTCACACCTGTAATCCTAGCACTTTGGGAGGCCGAGGCAGGAGGCTGGCTTGAGGCCAGGAGTTGAGACCAGCCTGAGCAACATAGTGAGACCCAATCTCCACAAAAAAAAAAAAAAAAAAAGAGAGAGAGAAAGAGAAAGAAAGAAAGAAAAACAAAATATTAGGTGGGCCTGGTGGTGCATGCCTGTAGTCCCAGCTACCCTGCAGGCTGGGGCAGGAGGATCGCTTGAGCTCAGAAGTTTGAGGCTACAGTGAGCTATGATGACACCATTGCATTCTAGCCTAGGCAACAGATTGAGACCCTGTCTCAAAAAAAGGAAAAAAAAAAAAGAGAGAGAGAGAGAGAAATGAATGTCAAGGAGAAAAGTCAATGTATTTTACAAAGAGCAGAGCTCCAGAATCTTTAGTAAAATTCTGAGGAGGAGGAGTGAAGTTTGAAGGTGGGGAAGGAAAGTCCTGTCTGACCCTCAGGCCAGCATTTAAAAGAAAACCTCCACAAAGCCTGTCTGTCTGACACCTGAGGACTCTGGGAAGAAAAGGAGGGAGAGTTGTGTTTGAGAGTCACAGTCTGGTAAAGACTCAGGATTACTCCTTCAAAACCAACCTCCTGTCCCCTAATTTCAGAACTCAAAGGGAATCTTAAGTATTATAATTTGAGGCAAATGATTAAAATGAATAAATTAACATCAACATTTGATAATGATTGATAAATCTTACACAAAATATTTCATCCATTTAATGACATATATTATTTTTAGCAACTAGATATTGATTTAAAAATCCCATTTAATTGAAGTCCATTGGGGTAAGCAAGCAGATAAACCCAGAATGTGGGACATTCTATAACATAACAACGCAGCGGGGAGACTACTTTAGAGTTTTTTAATGTTTTAGATTTTTTAGTGTTAAGGAAGAATTTTAAAAAGACTTGGAAATAGAGAAGGGATGACTTGATGTCCTAATCTTTTGATATCATGCTGGGGCACTGTCCAACATTACCACAGTATACAACTTAATTTCAAACTACTTAAGATGAATTTTGATATTTTACAAATTTTTGAGGGCAGATGGCCAAAACTGAGAGTGGTGCAAACCATTCTTATCTGACAGCAATGGGTATGAATTTTGCCTGGTAGAGAGCGATGGCCGTGATTTCAGGTTACATACAGTTTATTGCCTTAGAGATTGTTACACAGATTTTTAAAATTTAACAGCAATTTTCTAGTGCGTATATGTACTCAGTCTCTCAAAGTTTCTTTTAACCAGCTTAACCATCGTGTTGCTCATTAATGAGGTAATGAAATATTTGATACCTACTTACTTTGTAGGATACTCATGTTTTGCCTTTTTGAAATTCTACTTTGAAAAGAGACTTGAAGTATATAACATCAAATGCAAGATCTAGACCTTATTTAGATCCTGTTTTCCAGCAAAGCAATGGGGAAGACATTGTTCATTGTTAGGGACATGGAGGACATTTATATGATGACCTAGGTATTCCATGATATTAAGGAATAATTGCTAACTTTGTTAGGAGTGATGATGACATTTGGTATGATGAAAGAGTCGTGTGTATGTTTAAGTGTATTAGTTTAGTGTATAACAAATTACCCGCAAATCATAGTGTTTTAAATGTCGGCTTTATTATATTTAGATATGGGAAGGCCAACAGATCAGGAGGTGACTGCCATTGAAAAGGTAGTTTGTTAACACTCACAGATCCCAAGGAGAAGGGGCACACCACACCACAAGTGGCTTCTCGAGGATGCACCAGGGGTGGGGGGCGGTGGAAGTGGGCAAGAGCCTTTTTGTGGTTTCCAGGGGAAGGAACAGGTGAGGCAGGGTAAGCAGGCTGAGGATTGGCTAGTTTGAATCATTTCAGTGTGCTCTGGGGCTGGAGGGCTGTCTGTAGTTGTCTGGCACCTGGCGCTGGGGTGAGAGTGCAGGTGGACAGCGGCCCAGAATGTGAGAGGTGGCACAAAGGAGGTGGTTGGGGCTTGACTCTGGATTGGCTGGTTTGCATGTGAAAGGCCTGCACTATCTTTAGTACAAACTGGCCACCCCTGGCAGAGGCACACTCTCCAGAGTCAGCAAGGCCCCAGCTGTCAAAGCATCAGAAACACACGGTCACTATGCTTAGTGACTTGAAACAGGATCATTTAGTATTTCATATAGTTTCTGGGGGTCAGAAATCTGGGATTGGCTTAACCAGGTGGATCTGGCTCAGGGTTTCTTGGGAAGTTACCAACAAGATGCTAGCCAGAGCTGCAGTCATCTGAAACTTCACCGGGGCTAGAGGATCTATGTCCAAGATGGCCCAGCCATGGGGCTGTTGGAAAGAAGCCTTGGTTCTTTACCACGTGGCCTCTTCACAGGGCTGCTGGCTTCTCCCAGAGGAAGTGATCTGACAGAGAGAGTGAGAGAGGGAGAGAAAGATGCGAAGATGAAAGCCACACTTACAAAAATAAGTTAATGCCGGACATGGCATACTGTTGTGTCTTAGTTCCTTTTCTGTTGCTTATATAATAACAGAATAGCTGAAACTGGGTAATTTACAAAGAAAAAGAATTTATTTCATACAGTTATGGAGGCTGAGAAGTCCAAGGAGGATGGGCCCCATCTGATGAGGACTCTTCACCAAGTCCGGAGGTGGCAGAGGACAGACATCACATGGTGAGGTGGCTGAGCATGCTAGCTCAGGTCTCTCTTCCTCTTCCTATGTAGCCACTAGTTCTCCTCCCATGAAAACCCATTAATCCAGTAGTCCAGCAATCCGTGAATGGATCCGTCCACCCATGAGGGCAGAACTCTCAAGATCCAATCACCTCTTAAAGGTCCCACTCTTGGTACCACCACGTTGGGCATTAAATTTCAACATGAGTTTTGGAGGGGACAAACATTCAAACCATAGCACAGTTATTGCTGCCACATGCTGTTGGTCTCACAGACCAACTGTGGTGCCAAGAGGCTTGGGGGTGGGAGGGGTGGGGACAAAACTCAAGGGTGTGACTACCCGGCAATCAACCTGGGCCAACTACCAGACGACCACAGCCCACCTTCTGGCCCCCAAAATTCCTTCCCACATGCTAAATATAGTCAACGCCTTCCAAAGTCCCCAGTGTCTCATCCTAGTATAGCATCTGTTCACCGTCCGGTGTCATAATCTAAATCAGGTCCAGGTGTGACTATATTTCTGTAAACGCAGCCTCCAGCACAGTTCTGTGCACCCCTGCCGCACCCTCCCCCACTGAACAGACACGGAATAACCACTCTAGACACTCCTGTTCCACAAGGGAGGGGGGAAAGGTATCACGTGTTTGCAGCTCTACAATATCCTCAGCCTGTGTCCTGCCAGTAGAGTTTTGAGGGTCTAACATTTGCTTTTTGTGTTATACTGTCTCTGTCCCTTTCAGTCCAAGCTGGTGATGTTACCGTATAAATAATTATCTTAAAAACTTTATGGATTTTCTGTGAGTTTTATTGGAGCCTACTTCATTAGACAAATGCAATATCCACAAATCTCTTTGAGATGAGGCCTTCCCTACTTTTAGCTTCTGCAGACGGCTGAGGGACAGTGCCTGTAAGCTTCCTGTCTGCACTAACCTTTGATTGAGAGCGTCTGTGAGGCACACCTTTAATCTATATACAGGGCCTCTGTCTGACTGAACAGTACTCTGAGGTGCCACCTCACATCTCTCTGAAATCTTAAGATGATTTTACAGTAATACCCCAGGATTCATCTCTGGACCACAACTATTCTGGCAGGACCCTGGATTTGATCTTTTCTTGGAAACCATTTCTTTCCCTTTCTTTCCTTCCTTCCTTCCTTCCTTCCTTCCTTTGTTCCTTCCTTTTCTCCCTTTCTTTCTTTCTCTCTTTTTCTCTCTCTCTTTCTTTCTTTTCCTTTCTCTCTCTCTCTCTCTTCCTCCCTCCCTTCCTCCCTCTCTTCCTTCCTTTCTTTTTCTATAGATGCACGGTCTCACTCTATTGCCCAGGCTGCAGTGCAGTGGCCCGATCATAGCTCACTGAAACCTCAAACTCCTGGGCTCAAGTGATCCTCCCAGCTCAGCTCCCCTCCCTCTCAAGTAGCTAGGAATAAAGGTTGCTACCACGCCCCACCACCATTTCTTAATTGTGGCATAATTGGCCACCTGGGAAGGCAGGACATTTTCAAAATCATCCAGTCCCAGTTCATTTTTGTTTAAAGCTCTTTCTTTTCATTGATCTCTGTCCTCTAGCATCTTACTAGAAGCAACTAGGCAGCACTGTCAATATTCTGATTCAAAATCTCTTTGACTAGACCACCTAGTTCATGGCTTCTGTGCACGTAATTACAGGCAACAGCAGTGCCACTGTATAAAGATCCCCTGCTCCCAGTTTCTGATAGCATCTACCTGACTGTAAGCATTCACCTACAAGCTTTAAAGACTTGAGTCTTTTATTAACAGCTTCTTCAGATAATTGAAGGCTTTCACTAACACTCTGGACAAAGCCCACAGCCCAGTTCCAAAACCACTCTCACACGTGAAGTTTTTGTCACAGCTGCACCCCACTTCCAGGTATCAACATCTGTATGAACTATCAATTGCTGTGTAACAATTTAGCCCAGATCTTAGTGGCTTAAAACAATGCATAGTTCATGAGAGTCGGGAATCTGGAGGTGCCCTAGCTGGGTGGGTCTGGCTCAGGGTCTCTCAGGAGGTTACCATCAACATGCTGGCTGGGTTGCAGGCATATGACACTTGACAGGGGCTAGAGGGTTTGTGTCCAGGATGGCCCAGGCACATGATCCTTGCTACACAGGCCTCTCCATGGGGCTAGTCAAGATGTGGCAGCTGACTTCCCCCACTGCATGTGATCTGAGAAACCAGTCACACACACACACACACACACACACACACACACACACACACACACACAGAGAGAGAGAGAGAGAGAGAGAGAGACACACGTCATGGTGTCTTTTATAACCTAATGTTGGAAGAGATGTACCATCACTATTCTGTATTCTGATGGTCCTACAGACCCACTGTGGCACACTGTGGGAGACGACATAGGAGTATGAATTCCCAGAGGCAGGAAACATTATGAGTCATCTTGGAGGCTGAGTACCACAAAATTATTTAGGGGTGAAATGTCATGTTGTCTGTAATTTCCATACTTTGCAAAAAAAATTGATGGAGCATGTATAGCAAAATATTAACAATTATATCTAGATCTGGGTTATAGGGGAGTTTATTGTATTCTTTTTATTAGTCTATATATTGTTAAATTTCATAATACAAAGTTTAAAAAAAAAAGCAAATTTAGGCTTACTATCTGGGGTGACAAGATGGCCTACTGGCTCAAGAACCTTCTAGAAATCAGCCCACTTTCTTCTCTCCTCTGACCTGTCTTTGCCAGCAACGCCTGCCCCATGCTGGAGATTCCTCGCTTTCCCTGCAGCTGCACCACGGGTCAGGCTGAGTCAGCAGCACCGGCCCATAAACGGTAACAGATGAAGTGGAATATGTTCTCTCTCAGGTATTATTTTGAGATGTCCTGAAACATACGAGCACTTTTTCTGATTTTGTTCCAAGTTTCATGAGGTGCAGTTCCACAGAGTACTTTTTCTGACCTTGGCTTCAAAGTCAGTGTTCATCATGGGAGTTTGAGCAGAGTCAGCAGTTTTGTTTACCTTTGCCCTTGCCCCGTTTGTTAATTCAGCTTGGACTCATTCTGTTCTTGGAATTTAGATCCTTATTTCATAATGAGAAATAAAAACAACTTTGGAGGGGTAGCCAGCAGCGACTGCTGAGTCATAGGTCTTTAATTTATAGGGAACTCCATGAAATCTTAATGCTCACTTCTGCTGAGAGTTTCTATAAGAATGAAACTTTAACTTTTTTAAAGAGCCTAGGTTAAATATTTACTTGTGTGATGAATTTTCCAGTGGAGTTTGGAGCTAAAATTGGTGAAGCTGAAAAGCTGCCATTTTGAGTGTTGCAAGCAGTTTGTGCCTTTTAGGATGGAAACAAGAATTTTTGTTTAGGGCAGGTCTTCAATTTCTTCTGGGTAATAACACTTTGGTGACTTCCTTTAATTATTCAGATGCTAGCAAAACACCCATTATTTTGGAGCAATCCCAAGCCAGTAAAATAGTCAACTGTAGATGTTTCAGACTGTGATGTGACAGGTCCTGTTTGAAAGAAAATTAGTATATAGGCCGGGCGCGGTGGCTCACGCCTGTAATCCTAGCTCTGGGAGGCCGAGGCGGGTGGATTGCTCAAGGTCAGGAGTTCGAGGCCAGCCTGAGCAAGAGTGAGACCCCGTCTCTACTAAAGATAGAAAGAAATTATCTGGCCAACTAAAAATATATATACAAAAAATTAGCCGGGCATGGTGGCTCATGCCTGTAGTCCCAGCTACTCGGGAGGCTGAGGCAGTAGGATCGCTTAAGCCCAGGAGTCTGAGGTTGCTGTGAGCCAGGCTGATGCCACGGCACTCACTCTAGCCCGGGCAACAGAGTGAGACTCTGTCTCAAAAAAAAAAAAAAAAAAAAAAAAAAAAAAAGAAAATTAGTATATCTCTAGCAGGATGATACTGTCTTGCTCAGTTTCGGCTGCTATGACAAAAACACCATAGACCAAGTGACTTAAACAATAAACATTTATTTCTTATAGTTCTAGAGGCTGGGAGTCTGAGATCAGGGTGCCAGGAGGATTGGGTTCTTGGTGAGTGTCCCCCTTCCTGGTTTACAGATGAGGAAGCAACATATCTCTTCCTACAAGGGCACTAATCCCATCCATGACCTCCACCTTCATGACCCAAGCACCTGGGTCCCAACGGTCCCACCTCCTAATACCATCACATTGGGGGTTAGGATTTCAATTTATAAATTTTGGGGGGGTACCAACATTCAGTCCACAACATCTTTGCAGTGGGAAGGACAAGAAGTGAGTCTACCATGGTGTGATGGCTTGGTAATGTGCCCACTTGGCTAGGCTGAGCTGTATTTCCTAGAATTCCCTTTTCTTGTGTATTTCCACTTTGGGTCCCTTATGAGGGATGTGCTTCTGCAGCCAATTGAAGTTGTTATCATAACCTTGGTCAGATGACCAAAATACGGGGGAGTGGGGCATGTATGAAATGTATGTCAACCTAAAATAATCAAAAGTCAGAATCTAGTTTAAAGGGAGTTTATTCAAGCCCAAAGTTTGAGTATAAGCCTCCTGGGAAGCATAGATTCCAAAGAATGGAAGTCAGTATTCCAAAGGGCAGAAGTTTGGGATCGTGTACGTAGACAAAGTGTAGGGAGGCTTAACAGAATTTCAACATCCTTCTATGTAGGTAAGGCTTGATCCATAGCTACAATGATCTGATTAGTTGAGGTGGTCTTTTTCCTTCTTTTTCTTTCAAGAGAGGTATATGTAACATTTTACACTGAAGATGTAACAGTCATCAGTCTTGGGTGCCAGCGGGTCTGAGTTAGGTACAGGACAATACAGGAGTCAATTCACAACAAAGATCAGTGATCGCAGGAGGGGACAATCTGGTCACTGGTGTCTCCCAGTCACTTACAGAACGCCAAGGAAGAGAGCTAATCTATAATCTGTTAATAAGAAACAGAACTGCAAACATGCTACGTGACTCCAGTCTCCAGGGCTTAACTTCCTTGGCATGATAAATTTAGAGGGTCCTGAATATTTTTCTTTCACACGTGTAAGAATTTCTTTTTGAAAGTAGATTAATTTTGATTTACAACAGAGGAGTTACAGGTCTCAGGAACCAGACAGGAGTATAAACGTCACAGGCTGGCTGTCTTCCTTCCCCAGGCCTCCAGATACTCCCCCTGCGCCTCGCTTACCTCCCTCTCCCTGCAGGCTCTTGGGCCTCCTGACTGCCTCCCCCTCCCCCATCCCCCTCCCTCCCCCCTCCCCCCTCCCCCCTCGGCCTCCCCTTCCCCAACGCCCCGCAGCCCTCTCCTCCCCACGCCTCCCTCCGGGCTCCAGCTTTCCGGGCTCGAGCCGCCGGCCCCGCCAGGATCCCGGCGCCCTCGGTCCCCGCGTCCACTTCCCGTCCGCGGGAGGCGCCGCCCTCCCGCTCCCCGCCCGCCCCGCGCGCTCCGGGCGGTTCTGCGGCCGCGGGACAAGGTGCGTGCGCGGCCCCGGCGAGCCAGCGCCCCGGCCTGTGGCAGAGGAGGGATTCGCCGCGTGCACAGGTAAGTAACTCCCCAAAGTCTGTTTCCAAAAGCTGACCTTCGTGGAAGTAATACCTTGTTCTTGCGGAAGAGCAGCCCCCACGATCGCACGCGTGCAAGACGCCGCTCCTTGCACCGAGGTAATATTCCTGTAGGTGATTAGCCGTGTACATTTTAAAAACAGCTGCAATCCCGCGCCATACAGACCTGCATTCTTTTTTGCCTCTCAACACAGTGTAGGGAGCCTTTCCTCCAGGCCGCTAAATAATGTTTGTAACTATTCTCCTGCAGTTAGACATTCTGATGGGATAGTCTTTAACTAATATAAAACAATGAAAAAACTGAGCACATTTGCACGGAAATTGGTATGCACGTTTGGCAGCAGTTCCTTAGGGTGGCTATAAACAGGGGAGGGGCTGGGTCCAAGAGCTGGACTTCGGACCTACATGCTGGGTGGGTGTTGCCAAGAAGGACTGTACTGTTTACACACCACAGCAATGCGGGTGGCAGGCCCGGCCAACACTGGGCCTGAGATTTATGTCCACTTGCTGATGGAAGATGCCACCTGTTGTTTTCAAAGCCCATTTAAAATAAGGTGTTCAGAAATGAGCGCTGCTGGTATCTGGGGAAGCCTGGCCAGGCCTGGGGTGAGTGCAAGGAGGCCAGCGTGTGCTCATCATAGGTAGCTTCCTAATTCATGCTATCTCAACTGTATACTCTGTGGAAAATACAAGCTTGACTGCTGAAGAATAAATATTTGGAGGAGTTGACCTGCGTAGAATCATCTGAGGATGAATATTGGCCCTGTCTTTCCTACTCCAAGTTTGAAAATCAGCTGTCATGCAGGTTCCTACAGTGTTTAACCAGGAAAGGAATAAAAACTCCAGCCCTTCCCCGTTAGACACCACCCCCCATGCTGTCATGGAGTGATGCCTTTAACCCTGAGCCTCTGGTTCGTACACTTGATTTCTATTTCTAACTTTTTAAAGCTTATGGCAATTTATTCCTTGACTTCTTTGCTTGCTACAGTCGCATCTGCAGCAGTCTTTTCTGCTCACCAAGATCTGTTTTCTTTGTTTCTGTTGGAGAACTGTTGTGTTGGGAAGTCTGACTTCTGAGTTACTTAAATCCTTGGGGTATGAAAGCAGGAAAACCACATTTGCACCATCCTTTACCATCCATTTCTGACTTCCAGTGGGAAAAAGGGAATGTTGTTCGATGACACTGTTAAAAGATAATTTTCAGCAAAAGGAATAATCATGACTTTCATACAGATATAAAAATGAACACATGGTAAAGATTTTATTTATTAAAGAGAGAGACAGATGTTATAGCTGGTTCAAAAAAGAAGTCAAGATGTGCACATTTGTACGCAGTAAAGGAATGCCTCAGGAAGGTGTGCCTGGGAGAGGGGCACACGCTTGGAATTTGCAGAGCACATGCTTAACAGTGATCCCCACAGGTTGTGACTTGTAATTTTGCAGAGGGACTGTCCTATGGGAGGCAGGGCTGGAGAGGGCCTGGTGGTGACACATAGGCACTACCTTGCATGAATTTTTATGAGGGAATTGTGTATTTGTTTTGCTAGCTAGTGTGGGCATTGTCAAATATGGCCACCAGGGTGTCCTCTGCAGAGGCATGTGTTGGCTATTGCTGGAGCCACGAAGAGCACCCTGACTTCCAGAGGCTTCACCAGTGGAAACCACAGACCTGATCTCTTTTTTGGAGACAAGGTCGCCTGGGCTAGAGCGTAATGGCAGGAGCATAGCTCACTGCAACCTCCAACTCCTAGGCTTATGGAATCCTCCTGCCTCAGCCTTCCGAGCAGCTGGGACACAGGTGCATGCCACTGTGCCCAGCTAGTTTTTAAATTTTTTTGTAGAGACAGGGTCTTGCTATGTTGCCCAGGCTGGTCTCAAACTGGCCTCAAGCCATCCTTTCACCTTGGCCTCCCAAAGTACTGAGATTTCAGGAGTAAGCTACTGCACTGGCAAGAAAAGCCTTTTTTGACACACATGTCATGAGGACCCCACCATGTATGCCAGACACACAGTCCTGCCCCATGCAGGAGGAAGCTGAAGCCTTCTTCCTCACAGTGAAGGATCCCTCCCGTGTAGGAGAGGTTTTGTGCTTCAGTGGAAAAGATCGGTGTCTGTAGCACACCCTCTGGACTGATTCTGGCCCTGTTTGTTGTATTTGAGCCATTTTGCAAGTCTTTGTAAGTCATGGGTAAATGATAGATCTGATATCTGTAAATTCTGTCTTTTCTCTCTAGAGAATTAATCAACTGCTTCCCCTACTGTGGAAAGAATGTTTTGTCTCCATTTGCAATTCATCTCAGCATTTCTTCACAGCATGTAAATTTGTGCTTTTCTGACTTCTCCTTCAAGCCAGTGAGAACATCTGCCTCGCTTCCATCATCGGAGTAAAATAAAATCCTTAACATGTGTTTGTTTTTATATTTGTTTAAGAGTCATGGTTTTACTTTCTTCTGAAAATTATCTTTTAATAAATGTGTTATTTTGGGGAGAAAAAAGCAAAAATCCTAGAAGGTATATATGGAGAATGTGCTTACAGTACAGGCAATTGAGGGTCAAGGGTAGCAACCTGCCTGCCCTGCCCACGTGATCTTGGAACCCGGGTGCGGCCGCCACACCCAGGCCTCTCCCACTGGAGAATAACCCTTTGAGATCAGTCCAGAGGAGCTGCTCTGCTGACTGTAAACATTCCTTCTGGAAAGTGGATATCAAGTGAAGATAAAGTAAAAAAAATTCAGACTGGAGGATGCCTTGGAATGGCCAGGCTTTTCTGTTGTCCCTGGGTCCTCATATGACAGCCCAGGTAAGAAATCGGTCCAAGGAATTGGTTCTCAACAAACAGTGCTACAGGGCACACCATTTACTGCGATTAATGCTGAATTATTGTCTGTGACAAATAACAGTTCTATAATGTAGCTTATGAAAGCAAAACCAAGAAAACTAGTGTCTTTTGTCCTTGATTGGAGAACTAGTTGTTAATCCCTTTCTCCTTAAAATCAAATTACTTGATTTCTAATTATGAAACACTAAGAATATTCAGTGAAGTGCGGGAAATAATGTAACAGCCAGCTATTTTCCCATCGCTCAGATTTAAAAGATAAATACCATTTTGTCCCATGTACTTCAGATCAAAACTTTTTAAGGAAATAAAATTGTAACAAATACAATTAAAGCCAGCAATTCTCCATCCCTCCCCATCTCCCTTCCAGTAACTGCTGTCCTAATGGTGATGTGTTTCATTCTCGTACATGATACTTTGACTACAGTGTATTTATTATTAAAATATATATTATTTTTAGTTGTTACTTATTTAGCATCAAAATAGCAGTTGTCTTTTTACATAGCATTATGTTTTTGAGCTTTATCATGTTGATAAATATAGATTCAGTTTGTTCATTGAACTGCCATGTAATATTCTTTTGATGCATGGATCCGTGTCCTACAGCTGCTGTCACAAATTGCCACCAACTGGGTGGCTTGAAACAATAGAATTGTCTCATAGTTCTGGAGGCCAGGAGTCCAAAATCAAAGAGTCAGCAGGGCCTTGCTCTTTCTGAAAGCTGCAGAGAATCCTTCCTTGCCTCTTCCGGCTTCTGGTGGCCCTAGCAATCCTCGGCACTCCCCGGCTTGTAGAAGCATCACTCCAGTCTCTCCCTCCCTCTGCACATGGCCTCATCTTCTGTGTGTCTGTCCTTGTGTCCAAATTATCTCCTTACAAGGATACCAGTCATTGCATTTAAGGCCCACCCTAATCCAGCATGACATCATCCTAACTTCATTACATCCGCAAGGACCTTACTTCCTATCAAGGTCACGTTCACAGAGACGGGGATATCTACTTGAACAAGTCTTTTCGGGAACCCAGTTCAACCCACAGCAATGAATAAATCACAGTTTATTCCATTCTCTTGTTAGTGGTCAACTAGATTGCTTCCAATTGTTGCTGTCACATTAGTAATACCAAGAACATCATTCCATGTTCATGGCGTGTGCCTGCGTGTGTGTGTGCAAATTTCTCTAGAGAAACATCTAGTGGTGAGATTTCTGGGTTGCAGAGTGTCTTCCCATTTTCCAGACCTTGCCAGTCTGCTTTCCAGGGTTTGTGTCAATTTACACTCTCTCATTTCCCTACCAGTGCACCCCATCTGGGTATTAACAAACTTTTTGCCGATCTGCAAGATGTAGAATGGTATTTCATTGTTGTTGTTAGTATAATTTCTTTAAATACAGTGAGGTTGCATATCTTTTCATATGTTTATGGGCCATTCAGTGTACTCTTTTTTAAATTGCTCATTCATATCTTTGGAGCTTTTTCCTATTTCATTGTCTTTTCCTTGGTGATTTAAAAGAATTCTTCATATATTTTATCTAGATATTAAGTCCTCTGTTTCTAAAATAATATCTTCTCCTAGTCTAGCTTGTTTTCTCAATTTGTGAAGCCTTCTACTTTATTATTAATCTTAATTATTATCTTATTAATCTTACTATTTTAGTTATCTTATTAATGAAATTTTGAAAGCCTTCTGTTGTGGCAAATACCAAGCATAAACACAAGTAGAGAGATGAGTGCAAAGGATGCTCCTGAACTTACTCCTGTGCTGTGACCACATGGACATCTCCATCCCTATCCCACACTGGGCTATTCTGCAGTGAATCCCAGACCTCTGATCATTTCATCTGTGCATACATCGTGATGAATCTATAAAAAGACAAGGACTGTTTAAAAAAAAGCAACTGCAATGCCATTATCTTCCCCTGCCAAAATTAACAATTCTCAATATCATCAAAAATATCCACTCAGTATTCAATTTGCTGCAGTTGTCTTGCTTTTTTTGTTTTTATAATTGGTTACAATGAAATGGGATTTGTTAATCCTTTTCTTTATGGTGTATGCTTTTTGGGTCTAATTTAAGAAATTCTGCCTTATTCCAAAGTACAGGAAAAAACATGTTCTCCCATATTTTCCTCTAACAGCTTAGTTTTGCTTTTCCAGCTTAGATTTCTAACGGTCTGATGTGCTCACTTGCGTGTGGTTCAGTGGGATCCACCATGGTTTGTTTTCTCACCTGGGCAGCTGTGTTGCATCATTGTCACTTTCAACCCATAATAGCTGTTGAATTTTATCAAAATGCTTTTTTCTGTATCTATTGTGATGATGACATGGATTCACTTCTTTAATTTGTCAATATCATGGATTACATCATAGAATGTCTAATGGCAGACCATCCTGGCATTCCTGATATGGTCATGATATATACATTTAAAAATATATTGTAGATTTAGTGTGCTAATATTTCACTTATGATTTTTGTATCTAAATTTATAAGTAAGGAAATCATTCAGTTTTTCATTCTCATCTTGTCCTTGTTTAGTTTTTGTATCCATGACATAGCCAGATTTTATTTGCTTCAAGTTGACATTTACTCCTGATTTTTTTTTCTCTGATTAGTGAATATTTCTGGTCAGGTCTCCCCACCCCAACTTTCTACCACGAAAAATTTTCAAATATGGAGAAATGGAAAGAATAGTGTAGCAAACACTTATATGCTGATCATCTGGAGTCAATAATTGTTGGCTATTTGCCATATTGCTTTATGTATCTATTAATATGTGTGTGTTGTGTGTATATGTATTTTATGAAACATTTGGGGGTAGATCACAGATGTTATGACACGTCATCCCCCAGCACTTGAGCACACATCTTCTATAATAAAATTAGGAACGTTCTCCCACGTAACCACTATTATCGTACCTTATAAAATTATTAATAATGCACAGTGTCAGCTTTCATTCATGTTTCATCCCTCAGCGGTCTCTCAAATGTCTCCTATGGCTGTTCCTGATTTTGAACTAGGATCTAGTTAGGGTTCACATGATGCAGTTGGGTTTATTTCTCTTTAGTTTCTTTTAACCTAGAGTCATCTCACCACCTTTTTTTCTTTTACATTGGTTTTTAAATTTAGGCACATAACATAATTGGAAAACATACCCTCTCTTTTCTGTTCCACCAAGTTGTCAGTTTTGTTGGGTCTTCAAATTTATAAGCATAAAGTTGTTTGAACTAATTTCTACAGTTTTTAAAGAGAAAATCTTTAATTATGTCCCCTTTTCAATCCAGATATTGTTTTGTTGTTGCGTGTGTTTAGCATTCTTTCATTTTTATTTGGTTAGTTTTGCTGGAGACTCTCCAAGGGATCAGATGTTAATCTTTTTGGATTTTCTCTATTGTTTATTTTCATCTCATCATTGTCTCTTTGTAGGATTTGCTATGGTCTGAATGTTTGTGTCTCCCCAGAATTCGTATGTTGAAATCCTAACCCTCAGGGTGATGGCATTAGGAAATAGGACCTTTGGAAGGTGATTAGGTCCTGAGGGCAGAGTCCTTGTGTTTGGAAATAGTGCCCTTATGAAAGGGACTCCAGAGAGCTGGCAGGTCCCTTCTGTCCTGTGAGGATCCAGGGAGAAGGTGCCATCCAAGAACCAGAAAGTGGGGCCCCCGATCCTGAATCACCAGTGCCTTGAATTTGGATTTTCCAGCCTCTAGAACCGTGAGAAATACATTTCTGTTGTTTATGGGCTACCCAGTTTATGCTATTTCATTACAGCAGCCTGAACGGTTCTCTAATCTACCTGTGTCGTTGAGTTCAGTGTTCCTGTTCCGCCTTTCTGATGGAAGCTTAATTTTTTAAAAATCTAATTTGAGAATCTGTCTCAACTAGTGAATTTAATCTGTTTACATTTATTTAAACTTAAGCTGGTACGAAGGTTATTTCAACTGATCACAGTCAGTTACAGATTGAAGTCCTCCTTGTTCAACTCTTTTTTCCCTAACGACTGCACTTGAGTAGACTTAAAAGAAATACTAATAAATAAATAAATAAATTTATTTCAGCCACATTATTTCATGCCTTGTAGTTAACAGGTTTTTTTAGTTTTCTTTTTCTTTCCTGCTTTCTATTTTGACTCATCAAGCTTTTTATGTCTCCTCTCATTTCAAACCCCATTCTCTTCATAAATTTCCTCTGGTGGTTGTATCTGCTGATTCCTGTTTATTTGAATCACTTCCTTTTTTTGTTGTTGTTGTTGAGACAGACAACTCAACACTGTTGCCCGGGCTAGAGTGCCATGGCTTCAGCCTAGCTCACAGCAACCTCAAACTCCTGGCTCAAGCGATCCTCCTGCCTCAGCCTCCCGAGTAGCTGGGACTACAGGCGTGCACCACCATGGCCGGCTAATTTTTTCTATGTGTATTTTTAGTTGTCCATATAATTTCTTTCTATTTTTAGTAGAGATGGGGTCTTGCTCTTGCGCAGGCTGGTCTTGAACTCCTGAGCTCAAACAATCCACCCACCTTGGCCTCCCGGAGTGTTAGGGTTATAGGCATGAGCCACTGTGCCCGGCCTGAATCACTTCCTTGTGTGTAGTTTTTTATAGTGAGCTCCTTCTTGATGGGGTAGTAATTTTTGGCCTGCACTGCGGAAGTCTTGCTATAAAGTGGATCTGCATTTGCCTCTGCCAGGTGTTCCAGGGCTTTGCTGACCGAGGGTCAGCTATATTGACTTCTCAGCCAAGGATTGTGTAGGGTTGGGGATTGGTTTCTTTTTTCCCTTCCACTCGGAATTTAGAATGAGATGAGCTTTGCTGTATTCCTAATCCTGGTCGATAGAGCTTTTCTTGTTTTATTTTGGCTTCCCCTTCCCCCAGACGTGAACCTTTGAGGGCTCAACATTGCAGGGTGGGTCTCAGTTACAAATTCCCATCTCATGTGGTCCCAGGGCCTCATTGGATACAAAATCCTAAGCACTCGGTTGTTAAGGGGTGTTCCTGAGTCCAGCCCTGTCTCCCAACTTCATCCGATGCCTCCGGCATCTCCTGTGTCTTCCTCTCTCTGGCTTTCCGTTTCCTCTGCAATCCCGGCTCCTGGGGAGTCCCCTTTTTCCTATGAGCTCCTCCGTTTTTATTTTTCTTTGTTGGTTTCATTCAATCTGTCATTTATAGTGTTTCCAGCCTTAATCTGTGGTATTGCCAGAACCAAAAGTTACCTTTGATTGCTTACATAATAAATATCATAGATACAGTTAAAATTAATTTTTTTCTGTAATTTTTTTTTGGTAGAGACATAATCTTGCTCTGTTGCCCAGGCTAGAGTGCAGTGGTGCATTCATAGCTCACTGCAGCATTGAACTCCTGGGCTTAAGCAGTCCTCCCACCCCAGCTTCCCAAGTAGCTGAGACTACAGGCATGTATCACCATGGCTATTTTTTTGTGGAGATGGGGTCTCACTGTGTTGCCCAGGCTGGTCTCAAACTCCTGGCCTCAAGTGATCTTCCTGTCTCGGCCTCCGACAGTGCTACAGTTTTTTCTGTAATCTTGATTTTAGTTTACTTACTATTTAAAGTCTTTAGATTTTTACCATTCAGAATGTAATGCATGTTTCTCTCTTCATAGCCTGACTTAAACATCTCCAATGGCTAACGAAGCTTACCCCTGTCCGTGCGACATCGGCCATAGACTAGAATATGGAGGGATGGGGTGTGAAGTTCAAGTCGAGCACATCAAGGCTTATGTCACCAAGTCGCCTGTTGCTGCAGGAAAAGCTGTGATTGTCATTCAGGATATATTCGGCTGGCAGTTGCCCAATACCAGGTATATGGCTGACATGATCGCAGGAAATGGATACATGTACGTATACAAATCTGTTCCTTTGTTTACATTCATGTAAATTTCTGTGGTTTATTTTGTTCCCTGACTATACAGTATTCTAATTTACATCATCTACTTCCTTATCTCACTATGGTGAAGGTAAACGGGAAATGTATGAAATTAAGCACCCACTTGGCGGAAGCCAACTGCTCCTAACCCAGTCCCTGGGCTTTGTGTGCTCCTGGGAGTGGCTGGCCCTGTAGGCTTGTTGGACACTGGTAGTTCTCTCCCTGTGTGTGGCCCTGGCCAGGCGCTGGCACTGACACTGTGGCAGACCTTGCCAGCTCTGCAGCGGGCCCGTTACTTGGCCCCTGAAGCATCTCAGCCTCGTGTCCGATTTCACAGGGCTACATGGACGGCAGGGCGTCCCCGGCTCTTCCTGGTCCAAACATGTCCCCCCACAGCCCGGTCTGAATTAGACAGGGGTCCGGAAATCATACAGTGAGACCTTGCTTGTCTCCCAGAGTTTACTTCTTGTCCATCCAGGTGGCCATGGCCACCGTTGGTGAGGGCTGCCACCTGTTTGCTTGTCATTTGCTGGTGCTGGCAAAGGCTTCAGGAAAGCCCAGAGGAGAGCAGGAACCACTCCTTCCTCCCCAGCCTCAGAGAGGGTAAACCCTGCAGGCTGGAGCCCGTGCACTACCCCAATTTCCGTTGTTCTCTCAAAAAGAGAAGATGGCAACCTGAGGGTGCACCTACCTTGTTTTTCTAGGAAGAGAAACTGGTTTGGAGAATTCACACCCACCGCAGCCTGATGCAGACCGTGCTGAGTGAAAACATCTCACTTGCCATTTCCCTTTTTCACGTCCCGGGTTCCCTCTTGAGGATGAGGCGGCCGAGCCTCCCAGGGGCAAGCCCCGTAATTAGGACACAGCCCACCCCGACTGCCTTCTGGCTCAGCCAGGCCCTGTGCTCAGGGGCTGCCCTTACCCCTTCCCTGAGGGAGGAGGCGCTGCTGCGCCCCTTTTGCACAGCGGGAAACCATAAAGACAGGTTCTCAACTGCCCAGATCACCCAGGCACAAGCAGCAGGTTGATGGGATTTTGGTTTCTGATGTTTTATGGTGGGTTCTTTAGCTGCAGTCACAGCGTAACAGTGGAGTAGACACCTGTGACTTACAAAGCACTTTCACACTTACACAGCTGGCTCTGCCGGCAGGATCGTCCCCTGAGGTTGGGGGGCGCAGGGTGCTATTTGTCAGATCAAGGACACGAGGATAAAGTGGTTAAATGACTTGTTAAGGTCACACGCAGTGTAGAGTGGTACTGAGCCTCAAACTTGGAGTTTCTGAGCTAGTGTCAGTGTTCTGTGTACCCCTGCGGGAGGAGGTGTGTTCCTCCAGCCAGGCGGCAACTCTTTATTTTAGGAAACAGGCCTCTGGCCGGGGTGATGTTGGCTCCGTCCCCCTGGGTTGACTTGTGAGGGACAACGACATGGACTCGGGCAAGGCTTGTGTTCTCTCTGCAGCCTCTTTTAGAACCTGCTTTAGACCATACCCTTTGGACGGGAAGTTGTGTCCTGCTGGCATCTTGGGTGGATGCTGGTGAAAATTGCTTGGTCATAGTGACTGGACACGCTCACCAGGTGTGTCCTTCAGCCTGGGGCTCGTGTGAAAGGCCAGGGAGCTCCAAGGCCGGCCGAGTGGGGCAGCTCCTTCAGGGCAGCAGGCGGTTTTGCAGCCACCCGCCCCAGCCCACGTGCCCAGGTGCCCCCTCGGCTTGTGCCAGCATTATCCAGTGGGAATGTGTCCCGCCGACAGCCTGGCTGTTTCCCAGGCTGGGTTATGAGCCCCGCCAGAGGCCATGCACTGCGGTTGTGACATCCACAGTGGCCTGGTGCCAGGTGGCCTCTTTGCTGCAATCAAAGTTGGCCTGTGCACCCACTGCTTTTCCTTTGAGCTAGATTCACTAACTCAGCAAGTTTCTCAATAAATGTAAGCAAATAAACAAGTCCAAGCAGTTCTGAAACTAAGATTGATTAATGTCAATATTTTATAGAACCATCGTTCCAGACTTCTTTGTAGGGGAGGAGCCGTGGGACCCCTCTGCTGACCGGTCCAACTTTTCCGAGTGGTTAAAAACGAAGAATGCCCAGAAGATCGATAAGTAAGTTATCAGCGGACATGGCTGTGTGTGTGTGGTGTGGCCCAGAGAGAGCTGGGTTGGCTTCGCCGCTCAGACACCCCCATCCACACCTCCAGATAGGACATCGCATGGCTGCAGCCGAGAGTCCTTCCTGAACGTAAAGGAAAAATGTTCTCATGTAGCACAGTTCTGAGCTGAAGATGGGGAGCCAACAAGCACTCCTGCTGCCCCAGCAAGCTCACCTGTGTCCCTCTCTGAGACACTCTTGGGGCCACTGGTGTGCAGGGGAACCTCGTGGAGGTCATGGGCCGGACTGATTACCCCGACTGAGGGACTTTGGGTCCACAGGACCAGCAGCTCTTTCCCCCACTCCTGGCTGCAGAACCAGTTGAGAAGGGCAGAGAAAAGCAGCTAGATCCAATGCCAGCCTCAGTACTGCTGAGCTGGTGGGAAACCATGGTTTTAGATCTGAGACCCAAAGGCCCACCCCCCCCACGCCCAGCCTAGATCCGATCCCAGTCCATCCCCCTGAGGGGGACTTTGGGTCTTCAGAGCAGACCCACTGACCAGGATTGCTCTTGGTGGGTCCAGGGGGTAATAGGAAGACGGGGAGGAACCCCCAGGCTGCAGCCTTTGCCTGCGTTTGCTCTGTCCAGTCTAGAAGGACCAGAGCTGTCAGCCAGTCAGCTCTCCTTCCTTCTGTCTGGAGGTCTAAAGACAGAGGGAGAAAGAGGCCAGGAATGTTCTCTAAGGACAAGCTCCTCCAGCACAAGAAAGCCTGAGCCCAGGGGGAGAAGGGTTCCCCCAACACTAGCCGCTGACTCAAGTGGCCATTTCTCCCCGAGTCCTCTCCTCTCCATCACCTGACTCTCCACCCACCGAACATGTGAGCCCCAAGATTGATCACCATCAGCCTTCTGTTTGATGAGCTGCCCCCAAGCCCAGGCCAGGGTGACTGCTAATAATGTGGCCACCCACCTGTGGCCACTCGGTCCCTGGAGCCCTCTGCCCCTTCTTCTACCACCAGAGTGTCCTGAACTTCCCAGCTCTCCGGAGCTGACTCTGGGGCTGCTGGCCTCCAGCCCTCTGCCCACAGCCCGTGTCAGCTCTGCAGGGGCCTCCGGTGTCCTCAGCTCCTCCTTGCCTCCCCACTCACGGGGGGCAGAGTCTCCCCTGTCTTGGCCGCCCCCTTTCTAGGGGCTGATGCAGAATCGCAGTGCTTTGTGGCTCAAGCCAGGGGCCTGCACAGGCCTGGGTCTCCCTAGGGTCTCTGTGGGGTCTTGTCGGACCGTGGGGAGATGCTGCAGCCTGCCCTTGGAGCTTCCAGCCTGGCTGAGTACCGGGACTGTGACTATTAGAAAGCAGTAACCTCAGGGTCCTGCAAGTAGCAGACCCGGGCTAGGTGCTGTAGCGTCGACTCCACCTGGTGAAGCCGGGATCCTAGAGCAGATGAGACCAAACGTGGTGGGGCTGCGAGGGCCCCCCCGATCTGTGTTCGGGCAGGAAGGACCTGTTTCTCCTGCTGGGAGAGCTGCCTGCAGAAAGCCTCCAGCTCTTCAGGATCTCGGCCACCTTGTCTAAGTCTGCCCCAGTGAATGGGCACTGTAGGGGTGTGCAGGCCCAGCTCCCTCACCCCTAAATGAGGGGACCTCAAGGGCCATGCCAGCTCCCCCAGCACAGCACAGCCCCACGTCTCTGCCAGGCCTGTGCCCTCCCTTACCTCTCCCCCAGGGTGGAACACAGGAGCACCCTCAGTAAGCCTCCTGCATGCTGTTGTCCAAATCCAAGCTGGCTTCCCAGGGGCCCAACCTGCCATCCCAGGAAAACCAAAGCAAAACGTTAAGAGTACATTAGAAGAGGAAGCACAAGAGGACCAGAAAGACTGTGGCACTAAGAATACAAAATTCAGCTTTGCCGGTGGGGGTGGCATGGGGAGCAGGGAGAATGGTTAGGATATTTTGCTGTTTTCCAAGAAAATGACATGTGGGGCTGCCTTGCATTTGTGACTGGTGCAGGCAGGCGTTAGAGCACCCATGAGCCTCTTCCACAGGGGAAAGGGAAGCCACACTTCTTAAATTAAAGGGAGGCATAAAGTGGAAACAGTAACTTTGAAAGTAGACACAAGTCCTGGTATCATATCCAGTCAGGCATCTTCTCTTTGCAAGGATAGAAAACCCATCTTGAATGTTTACTACTTAAGGGGTCAAGGGATTTGTATTGGTTTATAGAACTGAAAAGAGGTAGTTTTCGGCTTCAAGCAGGGTTTGGTCCGTAGCTTAAAAGGTATCCCCAGGAGTCGTCCTCCCAGCATCTCTCAGCTCCATTTCCTGTATGACAATTCCATTCTCAGGCAGCTCTTGCCTCTGGGTGACAAAATGGCTACAGCAGCTCCAGCCTTCTGTTGGTCTCTCTCCCAGCAACTCAGCAATCTCATTTTGTCCCCTTGTTTATGATTGGGTCAAAAGTCCATCCTTGAACTAATCATTGTGTACAGGAGATTGCTAAGCTTTGATTGTCCAGGCCTGAGCCATGTACTTTACTCCTGGAACTGAGGGCAGAGCCACCTAAGTATGTGGCCTGAGCATGGGGAGAGATTGTTCCTCTGAAGCTGAATCCTGGTGTTCCCAGAAAAGCAGGGAACAGACTGGGAGCAACAAAGCAACACAGTTCACTTGAGTCAGTTAAAAAAATTTTTACAGAAGTGCCTTCTTCCTTCTTGTCCTTTCCAATTAAGGCAGTTATTCCTAAGATCAAAGCATTCAAGAAAAAATCTGAAACCAAAAAGGACAAAAAACTATTACTTGCTACACTTTATTTTGTGGGATTACTTAAATACTGCAAGAGAACATTGTGAAAATAACCACTTGCATACAGAGTGGTATGACACATATGTTTAAATGTGTTCAAATATATGTTATGATTAAAGAAAAAGTAGGTGCTTATAGAATTGCATTGTACTTACATTTTTTAATTGCAAATGTACAGCATTTCTTCCCTACCAGATTAAATAGAACTTTCTGGGCTGGCCTTGCACCCTACCTCCACTTTGGTACACTCTTTCTAGTTGAAAATGTGTTCTGAGTTCCAAGCAATCAGTTTGCAGGCGACCCATTTGCCAGAGGGCTACTGTTCTTGCTGCTTGGTGCTGTCGTGGCTTAAATAGTCCTGGTGGCTTTCCAAATTTTGCTTCGCTCTTTGAGGCAGGAGGAGGCGAGCAATGCAGTGTTGGGAGTTTCAGGGAGAGAATGAATGTGTGCGGGCAGAGAGTATTTGGGGTACTGCCCATAGTATGGCTCGTGCCTGCCTGAGGGGAGAGAGGCGTCTAGGGCATGTGGCAGGGACCAGATCTTGGACTGAAGTCTTATGAGCCATGCGGTGGACTTTGGCTTTTGTCCTGAAGAGAGCTGGTCAGATCTGTGTTTTGGAAAGAGCACCACGTGCCTGCAGCTGTTCGGCAGTTGGAGGAGGGCTGGGTTTGGCTGGGATGATGCATGCTTGGGCAGGAGATAGTGAGGGTGGAGCTCTGAAAATAAGAACCTTTGACAACTTCAAATAACAGTTGCTGATACAGCCCTGTTATCAGCACAGCCCTTTGAGGGGTTCACAAAATAACCCTTGATTCTTGAATGCCTTTTCTTTCTGTTCTAGAGAGGTCGATGCTGTCTTGAGGTACCTGAAACAAGAGTGTCATGCCCAGAAAATTGGCGTCGTGGGATTCTGCTGGGGTGGAATTGCCGTCCACCACTTGATGATGAAATACCCGGAGTTCAGGGCAGGGGTCTCCGTCTACGGTATATCTGCCTTGTGCATTTTTACACAATGAAAAGGAGGAATGGTTGAGTGATAGTAACCACAAGCTTCTTTGACCCAGTGCCACACAAAGCCTGATAGTGCAGACATGGCCCATCTTTGGAAGATTGGATTTAAGAATCTGAAAATAGAGGTGGAAATTTGCAGTGTAGTTAACCAGAGGATGTCACGGGGAGGGAGGAGGCCTGGGTCCCAACAGTGTGACTTTGGGAAAGTCACCTAACCTGAGCTCTCCATTTCTTCACCTAGGATGAAGGAGATAACATTTTCTGTGATGATGATTAATATCACATGATAGTTTTTTGAGCAACATCTGTGAAAATATTTTTCTGAGATACGAATTGCTCTTACCTGTACACAAACACACATGCACACACTAAAGACAAAAAGAAAAGGAAAACCCACTTTAAAATGTAAATAGCAACTTACACATTGTAGCCAAAGCAAACCAAAGCTATCAGAAATGAAATAAGAACGTTATATCTGTATATAGAAATCACATACTAAGTTTATGATACAGAAGCATTCAGACCAAAACAATGTAAAAAACAAAAAAGACACACAAGGAAATTTGGCCACCTTTTATAATACGGATGCTCCTTGACTTATGATGGGATTGTGTCCCAGTAAACCCACTGTAAGTTGAAAATGCATCAAATACGCCTAGCCGACCGAACATCATAGTTTAGTGCAGCCTACCTAGACGTGCTCAGAACACTGACATCAGCCTACAGTTGGGCGAAACCATCTAACACAAAACCTATTTTATAATGAAGTGTTGAAAATCTTAGGTAATTTATTGAATACTGTGCTGAAAGTGAAAAACAGAATGGTTGTATGGGTACTTGAAATACGGTTTCTACTGAATGCATGTTGCTTTTGCACCATCATAAAGTCAAAAAATTGTAAGTCAAACCATCGGAAGTCGGGGACCGTCTGTAGTATATCGTAATGATTTTTATTTGGCCTAACGGCTCCTCACTGGGGTATTTTCATCTACTTTTAGCATTTTTAAAAAACCCTTTAAATGTTGATTTACACAAAAGAACGTAAACTCAGTAAGTGCCCAGTTATGATATAGAAGCATTCAGACCCTAAATGCTGAACATGAAAAGAACATGTTAATAAGTGCAGTAAGTGCCCCGTTGCCTGGGGAACAATGGGCCCGGCTGTTTGAGCCGAACAGTCAGTGCCTTTGTGCGAATAGGCAGAAGGGGCGCAGGCATGGACGCCTCACTGGCGCCACCTCCTGGCCGTTGTCGTGCAGTACGCGAACCGCCGCGCATGGCAGGACTCGGACCCAGGGGACATCAAACCGGAGGTCCAGCCACATGATGTGCCTTTGCCTGAGGGGGTAGGGGACGTGGCCATCTTTTCTGTGGTGCTCTCCCTCCTAAAGAGGAGTTACAGGTGAGAGAAGGCTCTTTCTGGTACTTAATTTTTCTGTGCTGCCGGCAGGAAGTGGAAAAACATAATGTTATTTTTTTTCTACCTGGTCTTATCTTAAAATATAACTTACTGCAAAACTTCTACTTATTTTCCCATAGAAGTGGGCACACCCACAGGTTGTTTTCAGACAATCTGGGTCCGGCAGAGCATGCTTTTAATTTCAGAATTAATCTCAAATTCTGAGATGAAGGATGAAAACTGATTTTTATAGAATGACCTGCTAGGACCAGGCGGTTTCACACTTTCACACCTGTGGTCTTGTCTGAGCATAAATACTTGTTCAAATGACTGCTGCTCTTACAAATGAAACCACTCAGTGCACTTAAGCCAGAACCTATGGGGCTAGTGTAGATGTGAGAAACTTCTAGAACGACAATTTGACAGGTACACACTACAAAGCCTACAAGGTCTAATTCCATTATTTAATGGCCCGATACCTACGGAATAAGGTAGACAGTAGGAGAATCTGACTAATAAGGTCAGGCCACGTCTGTGGAATTGCTAGAAAAGAAAAGGAAGCCCCCAAAACGCATATTTTACTGGGATAAATGAGACCATATGCACATAGCTTGCCGAGGTGGGAGCGTGGAAATCATACTCTCATGCCCCTGTACTCAATTCTCAGGCATCGTCAAGGATTCTGAAGACATTTACAGTTTAAAGAACCCCACACTGTTCATTTTTGCTGAAAATGATGTTGTGATTCCACTTGAGCAAGTAAGTTGGCATTTTTTCTCATTTATGTATTTAATAGCACGATTTGACATTTCAGGGGAAGTGGGGTAGGGGAGGAAGTCCTAAAGTTGCCATTTGTTTTCCATCATTAACATTTTAATGATGGGTTTTGGCTGAGCAGAGGGGAAGCTCAGGCCTCCAGCACTTTGGGAGGCCAAGGCAGGAGGATCACTTGAGGCCAGGAGTTCAAGACCAGCCTGGGCCACATAGTGAGACCCCATCTCTATAAAAAATAAGAAAAAATTGGCTGCGTGGGAGCTTCTTGGGAGGCTGAGATAGGAGGATCACTTGAACCCAGGAGTAAGAGGCTGCAGCGAGCTATGATGATACCATTGCATTCCAGCCTGGGCGACAGAGCAAGACTTAAAAAAAAATAAGTAAAGATGTGTTTTATTAAATTTCACTTATATAATTCCACTTAGGGTGGAATTGTGACCCCCCCCCCAAAAACACAATTATTTAGTGTCACATCTGAAGGAAGTGTTTTGGTGTGGCCTGGTTACCTGGAGTAGAAACAGTTCCGTCCCCTCCCCCCCCCCCCCCCCCCGCCCCCAACAATGTGAAAGTTGTCATAAGGTCTGTGACCTTAAAGACATGGATTTGTTAAACCAGTAAATTGATTAGGAAAAAGCAGAAGAAAAATGTGGTTCAAAAGTGGCCATTTAGAAATTACTGTTATTAGTAACTAATAGATTCATACAAATGATTTCAAATAATTGCTGTTGTCTCATTTTTATATTGTTCTGAAATCTCTCCTTTGCCAGAGGTAAGAACTGTGTTAGTTACAAAATTAGAAGGAAAGAATTCAATGTAGCCATGGAACTTGTTTCTGATTTAAGGTGTTGATGTTCAATCTCTGTTCTCAACACTCACTGAAGATTTGGAAAATGGAAAATATTACTAAAGGGTTGAAATCTTATGTCCTCATGAAATCATTTGCATACCAGGTCTCTTTGCTGACCCAGAAGTTGAAGGAACACTGCAAAGTTGCATATCAAATTAAAACATTTTCTGGGCAAACTCATGGCTTCGTGCATCGGAAGAGAGAAGACTGTTCACCTGCAGACAAGCCCTACATTGACGAGGCGAGAAGGAATTTACTCGAGTGGCTGAGCAAGTACATTTAGTAGTAACAAGTGCAAACTTTCCTAAAATAGCCTTCATCCAAAAACCTGCCTTGAAATACTTAGATCATTTGATTTAATTTTCACTTTATATAAAATAAATGTAGAAATCCTGAAATTCATTATTTCATCTGAATCACAAATTCAGTAGGAAATGTCAATGTATGAAATAGTTGAATTTTTAACATGTACCTCAAATAAAAATTTAAAAATGAGGTCTGTAGTTGGAGAATTTGAATGAAAGAGTAACACCCTAATTATTAATAAAAATCTAGGGCTATTCAAGGACCAGCTGACAGCTCAAGTGTGGCCTTTCTGGTCTTTAATTGAACACATCCTTTAAAATGCTGCAAAGCCGTGAAGCACACAAGCTATAAATTGAAGTTTACTAACTGCTCAACTTAACTAGACATTTGTCTCTGTCTGAAGAGAGCTGCATTTGTGACATTTATATATTGCAATATGAGAAGTACTGAGATTAAACTAGGGATCCATTGACCTAATTATATCAAGCTAATAACCTAATATTTTGAATTTTTGAGTCTGTAGCTCTTTTTTTTCTTTTTTTAAGATAATAGAAAACAATGGGTTAGAGTGAACATCCGCTGTTGTCCCCTGGGCAGGGTTTCCCGAACACTGGCGTTTTCGGGCCTCAGGGACTAGGGCTGCATCAGAAGTCCCTGACGTGTTCAGCAGGGGGTGGTGCAGGGCGCAGTCAGTCAGCACCTCTGGGCCTGCACCTGCTAGGTGCGTGTGTGTGACTTTGGGTAAGTGACTTGACGTATTTATTTTTCTAATTTGGTCCTGAGGTCTCTGCGAGGAGTGGCCGTAAACCCCAGCCCTGCCTGACCGGGCTCCAGGCTGGTTGGTCGTGGATGTGGACAGTGTGCCTTTCACAGGCTACTGCTTCGTCCTGGCGATGGCCTCATAACTGTGTCCAGCTGTGACCAGGTGTCCTCTCATGAGAAGCTCGTTCACCCTGCCGGAACCCTTGTGGCTCTCGCTGGCCTGTTTGTTCCCACCAAGGTAGCTCTGGGAGCGCCCTGACCGGGGCACAGTTAGGTTTGGGTGTGCTGGTCCCGTGTGACACGGAGGAGGGAACTCAGTAAACACAGGAAAAGCCAGAGGCGGTTTGTTACAGGTCCGGAGAGAAGAGGGTGGCACAGCTCGCAGGGCAGCGGGAAACGGGGAGCCATTTGGGACGCAAGCGCTCAGCCCGCCGGTGGGGAGCAGGAGAGAGAGAGACCTGTGGGTGGAACACTTGACTGGGGTCCAGGGCAAGCAGGTTTCCCGCGGGGAGTTCCTAGTTGGTGGGCTCAGAGCAAGCAGGCACCAGCGCCGTGGGGTCACGCTGTGACTGAGGGGTCACTGTGGCAAATATCAGCATTCTGTGCGGGGTGTGGGGGTCAGCGAGGTTGTCTCTGGCTGTCCCACGGGGAGGTGGGAGAGGTGGTCACCAGGAGGCCGTGTATGAGCAGATGTCTGGACTGACCACCTTGAGAACTGGGAAGAGGCAGAGAAATGGAAACTGAGTCGAGGGTAACTAAGCCCTGATTCTGATAATAACATACTTTATTTAGCCCAGTTTATCACAAATGCTATTTCAGAATGTAAGCAATAGAACAAATTATGAGCGAGATATTTTGCATTCTTTTTTGTCCTATGTCTTTGAAATCTGGTGTGTATGTGTTTTTAGTTTTATGCTCCAGCACATCTCAATTCAGATGCTAAATTTTTTTTATTTTTTGAGACAGAGTCTCACTCTGTTGCCCAGGCTAGAGTGCAGTGGCATCAGCCTAGCTTGCTGCAACCTCAAAGTCCTCCTGCCTCAGCCTCCCCAGTAGCTGGGACTATAAGCATGTGCCACCATGCCCGGCTAATTTTTCTGTTTTTAGTAGAGATGGGGTCTCCTCTTGCTCAGGCTGGTCTCAAACTCCTGGGCTCAAGCGATCCTCCCAGACTGGACTGCTAGGATTACAGATTTGAGCCACATTCCTGGCCCAGATGCTAAATTTTCATCAGAAGTACTTGATTTTTCTTTAGATGTTATAAAATTTATAGTTGAAAAAAAGTAGACTCACATACCCATATTGTTCCAAACATATTAAAAGTTTTCCAGTAATTGGGTTTAGTACCCAAAGTCATTTCCTTTACAGTTTACCTCCACTGGCTGGAGGCAGCTCCGTGCTGACAGCATCGCAGTCCAGGGTCCGGCACATGCTGTAGAGCAGCTCTACGTGTGCCAGTTTTCATCACATTTTTCTTGCTGGTTTTGTAGGAAAATTATGTTACACTGCTTTATTTTTAAATTTAAATGAATTAAAATTAAATTAGGACTGGAGCTCTCCAGGAGCACCGACCACATCGCAAGCTCCCAGAAGCCACTGGCCACCCGTGCCAGTCTACACCTAGTCGAGATTCTCATCCTGTCGCCTGTCCTTTGATCCCGTTCGTCCCCTGTGACTGCCCTGCGGTTGGTCTTTCTCAGTACAGCCCAGAGGCTTTCTTTACTTGGCACATGCCTCAAGCCTAGACCAGGTGTGTGTCCTTCCGTAGCCCCTTGCAGGTCAGAGCGTTTACCGGCCAAGGCAGGGCCCCACCGGAAGGGACGCTTCTCACAGCTCACTGGCCCGGCTAGTGCAGGGACGAGGGGCAAATTCCCCATCGCCCTCTGAACATCACTGACACGAGGCAGATTAGTAGGGGAAAAGGCATACATATTTATTTACTCACAGTGACACAGGAGCCTTCAGAATGAAGACCCACACATACCGGGGGAATTGTCCATTTTTGTGCTTAGGTTCAGTGAGGTATGGACAGCCATGTAGAAATAGGACTGGACAAAACGGGTCTGATCTAACACTAACAGACTGAGCGGGGGACCAGCCAGGCCTGTCCAGATTCTTCTCGGCCTCTCTGTGCAGCATCTTTCCTTCTGGGTGTGGGCAGGGCCCTCTCTGTAATCAAGTAAGGTAGGTCAGATAATTTCTTTATGGGTAGTTTTTACACAGAAAGGAGGGGGGAAAGCTAAAGTAATATTTTTAGCTTTTATGGCTGGCTTTGGGGAAAAGGGGTTCTCTGAGCTGCCTTGGAGAAGCAGGATTCTAGTTTCCATGGGTAGCCTTGGGGGAGAATGAGGGGCAGAGACAGGAGGGCAGAAGGGCGGAGCGAGCTGCTTCTGAGGTCTTCATTTTGGGGTACCGCTTTCTGAGACCCCACACAAGTCACAGGGCCCTCCCACCCAACCACAAGGAACCCGGAAAGTGCAATCTTACTATGAGCCCAGGAAGAGGAGCACTGAAGCCTGTCTCAGATGCACAAATGAGGAAGTTGGATCTAAGGGACTTTGGGGAGACATTGTCTTGGTCAGGAGGAGGATCCTCCCGACACTGTATCCCCCGGCAAATACAAGTGTAAGAGTTTCCAACTGCTACTGTGACAAATTTTCACAAACTCGGAAACTTAAACCACACAGATTTATCATCTCACAGTTCTGCAGACTGGACGCCAGGTTGGCTCGGCTGGTCGCTCTGCCCCTCTCTGGGTCTCGCGAGACCAAGATCCAGGGTGGGCCGGCTGGGCTGCTACGGGGAGGCTCTGGGAAAAAGCCACTTTCAAGAGCATTTGAGTCTTTGGCAGAATTCAGTTTCTTGCATTTGTAGTGCCCAGGCTCCTGTTTCCTCTCTGGCGGTGAGCTAGCGGCAGCCTTAGGTCCCGGAGCCTCTCCTTGGCCCCCGCGTGTGGAGCCCGGGTTGTTAATATTAGAGCCGGCAGTGGGGTGTAGGATCTTTCTCCGGCTGCCCTCGCTCGAGTCCTCTTCGGCGGAAGCCCTCTCACCTCTTTCTGTGACTACACTGGCCCACCTGGATAACCGCCCTATTTTGCCAGCTGATTGGTACCCTTGATGACATCTGCAAAGTCCCTTCAGTGTCTAGACTTTTGCGGGGACAGCTTTAGGATTCTGCCTACCACAGGTCCTAAGCACGGATGAGCTGACAAGTCTGTGAGTGGGAGCGTGGAAGTGGGAAGATCACACTGCTGCTTCAGGCATCTCTGAGGTAGGAGTCAAGATCATCTGATGAATAAGACATCTTGGCAGGGCAGGGCGTGGTTGCTCACGCCTATAATCCCGGCACTTTGGGAGGCCAAGGTGGGAGGATTGCTTGAGGTCAGGAGTTCAAGACCAGCCTGGGCGAGAGCGACACCCCATCTGTACAAAAAATAGAAAAATTAGGCAGGCGTGGTGGCGTGGGCCTGTGGGAGGCCGAGGCAGGAGGATTGCTTGAGCCCAGGAGCTTGAGGCTGCTGTGAGCTATGACGACGCCACTGCACGCTAGCCTGGGTAACAGAGCAAGATCCTGTCTCAAAAACAAAAGGAAACTAAAAAGACATTTTGCTAAGTGCAGATTTTCAGCTGCCTGTATTGAAAATATTTACTACATAATGTTAAGAAGTTTATTTCAAGAAGTGAATGGTACATTCAAATTATGCAGTGTCCCTTGGATTTGACATCTAGGATTATTATGAGGATTAAATATATTATTAATAAATACAGTGGTTGATGTGTTAATACAGAGTTCAAATGTTCTGGTTTCAGAATTTCTTTATAATCGTAAAAACTATTGAGGAGCCTCAGGAGCTTTTGTTCATGTGGGTTATATTCATTAACATTTATTAGAAATTAAAACTAAGAAATTTAAAAATCATTTACTTACACATAATAATGAATGCACTGTTAACATTTTTATGGAAAATGTGTTTTCCAAAACAAAAAAGCATGAGAATGACATTACAAATCTCCTTAATGTGTGATTTAACAGAAGATTTTTAGATTTTCATAGCTGCTTCTGTATTTAATTTGTTACAATGTGGTGTTTTAGAAGAATATGAAGAAAATCTGGCCACACACAGATGCACGTGGCTGGAAAAGGGAAATGTACTGCAATTGCCTTTCATAAAAATGGATATTCATCTTCAATATTTCACCAAAACTCAAGGGGTAGTTTGAGTAAACTTTACTCTGTTACATCGGTCCATCTTGCACTTTGAAAAGATCTTGTACTTATGCATGATATTGTAACATCCTACATTGACATTTTGAAAATACTGGTTTATGGAGACCTTCCAAATGTTGACACATTTTGTGCAACGTCAAAAATTGATCCTTTAATTCACCACCTATCTCATCGAAAATCTTGAGACGATGTTGAGCTCATGATGGTGGATACCAGTGTTCAAAAATTCTAATTTTAGCTTAAATACTAAAACTACATTGACAAAAATAGAATACTGTCAGTTGTTTCATTGAAAGTGACAAGCTCATTTTATTCCTTTTTGTGAAAATGCCCTATCTTGTCACACATCCGAGTAACCAGTTAACCAGTCTTTAATGTAAAATGGGGCTCCATGACGCAGGGCTAGTCCAGCTCGTGCAGCTGGAGATCGTGCTTGCTACACTTACCTACATGCATTACCTCACTAAAGGCACCTGTAGGTGAAAATGAATTTTTTCTTTTTTAACGTAATGGCAGAGAATGACTACTAGTATTTGGTGCCACTTCTCTGACTCGTGCTAAGACGCAGTTTTACTGGCCATTTTTTGCAGCATCAATGCAAATGTCAACACAGTAAAAAAGGCGGATAACCTTTTAGTTTAGGAAAATACTTTTGACCTCATTCGCCCCTTGCAAAGGTTCAGGACCCCAGAGAATCTGTGGAGCACGCTTTGAAAATCAGTTTTAACGTCTCTAAAACATTGAGAACTGATAGGAGCGTTTGTGTCATTACTACCATTGTGGCTTGTGGTGTTCTCCCAACTTTTTCAAATTTCAACATGCAGAAGCCGTTTTTGGTCTGTTTTTCTGGTGCATTAGGTGACCCCCATCCTCAAGGCTGCCTGCAAGCAGCACCTAGGCTGGAGAAGCACTTCTCCATGCTGACCAATTATTGATTTATTGTTCAATTACTACCACACCCCACCTTCCCTGATCCCAAACCTGCAGCCCTTTAGTGGTGCTGCTCCACCAATTGAGAAAGGATTCAAGAAACTCAGTAACACGTAGCACACACTAGCCTCTCAGCCCTTCCAGAGGCACCAGCACTTCTGCATTAGCTTGTGCAGTCGGCCCTCCATATCTGTACAACCAACCACCCTCGGACTCAAGGTATTTGGGAAAGAAAAATTGTGTCTGTACTGACCATGTAGGCTTTTACCCTTGTCATTATTCCCTAAACAATATTAGTATGACAACTATTTACACAGCACTTACAATGTATTAGATATTCTAAGTAACCTAGAGATGACTTAAAGTATACAGGAGGATGTGCATAGATTATACACACTCAACACTGGTGTTTCTGGCATCTGTGGGAGGTCCTGCAACCAATCCATCACAAATACCAGGGATGACGTGAATTAAAGACAGGACATTTAACAAACCTCAAACAAATCCAGCTAGTGTAGGAATTGGAACCAACAGTACAATGTTCGGTCTTAGAATCTAGCTTTGGGGACAAGTGCCTTAAGCTGCTTTTGCTACACACGGGGAAGGAGATGGAGCCACAAGTGATATAAAACTTGAGTGATTTGGAACTTGAAGATTAAAAAAAGGTAACTCATTATCAGGAATAAGTATTTTAATGAATTAAAATCAAAAGTTTGTGAAACATCTCTTAAGTTCTCCCATTCATTGACCAGTTTCTCACAACCACAGAAAACACCAGGACTGTCTGTGAGGTCCATTTTTGGAAGTGGGGAGGCTTGGTTTAGTTTAGTGGCTCTTCTGATATAACCATGGACCCCTCAAGCTAAGAGTCTGGTTGAAAGGCTGCTGCAGTGCTGCTTGGTTCTGCACACAAGGTGACTTATGTTTTGGGGGGGAGGACCAGAGTAAAGAAATGGGGACTATGCCAAGACTAAACTCTCAACACCAGTCTCACTAGTACTACGACATCATAGGTTATGCTGGAGTAGCCTAGCAATAGCACTTAAAACACCTTAATGTTTAAGCTGTTAATAATTCCTACAGCTTATTTTGAAAAAGATCTACTCAAACACTTTCAGTTAAGGCAGCATTTAACATTACAATAAATGTTTCTGAAACTTGAAAAGATGATGAAGGTTGTTTAAAGAGATTCCTTTAATATAATGAATACAAAAGCATGTGAGATAGTACCCCCACATTTACACGGCTTTGAACAAGTGAAACTATGGTTACCAAACAGCTGCTTCTATTATAACATCTACAGCGTCTGAAAAAGGATGTAGTAATAAATCACTGTAGATGCATCACGAGACACTCATTTATTTAATCGCAGTAGTGGATCTTACTACATGTTATTCTGAATTTTCTCTTTATTCTTCGGATTCTCCAGGCTTACGAATGTCATCAATCTTCAAAATCATCCTAACCATTTGTGTTGCAAGAGATATCTGTTGCTTTTTGCCAATCAAGGTTTCTATTACATGTTGTTGCTTCATATCTGTAAAATACAAAAAAAATCAATTATCCTAAAAGAGCATATTTAATATCAATAACTAGTTCTGATGTCCTGCTTTATGGAATCACAGTAAAACTTAAGAAATACAAACTGTTGGAGACCAAGCAGGAGGACACTAATCTCAGTTATATTTCGTTTCCAGATGAACATAATTTCATTACTTCTAACGACATTCTGAAATTTGAACCCAGTTAACAGAGGCTGTTGGGGGGACGGGGAGGCTGAAAGGTGAAACTTTTTCATGACATCCCTTCCCACAAAGTATCCACACCCTAACTTAGTAAATCTGAAATAAGTAAAATCTGTACTTGAAATGTAAAATATTTCCAAGACAGACCTAGAAAATGCTAAATTTTAGCACAACCAGGCATTCAAATTAAAAACATTACGTATCTGTCTGACAAAGAGTTGCTTTTATTAAAACCTTGGGATATGAGTATGAAAAGCAGAATATACCTGTATCTTTCTTAAGTAAAAACAAGCCATCAGATTCTGTGGACTGATTACAGAACTCCAGACATGGTTCAATTAGTGCAGAAATCCCTGGGTCCACTGTTTCAATGAGCTAAAGCTATCCTACCTTTTCAGCAGCTGAACTACAGAAGGGGCTATAGAAGTTACAGTATATCATTTATAAAATACTCCACAATCTGCAGGATATAACCACATAGTAAGCTGTAAACTAAAAGTCCATTTCAGAGCTGTTTTATATGATATTGTCCACTTTGACACTTGCACAAAAAATGGGAATTATTTTCTAAAACCAGAGATTAAAACTTGAGACATCTTTGGTTCCAATGAAGGATTTATTAAGGTTAAAAAAAAAAAAAAGCCATCTTTGGTTAATAATACCTTATTGTAGTTTACTATAATTAAAATGAATTTTGTGTTGCCAGGACTAGCTATCTAACCAACTCCTAAGGTAATCAAATCAAACATTCTAAAATTCAGGACTTGCATATGTAAAGTGTATTTAAGAAAAGATAGTTTCATAGTATATACTATATAGTAATACATAATTATTCAATTTAAACACAAAACATAGCCCCACACAAAGATCATGACAGCTCCTCACCATTTGTACCCTTGTGCAAACAGTCAATTCCAAGAGCAGGGTTCATCTCTTTCACTTGTCTCGCTCGAACTTCGGTCATAGTCTGGATAGGGTTCATGCCACTGTTTTCAGAAAGGGCCATGGGGATGACCTCCAGTGCGTCGGCAAATGCCCTCATGGCGTACTGCTCCAAGGTTGGGCACTGGAAGGGCACAGGGGTGTGGTAAATGCACTTGGCAGAACAAAACCTCCAGTAGCAACTTGGAAACATGACTCCATTCCATACTTTGAAAAGCTAACGCATAAAGAGTTTTAAATAAGCTGTCTTGATTATTTTTAATCTATCAGAACATGAAAATGTTACTACAGGATAAGGACATAGAGGGTAGACGTGTGAGAAATGTCTCACAACAAAGTAGCCCTCCCTGCTTTATTTTTAAGTTATAAAATTAATTTGAATTTCAGATAGTATTAAAAGACTAGAGATTTACTATTAGTTCAAGGATGGACTAGCTGAGAACAGCTGAGGAATGCTAGTTTATGGTAAACTGAATTTGAATAAAAGGATGTACCCTCAGCTCACAATGCTTTGTTCACTGTGAGGCCAGCACCCCCGTCCCTGCTGTTGCGCAGCCTCACATCCCCTCCACACACCAGAGCCGTCCCCGTCCTTTACTCATCTTTGCACGTGTTTACCTTATCTGCCTCTCGGCTAACCGCCAGAGCACAAGATATTTCAGCAGCCCCTCCTCCATACACCACACGATTATCACGGATGAGGTTCCGGATGACACACAGAGCATCATGAAGGGACCGTTTTGCTTCCTCAATGATCTAGGGAAAACAGTTTTGCCTAAATTAACGTGACCAAGATCTATTCACTTTAGAGCCAAATACCTGGCAACTCTTTAAAAACAAGTGGAGAGGCTGTGCCATACATTTAGTCTTCATCATCAGATGATTTACCTCTTTAAACACCTTTCCTCCCTACAATGTAGTTAACAAAACTCAACAGAGGCAGCCACCATGACTCATTCTAGGACACATGATCAAGCAAAGGAGTAAAACACTCACAAAACCCCCACAATGATTTGCATTTATTCACGATGTGCTAAAAATTCATTCTCAACAGAGAGACTGTCAATGGTTATTTATCTGGGCTCCCTGTTTCTGCCTAACGGATAGCAGAAATGTGCCTCGTGAAAATGACAATTAAAAATGTTGTTCAGTGATCGTAACTTATACCATAACACATTGTTTCTTTGATGCCACACTATGTACCAAATCAGAAAAAATGTAAGACCAATGACTAAATTCTCACCATCTTATTTCCTCCTCTAATGAAAATGGTTACAGCTCTGGAGTTCTTACACTGCTCGATGACCAGCATTTTGTCTTTAGTTGTCCCAAATGAGATTTCCTTTACAAGGCCGGCAAAGCCCAGCTTCTCAGCTGTGAGCTCTGAGAATCGGGGCACAATCCGCCCTCCTGTCGCGATGGCAATCAGCTAATTGGGGTATTAAGGGGGAAGGACAAAGACAGTATTGGTGAACAGTTAACTTTCAAAATTGGACCACACGAGCTCAATTTGATCTAGGACTACCCTGTTCACTAGAATTGCTGTCCCCTCTGGCCAAACTTTTCCAGTTCAACCCAAATAGCCTTGTTAAAAAACAAGGTTCTGAAGAGCGAGGCACCTTGGTCTGGCTTTGGGCTGCCTGGCTCTACCACCTTGCACCCATCCTGTAATCTCACGACCTTGTCTCCCCTCTGTACAGCCCCCCCTCTCTCTGGGAACCTGGCGTGCACATTCCCCATCCTGGGCTGCAGTGAGGACCAATGAGACAGTGTACACCTGGGACCACTGTTAGTATCTGGCTCACACAGGAGGGAATGAGACCAGGTCTTCCTGCCTCAGAAAGTCAGTAACAGGGCAGGGCAAGAGCCATGACATATGGAAAGCATTTCAAAATGCCAGGAAACACTAGAAATACATGGTACTGTTATTCAAATAATAATAATAAAAAACAGATTCCAGCGCTTTCTTCTTTCCCAGCTCATCCTCCTCTAATCTAATGGAGCCTGGGAACATGGTTATTTAAGGCAAGTGCTATCAAAGCACCCCTTACATGCACTGTAAGCTCAACCCCTACATCCAGAAAAGTCTCTTCACACGGAGCTTCCTACCTCGATTTCAGGTCCTCCTACCCAACGAACTGCAGGCAAGTTATTCTGAAGAAGTAAATGATTCGCCTCATCATCAAAGCCCCACTGACAAATTGCTAGGTTAGCACCAGTTTCTTTGATCTGGGAAAAGAAATGCCACAATCATGTTAATACAAAGTAGGTATTTACTCTTTGTGATAACATTTGAAAAAAGGGGAGATGCACAGTTGGGTGCGTAAGGTGGGTACACTGAAATCAAAAAAGCACAAAAAAGGGAAGGAAAAATTCAACTGCCTACTTTTCCGTCAGTTCCAAATTCTAAATAACGAAACATCCATCAATGGGGATCAACTCACTTCTTAAACTATATTCTAAAAACCACAACCAGTAATTGACGCCGAATCCTGCTCTTACATACAGTGAAGCAAAACAAATGGATGTGTCAACAAAGCTAATACCCTCTTCTCCCCACCCCAGCACGATGAAAAGGCTAAAAGCTCTGCCCTGTCACAAATACTGATGACGTGGTTTCATCTGTGTGTTTTAAACAAAAACAGAGTATTATGACACATTTCTCTGCAACTTGCTTGTCTCACTTGAGTGGACAATCCTCAGTGGATCAACAGACACACTCTATAGGGGCCCACAGAGGCAATCTTGCTTCTAGTAAGAAGCACCCCCCCATTCCCACTTGCAAATAAATGGCTCACATTTCCCAATCAGAAGGTAGTGATCAGAGCTGATCACTGCTCCCCTCCCCCGCAATGAACCACCTGGGACGGCTGCATCACACCCCCAACTCCTGTTTTCCTGTCTCCAGCCAGGCCTCCCAGATCATGCACCACTACTTGGCCGTACTCCCTTCCTCCCCTGACCCTCTGGAGCAGTCCACTAACAGCAGACTCTTCATGCAATGTTTCCATCACATTCTTACTGTGAACAAATTCTGGCTGTCCCGACAACCAACCTGCCCACGCATTTCTCCTCAAATGGTGGCTATTCTTCCTCTCTCGTGCTCACAAGAGAAGGGTCCTTCCTGCTCCTCACAGTCGCCCACAATGTTCCTTTCTCGGTCCCTTGCTCCCATTCTTTAAAATTTCAGCACCTAGTCCCATCACTATTCCTGTTTCATTCTTGGCAACCGGCACATGACCAAACGTGACCCATCCAACACTCGTGGCTCTCAGTTTACATTTTTTTCTCTAGTGCACCTCAGCCAGCATGCCCATGATGCTGGGCCAACATCCCGGACAAGAGCTTCTATTTACAAACTCCTGCCAGCACACCCCAACCCCTCAGGCTGGCTGCTTCTTGCATAAACCAACCATGTTCCTGCCTCAGGGGCTACCCCATCTCTCCTCAGCCTGGAATGCTCCTCACCCAGAGATGCTGCCCTCTCACTCAACACAGCTCTCTTCTGTACAGAGGCCTTCTCTGACCAGTGTCCATGACAGAGCCTTGCCCACCTCTCCCTTATTCTGTGCCACAAGGGCAAAAGTTTGGCTTTGTTCACTGCTGTACAGCTAGGACCTGGTATGTGGTAGGCATAAAGGTATGTCTCATGAAGAAATCAATTCAATGACTTTCCTAAGAACAGACCAGACATTAAAATAGCTTCTAGTTTGTCTGCTAAAATAAATAATGCTCTAAGCAATATCCATGTTTACGGAAGCTTGAGTACTGGCGCTTTAAACTTCCAAGGACAGGGTCCCAAAAGAGGAATTGCTACATCAGAGAGCACGCACACTTATATTAAGGTATTTATAGGATCATACTCTTGACTTATTTGAGTGAAGAACTGGGATTGCTGTGAGTAATTCCAGTTACTGAATAACTCTTTTGTCTAAAAGTTATATTCAGAGATCATTTTTGTGCCATTTGATTTTTTTCTGTGTATGTTTATTCCTTTTATAATTTAAAACTAAAGGACTATACTGCTAATGCGTTATGTGTAGCCACATAAAGTATCAAGATTATAATATAGTCACACATATTTATTACCTACACCTAAATAACTGCATGCTGCAGAAATTTAAATTTCACTAAGGGCTATGGTAAGACCTACTTGTTGAATCATCTCTTCAAACTTCTCCTTTTCATATTTCTGAAGGGCTTTATAATCTTCTACAGAGGTCACATCCAGCTTATGCTTCGTTTTTGGTTTAGGTGGTTCAAACGGACACGTGAGAATTGCAATCTTAGCATCTTCCACTTTCTATGTGGAAAAACAAAGACATTTTAATTGGTGGAACTGAGAGATAAAAAACAGTGTGAAGCTGTGAAAGGCAAGAGCTTACTTTTGGCATCTGTGGGTGACTGAAATCCTTATCCACAATCACACCCTTAATAAGTTTCGTGTCCTCCAGCCTTCCGCCCACTTTGCCTTCTACTTTGATGAGCTCAAAGTCTACATCTCTCCGCTTCATGTCCGCTACAGTGAGGACAGCATTCACAGCAATCTCGGCCATTTGTCGGTGACAGCTGTTGACCCTGGTGAAAACACCCCAAAACAAATTTTCACATTCATTTCACAATTACTGCAACCAAAGCAGATCACGTGAGATGTATTATAAAATGTTCAGAGTCTTTTAGAAAGAAATGCCATCACCATCTTTCAATAGTTTAGAGCAGGGATCCTTAACCTGAGAACAATGGACCCTAAAGAAGATCATAAACCTAGATAGGGAAAAATTGTATCTTTATTTTCACGAACGCTAACTGAAATTTACTATTTTCTTCCATCATGAATGGATATTAACAAACACTGCAGTATAGCAAGAACGAAGATTTTTTTTTAAGCTTGCATTACTTTTTAAGAATACTATTACTATTTTACAAGTTCAGAATAAAATGAGAGAGATAATCACCCAGGAAAAGTAGACTTTATCTTAATGAGTCCAGCATTTAATGGGAAGTGAAAGGACTGGACAGGGCATGCTACCTTTGCAAGAATTTGCACCCCAACATCTGTTACAGATGCGGGATGTTACTTTCTGGGGAAGCTTTGAAACATTTGAACAGACTTCTCAATAAATTTATGTATTTATTTATTTTTTTTGAGACAGAGTCTCGCTTTGTTGCCCAGGCTAGAGCGAGTGCCGTGGCATCAGCCTAGCTCACAGCAACCTCAAACTCCCGGGGTTAAGCGATCCTACTGCCTCAGCCTCCCGAGTAGCTGGGACTACAGGCATGCGTCACCATGTCCGGCTAATTTTTTCTATATATATTTTAGTTGGCCAGGTAATTTCTTTCTATTTTTAGTAGAGACGGGGTCTCGCTCTTGCTCAGGCTGGTCTCGAACTCCTGACGTTGAACAATCCACCCGCCTCAGGCTTCCCAGAGTGCTAGGATTATAGGTGTGAGCTACCATGCTCAGTCTCTAGTTGATTTTTAACCCAGCTGATCCTGCTAAATTAATATAATTATATATCTTACAAATATTGTCAAGGGCATTCAATACCTGAACTTGTAAATTCAGCTCCAAACTAAAACATAAGATGCGTGTGTCTACATTAAAAACAAAGCAAAACCCAAATAACAGAAACTCATCAGATCAGTGTGAAACCAGCAGTGGTCACTGTGTTGCCTTTAGGAATAGGCAAACAAACTGTGTCTCATCTACAAACACTTAATTGCAACTTCTACCAAAACGTACACTTTGGAGCCCAGCGTGGTTTTTGCAGTCTGAATCAGGGGTTCAGTGTCCTTTATGTCAACCAGGACACTATCGCTGATCTTGTCCAGGTGCTCAATAGCAATGCGGGCAGCCTGCTCATAGCCGTCGGCTATTCTGATTGGGTGAATGCCTCGGTCTAGCAACTGCTCGGCTTCTTCTAACAAGGCACCAGCCAGGACTGCAAACAAGCCAGCAGAGAATCAGTTTAGGAAAATGTCAAAACTTTACTTTCAGTATAATCAATACAAATTAGATGCTACTCTGGAAATAAGAAGGCTCCAGAATTAAGCTAGAAGTAATCTTAGAAATGGAGGCCATCTATTTTTAAGATGGAGCCTCTTGTTTTCATTTTAGCAGAGGTCTAACAGATCTCCCTTTATAGATGAACATTCAACCCTCAGTGATGTGAAGAATGTAGCTAAAAATATATGTAAAAAAACATTTTTGTAAGTGGAAAAAAAACGATTGTTTTCCTGGTCCAGGGACTTCTACTGAGTGAAATTCATCTTCGTGATAAAGATCATTTCAAAATCTGTTTTATTATGTACCCTCACCCATCTTCCCTTCCCCCCATTTTATCACCACAAAGATGAGTTTTGTTTTAAATCTGTGGCTCTCCAAGCACACCAAGAACAGTGCTTGGTACACAACAGTATCCAAAAAATATTTGTTGAATAAAAGAATTGAAATTCATATGCAGAGAAGGTAACCCTAAGGATTTTTTTTTTTTATCTCTCCAGTCTTCGCCACCTTTTAATCTTAAACATTTCAAACCTTCAGGAAAAAAGTACAATAGTAAAATGAACACCAGTTTACTTATCAACATTTTGCCATGCTTTCTCTACACATGCACACTCCTCTGTTCAACTATTTGAGATTTGTAGAAATCATAACCTGTCACTCTCAAATATCTACATATAGCATATGGCTGAGAACAAGGGCATTCTCTCCCATATCTGCAATGCCATTATCATACTCAGGAAACTCAACGTTGATACAATACCATTATGTAATACATAATCAAATCCTTCCACTTGTCCCAAACATCCTTTATAGTTTAAAAACCACACAAAACCAAGCCAGCATACAAGTAATTATTACACATTACTGCTAGTTGTCACTTCTCATTGCCTAATTATCCCCAGTACCTTTTCTGTTCTTTTATGACACTGTCAGTTTTGAAAAGTCTGGGCCACCTGTCTTGTAGCATGTTCTTCAACTCTGATTTGTTCTGCTTTTCATGCTGACCCAGAGTCAACATTCTTGCAGGCATGTTAGCCCTGTGATTTTAAATAACACTTCTTAAATGAGACAGGATATTTTGCCTTTTCTTACCAACCACTCCTGTGGTTCCATCTCCAATTTCATCATCCTGTGATTTGGACAGTTCAACCATCAGCTTGGCAATCTGATGATCGACATCCATCATGCTTAAAATGGTGGCACCATCGTTAGTTACAGTCACATCACCATCCTTGTCCACCATCATCTTATCAAGTCCTAAAAAGACAACAGAGTTCAGAAAGCTTTTGAGCAACAAAAATTGGCAACCAATACTAAGAACTATAAAAAAGGTTAGATCTTTTCACCTAGTACTTAAATCTATGCAATTAATTATAAATAAATAATTCAACACAGAAAAGGATGTCTGCATGAAGACATTTTTAAATTGGCTAATATAAATGGCAGAAAGAAATTTATGAAGCATCACTCAAAAGATGATAGCTATGATTTGAAAAATGCTAATGAAATGATGTTATGTGGACAAAAAGGTCTGATCTAAAATTATACACATTATTATGATTATAACCATGTTTAACAAGTTTGAAAACTACCAAAAAATTCTTCGTGTGTTAGGGTATTAGGATGCAGCCCCTACCATTCTCTACCTTCCTACAGAGAGGTTATACTGACTATTTTATGTTTTAAAACTTGTTAAAAAAATACAGAATGTTGGACTCTTACCATTTGGTCCAAGGGATGTTCTCATTGTATTTGCTACAGCCTTTGCTGCCATTATATGAGACTAAATGAAACAGAAAAAGCAAATATTCAGTTATACATACAATTTCGATAGTATATAATGATTACGAAAATTCACTTATGACTTAGTTTCTATTCTCTAGAAACTTCTACATTTACGAGGCAATAGACAAGTATAATCTAAGTCTGATAAATTTTTTTTTAAATTTCAGAATATTATGGGGGTACAAATGCTTTGGTCACATAAATTGCCTTTGCATTGCTAGAGTTGAAGCTAAAAGCATGCCAATCCCCCAGACAGCGCGCACTGCACCCATTAGGTTTGAATTTACCCATCCCCTCCACTCCCTTCCCACCAGTATGACAACATTTACAGCTACTAGCTTTAACAGGCCATTCTTATATGAAAGAAACAGAACCAAATGATTTGTGTTATCTCATTTAGCCGTCAACACGTCAATGAGGCAGGTTCTTTTACCAGTCCATTTCACAGCTGAAAACATGGACAGTCTGACTTTGACCTGACAGGCCTTGCAAAACCACTTTGCAATAGTTCTCCCTGGGTATCCATGGGCAATTGGTTCCAGGAACCCCTGAGGTTACCAAAATCTGCAGATGCTCAAGTCTCTTGCATTCAGCCCTCTATACCTGCGGGCTCTGCTTCCACAGATATGGGGACCGTATTAACATCATGTGAAAGGTCCCACAGTAAACACATAAGACGTTCAACTGTCACACTACGGTGCAGAAATATACTCTTGCCATACACGGAAGAATCACCCTTGCCTGTCAAAAGTTTTTACAAAAGATCATTTTTGAAAGGAGGAAAGTTCTGAAAAGTAGCTAAGAATTTAGTAGTAGTGATTCTGTGCAAGCACATAACCAGGTGGACTGCTCTGTTTTAACCTGTTTGTTCTCTTGCCCTAAAAAGCTTCCTCTGCTCACCTGAAACCCCAATAATTGTATCTACAGATCAAACTGAGCAACTGGCCCCTAAAGGAAGATAAGTAGCTATCAGAGATATTAGAATGAATAAGTTACCTGGTATTTTTTCCTACCACATCTAGCTACTAGCAGCAGAAAGGAAAGGAGGTAGCAAGTCTGGCAAATAGGAGAGATGCCAAAATATAATTTGCAATGCTGCTCAGGAAAGTGGAAGAAAGCTTTCTTCCTTCTCCTTCCGGTTCTACATATCTCCAGACAGAAAAGTCTAAACATCAAGGCACCATGGTTCAGTTATATTATGGACTAAACAGAATTTTGTTGGCTAGCCTGTGAACTTAAGCCTGTTTAGTTTTGGGTTAAATACTTTTAGAATACAACTCCCTCCTAAGCCAAGTGCTGCCGGCATTAAAAAAAAAAAAAAAACAAAAACCTGTTTGTAGAGACAGGGTCTCACTATGTAGCCAAGGCTGGTCTCGAACTCCTGGCCTCAAGTGATCTTCCTGTCTTGACCTCCCAAAGTGCAAGGATTATAGGCGTGAGCCACCTTGCTCGGCCTGTATAACGCAATTTTTAAAAGATAATAATCATAGGAAAGTGGTTCTTAACTGGGACAATTTTGTTCCCCAGGAGACACCTGACAATGTCTGGTGACATACTTGGTTGCCACAACTGAGAAGAGTGGTGCTACTGGCATGTAGTGGGTAGAGGCCAAGGATGCCGCTAAACATCCTAAACAGGACAGGTCCCCACAATGATCTGGCCCCAAATGTCAGTAGTGCCAAGGCTGAGAATGTTGCTATAGAGCATTGGCTTAGACTCAGACAGAGGCGGGCTTGAATCCTCACCCTGCTCTTTAGCAACTGTGTGACCTCAGGCAATTTCTCAAATGCTCTGGGCCCAAGTGTCCAATTCTGTAAAATAATACCTATCTCAAGAGTGAGGGTTACAGGCAATAGGCAGAAGAAAATGGCTGATGCAAAATAATCTGCAGCTTTAATTACATTGTTGTATTTGGTGTGTGTACTGGATGTTACCTTCCCTGCAAGCCCCATGAAGTGAAAATTAGAGTTGAGTATGCGATACAAGTAGCTTGAACCTTTTTTCCTACAAAGGAAACAAATACTGAGTACCCACCATAGATTAAGCACTGTGTGGCCACTCCTAAGTTCCTCCATTTAGTACCTGCCAATCCCCAACTTGACAGGGGTCTATCACTTCCACTGGGAAACGGGGTTCAGAGGTTGTACACAAGTTACAACTTGTCCTAAGGAAGTCTGTGAAAGAACTGTATTATTTCTAAGTTTGTATAAGTAAGACCCCAAAACACTAAGTGAACAGGGTTACCTCAGATCTGGTGGCATGTCTATACATGCAAACTCTATGGATTCACTTTAAAACAAACCCTACAGGCCCGCTCAAAGCGTCCCTTCCTCTGCATTTCCTGTCAACACCCCTTCCGTTCTTACCCGACCCCTGCACTGGTTTCTCTGACCCCTTCGGTTTTCCTTATTCCCCTTAGTCCACCTCAAACGGGGCCTCCTAGGGTGTAGCTCTACTTAAAATTCCGCGCCAAACTCTCTTAATGGCTCCCCTCGCCACGACATAACGTCTTGATTCCCAGGCGTGGCACTCAAGAGCTCCCACCTAGGGGGAGTAGTCTCACTTCAAGCATACGGTGCTTCGTTAATACCGGATCGCTCTTCCACGCTACAACGTGCCCGGCGTTTCCTGCCCAAGTATTTACCCTCACTGCTTCCTCTCCCTCATTCAAACTCTCACCCCAACCTGATCAAATGCCATCCTCTAGCAAATGTGCGCGGGACGCCCTTCCCTTTTAGTAGCATCCCTTTCTGTAACTGGTTATTCTGACCATACACCGCCTAGTATTGCGGCTATGTGCGTCCATTTCCCACTCCGACGACTGTTTTTTCCTTCTTTAAGGGTATGTGTTCATTCTTACAACACCGCATCCAGGGACAGCCACTCAAAAATGAAATGCTTTTGCAAATGACCAACCTTTACGAGTGATAAAGAAAATGAAAAGGCTGTTGCGCGTACACCCACTGAGAGTCAAGAAGTTAACCCCGCAGGTGGCCCCGAGCACCTCCCCTGTACCTTCGGGTGAAAACCCGCCAGGCTACGGTGCGACTGCCGGGCTGGAACCGCCGGGCGGGCCGACCCGAGGCTGCCCCACCCAACTCCGAACGGCGCCTGCGGCCCACCCGACCCCGCGTTCGGACAAAGGCCTGCACGCCAGCCTCTCCCGAGCTCAAGGAGCCGGGTGCGCGACGGGGGACCAGAGGGGCTCCCTCGGAGGAGGAGATTCTCCACCTTTCCCGGGAGCACATGGCAGAATTGCTGCGGAGCTCGCGCAGGCGCAGAGTCACTGACTCCGCCGCTTTTCCTCATCCCACCGCGAGTGTGTCTCGGTCCCGTTACCTTGAGGGCTTCAAGTCCCATAAGACGAGACTTGCGGTCCTGATCCTTGATGATGAGGAAAGGGCGCCCATATTCATCGAAGGCCAGAGTCCCCACGGACGCCATCGCGCAGCAGCAGCAGGAGTTACTTCCCCGCAACCGGCGGAGACCACTCCGGAACCGAGGACTCACCTTCCTCTCGTGGGAGGGGTCAACATCTCGCGCATGCGCAGTACACGCGACGCGCGACCTATGTTTCATCTGAGACTAATTTCACGCCAGACAGTACCTTCTGGAATCAGCGGCCTTTGGAAACTTCTACCATTCAAGAAGCTGGGGGAGGAGTTTGAAAACAATGACGAGAAATTTTAGAACACACAAGTCAAGAGCAGATTGAGTTTAGTCATTTCTTAAAACTTTACAATTGAGGGTTTCTGAATAGCGGGTCCTAACGAGGAACTCATTCACTTATTTTCTCCCTTCGTCCCACCCCCGGCTCCGAGAAGATGGTAGAATCCACTTCCTTTAAAGAGGGGCGGGGAGGGAGTTTTAAAAAAAAAAAAAAAAAAAAAAAGCTGGAAATCTCGCGATGGAGGGAGTAGAAGGTGAGGCCGGGCGGCATGGCGGGCTGTTTCGGGCCTGGGGAAGGCCGTGGGCGTGACGTGGGGCTCGCGGCGAGCCGAGGTCGCCACTGGGGAGCCCGTGTCGGGTGCGGGCGCGAGGGGGAGCCCCGGCTGGCGGCCCCTCGGGCTCGCGGCCTGGCGGTGGGTGCGGAGTGGCCGGGCCGCCGCTGCCTCCGCCCTGCGGTGCCGCTTCATCGGCTCGCGGACTCCGGACGCGTTTGCCGGCTGCCGGGCGCTGTTCTGAGCGCTTTCGGGCAAAGGACTCAGTCTTTAGCGCGGTCTTAAGGGATAAGGATACTGGGGTCACGCTGCTTGGTTGGAATCGCAGTTCTGCTACTTTTACTAGGTGTCTTTGTACCTTGGTGTTTCCTTGTCTGCAAAAATGTTTGTAGTAACGGTACTATCTGCCTTACAGCGGTGTCATGAGGATTCAGGGAGAACAGTGCCTGGCCCTTAGCAAGCTGTGTTTAAGAGTTTGTTAAATAAATCCACATTTTGCTCAAATGATCCAGTAAGTTGCCCATGGTTGTACAAGAGTTACGAGAGTTAGTAAGAGATGAAGTTGCACAGCTTAGTGCTGTGAGCCCCACTCTTTCTGTTTTGCTGCCTCAGAAAGCTCTTTCTTGGCAACTATAACTAGAGAATATCCTGTCTTCTAATTCTTTATGCTGTTCTTTCTTCAGAGATCACAAATTAATATTTTATAGGCTTAGTGTTAGTTGTGGATTTCTAGACTCCCTTCACCGCTTCTGCCATAGAACAGGGACTTACCCAGTTGTGTTATTCCCAGCCTTTATTAGGTACTAAATAAATGTTGAAATGCATGCATGCGTTATAGCATTTAACCCCCACTTCAGAGTCAAAAACTGACTTTGTCATTTGATGGTTGGTGATCAAGTAACCTCTCCTAATGTTTGGCCCACTTACTCTCTAGGCTTCGAGGGACTCCAGGGACATAGAAAGTTTTAGAATAAGATCTCATTTCACTTAAGCTTTGCTGATTGTTTCCTTGTTCAAGATAATGAATTCTGCAATCCATTTGGCTCATTAAATTGTGAAAAATAGAAGATGTCCAGTGGCATTCTCTGTGTAGTTTATTTCTTGTCAAAGCTCTGGGATGGGGGGTATTTTTCCTAATATCAATAGTAAATATATATCAAAAGGACACAAATGACATTAGACTAGCACAAGAAAGGCTTCTTACGGGACAAAAGAATATATGTTAAGGGATATAACATATATGTTGCAATTATTAAACTAGTATGCATATGCAAGTGTATAATGAACAGCTTTTAAATATTGTGACATTTAGATATAAATCCCACTCTAAACACGTGGCTGGTCACAATTCCAGAGGATTATTCATCCTGACCTTTGTTCTTTGGCTTGAACTTGGATAAGAAACCTGTGTACTTTTTTGTACATCTTAGGCACTGTCTCTAGCTCCAGCTGATCCAAATATATCACTGAAAATTGTTGAGGTTTTTAACCCATTATTAGAAGTTAATAACCAGGTACAATCTGGAGACAGAATAGAAGTTGACCACACCCTGTCCTTTACTTTTACGGGTGGACTACTAAGTGCTCAATGAAAATGGCCAGTGGCCACCGAAGGAAGCTCTTATTTAGTAGAACAGCTGGTTGTCCCAAAGAGCACACCTGACAGAAATCTCTTGCCATGCATTTGTAATAAATAGTCTAATGACTCTAAACATGTTCCATTACAAAGTTTGGTAGAAATAGTCTTGATTTTAGTTTTGAATGTTCAGGGACTGTTTTTCACTGATAAAAATGGATACTTTCTTGGGGGGCAGAGCTAACAATGTAGTCATATATTGGATTTGCATAATAAACTTCTTCCAAAGCTCAGGCAATGGGCATGGATCTTGTTTTCCCAATACAAATATTTGTGAAGTTGAAAGACTTGCAGGCATAAAAGTGAGACAGAACGCTGCTGGTGTTGCTTCCTTAAAAATACAAATATTGCAGTACATGTAGAATAAAATGCACACTGAGCCTGGTATTCTGAGACCTGCCTTTCTGTTTCTTTCTTACTCCTCACTCAAAAAAGGCTTTCCCCACCTTCCATGCTTCCATTCCAAGGATTGCTTCTTTTGACCCCAAATCAAATTCTGACTCTCTGCCAGTACCTTATCAGTCCCATCATTGGGATCAATCATCCCTCAACCTCCCCCTTATTCCCACAGGGTTTTGTTCATGTTATAGAGTTTCTCACAACCTGACCTGTGTCTGCCTCAGCTGGACCCCACCACACAGGCTTGGGGGTCGAATTGAAGGGTACATGTCTACACTGGTGAAATAGAATTTGGATCATCTGACTCATGTTTATTTAATAAACCCAGGGAACAAATGGGTAACAAAATGTGGTACATCCATGCAATGAAATATTATTCAGCCACGAAAAGGATTAAAGTACTGATACTAGGTACAGCATGGATGAATCTTAAAGACACTGTGCTAAGTGAATGAAGTCAGTCACAGAATACCGCGTAGTATATGATTTCACTGCTGTAAGTCCAGAAGAGGAGGCTCTGTAGAGACAAAAAGTAGATTAGTGGTTGAGGGATGGAGGGTGGCTGGGGGGATGATAGCTGAAGGATAAGGGTTTTCCTCTTGAGGGGAATCTGTGAACATAACAAAACCCATTGAATTGTACATGTCAAATGGGCAATTTATGTGCATATGAATTATATCTCTGTAGAGCTGTTAAAAATTGAGCCCTTTCGGGCCGGGCGCGGTGGCTCACGCCTGTAATCCTAGCTCTGGGAGGCCGAGGCGGGTGGATCGCTCGAGGTCAGGAGTTCGAGACCAGCCTGAGCAAGAGTGAGACCCCGTCTCTACTAAAAATAGAAAGAAATTATCTGGCCAACTAAAAATATATATACAAAAAAATTAGCCGGGCATGGTGGCTCATGCCTGTAGTCCCAGCTACTCGGGAGGCTGAGGCAGTAGGATCGCTTAAGCCCAGGAGTTTGAGGTTGCTGTGAGCTAGGCTGATGCCACGGCACTCACTCTAGCCCGGGCAACAAAGTGAGACTCTGTCTCAAAAAAAAAAAAAAAAAAAAAATTGAGCCCTTCCCCTAGAATGATGGTATTGAGAATAATGATAGCAATGAACAGTTATAACTTAGTCTCTTAGGTCTGTGCTAAGTGCTTTGTATGCTTTATTTTTTTCTGTGAACTTGCATAGATAAGTTTACATGTTATTTAACTGTTCTAATAACCCTATGAGGATAGTATTATTGCTACATTTTTTTTTAAAAGTTTTGCGTTGTGGTAAAAAAAAAAAAAAAAAAACCACCATAATTATTTCTAAATCTTACTGGTGAGAAAACCATGCCTTAATAGCAACTTACTTCATTTTAAACAACTGGTTAAGTTCTGAGACTGCAGAACTGTGTGACTCAAATCCTCTTAAACACTGTGCTGTACAATTGGAATGCCCACAGGATAATTTCATGTAAGACATGACAAATGTGCCTTGACTTTTCTTAAATAAACAGATGCCAGCCTGCTACTATTGCATATACAGGCGTACCTTGTTTTATTGCACTTCACAGATAGTGCGTTTTCTGTCAGCATCATTTTTCCAACAGCGTGTGCTCACTTTGTGTCTCTGTGTGACATTTTGGTAATTCTTGCAATATCTTAAACTTTTTCATTATTATTATATCTGTTATGGTGATTAAATGATCTTTGATGTTACTATTGGCATTGTTTTGGGGCACCACAAACCGTGCCCATTTGGGTGATGAACTTGACAAACTTTGCATGTGTTCGGACTGCTCGCCTGAACAGTTCTTCCCCTCTTCCTCTCCCTCTCCTTGGGCCTCCCTATTCCCTGAGACACAACAATACTGAAACTAGGCCAATTAATAACCCTACAGGGGCCTTGAAGTGTTCAAGTGAAAGAATCACACACCTCTCACTTTAAATCAAAAGCTGGAAAAGGCCGGGCGCGGTGGCTCACGCCTGTAATCCTAGCTCTGGGAGGCCGAGGCGGGTGGATCGCTCGAGGTCAGGAGTTCGAGACCAGCCTGAGCAAGAGTGAGACCCCGTCTCTACTAAAAATAGAAAGAAATTATCTGGCCAACTAAAAATATATATACAAAAAAAAAAAAAATTAGCCGGGCATGGTGGCTCATGCCTGTAGTCCCAGCTACTCGGGAGGCTGAGGCAGTAGGATCGCTTAAGCCCAGGAGTCTGAGGTTGCTGTGAGCTAGGCTGATGCCACGGCACTCACTCTAGCCCGGGCAAGAAAGTGAGACTCTGTCTCAAAAAAAAAAAAAAAAAAAGCTGGAAATGATTAAGCTTTGTGAGGAAGGCATGTCAAAAGCTGAGATAGGCTGAAAGCTTACACCAGTTAGCCAAGGTGTGAATGCATAAGAAAAGTTCTTGAAGGAAATTAAAAGTGCTACTCCAGTGAACATGTGAATGATAAGAAAGCAAAACAGCCTGTGGAGAAAGTTTTAGTGGTCTGGATATAATATCAGACCCCTCACAACATGCCGTTAAGCCAAAGCCTAATCCAGAGTGATGCCCTAACACTCTTCATTCAATTCTATGTAGTCTGAGAGAAGTGAAGAAGCTGCAGAAGGAAAGTTGGAAGCTAGCAGAGGTTGGTTCATGAGGTTTAAGGAAAGAAAGATGCCATCTCTCTAACTTAAAAATGCAAGGTGAAGTGCAAGTGCTGATGGAGAAGCTGCAGCAAGTCATCCAGAAGATCCAGCTAAGATCATTGATGAAGGTGGCTATACTAAACAGCAGATCTTCAGTGTAGATGAAATGGCCTTCTATTGGAAGAAGATGCCGTTTAGGACTTTGATAGCTAGAGAGGAGAAGTCAATGTCTGGCTTCTTAGTTTGTTGTTAGGGACTGATGCAGCTGATGTCTTTAAGTTGAAGGTAATGCTCACTTACCATCCTGAAAATCCTTGGGCCCTTAAGAATTATGCTGAATCTACTCTGCCTGTCCTCTATAAATGGGACAACAAAGCCTGGATGAGAGCACATCTGTTTATAGCATGGTTTACTGAATAGTTTAAGCCCACTGTTGGGACCTACTACTCAGAAAAAAAGATTTCTTTCAAAATATTGCTGCTCAGAGGTAATGCACATAGTCACCCAAGAGCTCTGATAGATGTACAAGGAGATCATTGCTATTTTCATGACTGCTAACATAACATTCACTCTGCAGCCTATGACAAAGGAGTGATTTCAACTTTCAAATCTTATTCTTTAAGACATACATTTCATAAGGCTATAGCTGCCATAGATAGTGATTCCTCTGATGGATCTGGGCAAAGTAAATTGAAAACCTTCTGGAAAGGATTCACTATTCTAGATGCCATTAAGAACACTTGTGATTCGTGGGCGGAGGTCAAAATATCAACATTAAGAGGAGTTTGGAAGAAGTTGATGGATGGCTTTGAGGGACTTAAGACTTCAGAGGAAGTCACTGCGGATATGGTGGAAATAGCAAGAGAATTAGAAGTGGCAACTGAAGATGTGACTGAAATGCTACAATCTCATGATAAAACTTGAGTGGGTGAGGAGTTGCTTCTTGTGGATGAGCAAATAAAGTGGTTTCTTGAGATCTATTCCCGGTGAAGATGCTGTGAACATTGTCGGAATGACAACAAAAGATTTGGACTATTACATGAACTTAGTTGATGAAGCAATGACAGGGGTGGAGAGGATCGATTCCAGTTTTGAAAGAAGTTCTACTGTGGGTAAAATGCTGTGAAGCAGGACTGCATACTACAGAGAAATCTTTCATGAAAAGAAGAGTCAATCGATGCAGAAAACTTCATCGTCTTATTTTAAGAAATTGCCACAGTCATCCCAACCTTCAGTAGCCACCACCCTGATTGTCCTGCAGCCATCAGCATTGAGGCAAGACCCTGCAACCGTGAAAAGATTAGGACTCACTGAAGGCTCATACGATTGTTAGCACTTTTTAGCAATAAGGTATTTTTAAATTTAGGCATATACATTGCTTTATAGGCAATGCTATTGCATACTTAATAGACCAAAGTATAGTGTCAACACAATGTTTATATGCACTGGGAAACCAAAAAATGTCTTTGACTTGCTTTATTGTGATATTCACTTTATTGCAGTGGTCTGGAGCTGAACCTGCAATATGTCCAAGATAAGTTCGTCTGTACAGTGCCAAAATTATAACTGAAATTATTTAAGGCTTTTGGTTTCCATCAAATACTATCACCTTTCTAATTTTATTTTACCTTTATCGCTAGCACCGGTAGCAGACTTTTTCCCCTCGAGTTGGTTTTCCACTGTGAAACCAGTTTTAAAATGCATTTAAAGGGGCCTCGGGAATCAAGAACAAAGCCATGCTGAGAGGAGCATGCTGGTGGCTGGCCAGCTGCCCTGGGGTGTGACCCACCGCTGTGTGCCAGCCTCTGGTGTTCACGGGGGTGGCAGGCAGAACAATGGCCCCTCTCGAAGATGTCCACACTCGGATCCCTGTAACCAGTGCAGATGTGGTTAAGGGTCTTGAGATGGGGGATTATTTTGGATTATCTAGGTGGGCCCAATGTCATCATGAGGGTCCCTGTAAAGAAAGAAGGAGGCAGGAGTGTGAGGTGAGGCAATGTCCTGCCAGAGCAGAGGTTGGGAGATGTGTGGTCAAGAACCAAGGAAGCTGGAAGAGACAGGGACACCAATCCTGCCCTCTAGCTTCCAGAAGGACCGCAGCCCTCCAGCCCATTCCAGACTGACCTCTAGAACCCTATGATAATAGATGTTTTGTTTTAAGCCACTAAGTTTGTGGAAATTGTGTACAGCAGTTACAGGAAAACTTTAACTCTGTGCCACCCTGTGCTATGTGCTTTACCTGCATCCCTCGTTTCAGCTTCACAACAGCCCCGTGAGCCCCACTTTATAGATGAGGAAACCGAGGGTGAGCAAGGAGGAGGGATTCTGGGTCACACAGTTAAAGTGGCAGAGCTGGGATCCTAATCTGTCCCAGCTCTGGAGGGATCCTGCTCTTACCTTCTGTTGTGTGCTTGTTAATCAATTGCAAAATCAATTTCAAATCAATTTCAGAAACTCAAAAATGTTTTAAAGAATAAAGCTCAAGAGGAAGATATTTAAGGTACCATTCATTTCTCTGTAATCAGTGATTGGAGTCTCTTCACTTTATTCTGTACTACTGATAATATTGAAACGATTATTTTTTGTTTTTTTTTAGATCTGCTTTAAAAATCTCTTTATTATCACACTTGTTTAAGATGTTTGGCAAAACCTGATTTTCATTGCCTCTATTACTTTAAAATTGTACTTGTGCAATGGGATTACAGATGCCAGACCAATTTTGATGTGGAATCCTTTTATCCTATTTGAAATAGGGAAATAATTACATATTTTTATGCTTATTTGTTTGTGAGGCTTTGTTCAGAACATAAAAATGAGGAGTTCATGGTTTAAACCTGTACTAATGGATATTGAATTACTACATTACCAGATAAGTTTGAAAGCATTGTTTTCTAAGGATGACTCCTAGACACAAAATCAGTATGTTGGAAAGAAAAGATTTCAGTGTTCTAATAGTATGGAATAATTTTCCCCAAGACACTGTAATTTTGTTAATGGAATTTAGAACTCATCATGGGATCTGATACTTGTCATTTAGAGTATATTCAGCTAAATTGTCTCTCTTTAAAAAGCATGATTTTATTTGTCTATAAGAATTATAGAAAAAAAAATACTATCTTGGATTTCAGATTTGGTGCTACCTCTGTATCTTCTGCTTGTTCTCACTCTAGGTTCACCCCTAGAAATGCTTACAGAGGAAAGTCAGCCAAGGCATGTTTTACCCACAGGTTTTGAAGCCAACAGTTTGAAGAAAAGCAACTGGGGATTCTTAGTTACTGGGATTGTTGGTGGGACTCTGGTGGCTGTGTATGCAGTAGCTACGCCGTTTGTAACACCAGCCCTCCGAAAAGTTTGTTTGCCTTTTGTACCTGCAACTACAAAGCAGATTGAGAATGTCGTGAAGATGTTGCGATGTAGAAGAGGATCCCTGGTAGACATTGGCAGCGGCGATGGACGTATTGTGAGTTTTGCTAAAACATTTTAAGGTTTGGAGCCAGCATTGTTAAAAATTTCTGCTTTATATTTCTTACGGAGTATGCAAAGCTTTGCTAAATCTGACAGTTTGAAAAAGTGGTCATTTCATTTTGTGTTTCTTTGGATAAATGATTAAGCTGTAGGTATGTGTTGCAATTCATTTTTCTTAAATTTAATTTTTTTTTTTAAGGAGAAAGTACCTTGTAGACATGCCTGATAAAAAAGAACCATTACTTAGTAATTATCAAATTGTCTCTTTGGCAGGAAGGGAATAATATTAGTACCTGGCTGGGTGTGATGGCTCACACCTGTAATCCCAGCACTTTGGGAGGGTGAGGTGGGAGTATTGCTTGAGGCTAGGAGTTTGAGATCAGCCTGGGCCACACAGCAAGACCCTGCCTCTACAAAAAATAAAATTTGGCCAGGCCTGTGGCGTGTGCCTTTAGTCCTAGGTATTTGGGAGGCTGAGGCAGGAGGATCACTTGAGCCCAGGAATTTGAGGTTGTATTGAACTATGATCACACCACTGCACTCTAGCCTAGGTGACAGAGGGAGACCCTGCCTTTAAAAAAAAAAATATTAATAATAACAAAAAACTTAAAAACAAATTGTCTGTTAAAATACTTGTGCTGACAGAGGTAGCATAATGAGAAAAAGCATGTTAAATAATGGAGTTTCACTATTTTATGTTTTTGCATCATAGATGTTTGTGTCTACATTTGTCTGTAAGTGTATAAGTAATAATTCCTGTGGGGTAATACAGAGTTGAAATAAGGAAGAGCCAGTGAGTAACCCCCACTAAGCTGAAGAGCAGACTTTCAGCTACTTCATCTCCCTTTGACCCCAACCGGGAACCTATAAATAAAGACACAAGGCCACTGACTGGCGAGTGGGTGTCTCAGAGCACGTTCCTCCGAGGGCAGGGTGGCGCCATTCTTAGCCTCACCCTGACAATGAGCTGAAAAGTGAGCACAGTGGTAGGAAAGGCTGGTGTTTTGGAAGCGTTTAGTGTGGAGACCAGCGGGGCCTCAGCACCTTCCACCAGCCCCTTCCCACACACAGCCTGTGATTTTGTGATTCTGAACTGGAATGAGCAGGAAGAGATTAAAAAGTAAATCAGATTTTTTTATTTAAACTTTTTTTTTTGCTTTAAAAATTGTGTTAAAATACTCATACCATGATGTTTACCATCTTAACCACTTTTAGGCGTGCAGTGCAATGGCACTGAGTGCGTTCACGTTGTGCCACCATCACCACCTCATCTCCACAGCTCTTCTCACCCAGCAAAACTGAAGCTCTGTACCCGTTAAACAAGACCTCCCATTCCCCTCCACCCCCCCTGCCTCTGGCAACCACTACTGTTTGATTTTAGGAAATTGGAAGACGTATGTGTTAATAAGGAGGAAATTTTAAAATCCACATTTGATACTTTACATATTTTAATGGTATCTCTGTGGTTTCCATGAGAATGGTTTCCTTGAGGTACTCTAGTAACTTGAGAGATTACCTTAGGTGGGACAGCTCTGTCAAGGGATGCTCCTTTGAAGAAGGGGGCAAGAGAGACTGCTAGAGAGACCCTGGGACAGCCCCACCATCCCTCCCACCGTATGGAGGCTGGTGGGATTCCACAGTTAACTTTATTCTGATGCATTCTATTTTATTTTTGCCTGTTTTCAGTTTTGACTGTTGAAACATTAAGGAAATATGTAAATAATTGCAGATTTTCATTGACAGATTACTTTTATTGCATATATTTTATTGTATATAGTTGTCCACAAAACCATTCTTCTAGGCATATTCATTTCACCTGCTGCTGTGCTAGCCCACGGAGTGAGAGATGCAGCAGATTTTTAGCAATTTTTTGTTAGACCCACCCAGGGTTGCCTAATCCAGAATTAACTATGGAGTTGTCAAAAGCAAACCTAAACATCTATTCTGATACTTAGGGTGAAATCTTTGTGATACTCAGGGTGAAATCTTTAACAAAAAACAAGAAAACTGAGTTTAAATGGCTTGGCCATTACCTTATCCACAAAGCTAGGTAACTTTAGAGATACATTAAAAAAAATTTTTTTTTCTTATTTCAAAATATCAACAAATGTTTCTGTTACATGTCTACTCGTATAACACTTAAGTCAGAGCTTTTAGTGTGCCCATCACCTCTCATTGTACCTGATAGGTAAGTTTTTACCTTCACCCCCTCCCACTCTCCTTCCTTTTTGATTTCCAATGACCTTACCATCTCTTTGTGCCTATGTAGGCCCATTGTGTATCTCCCAGTCACTCGACAGTACATGTGGTATTTGTTTTTCCATTGCTCAGATACTTCGCTTAGGATAATGGTCTCCAGTTCCATCCGAGTTGCTGCAAAGACATTATTTCATTCCCTTTTATGGCTAAGTAGTACTCATGGTATACATATACCACATCTTCTTACTCTACTCATGAGTTGATGTGCACTTAGGTTGGTTCCATATCTTTGTAATTGTGAATTGTGCTGTCATAAACATTCAAGTGTAAGTATCTTTTGATAAAATGACTTCTTTTCCTTTGGGTAGATACCCAGTGGTGGGATTACTGGGTCGAATGGTACATCCACATTTGTTTCTTTGAGGAATTTCCGTACTGTTTTCCATAGAGGTTGTACTAATTTTCAGTCCCACGAACAGTGTGTAAGCATTCCTTTCTCTCTGTCCACACCAGCATGTATAGTTTTTTGACTTTTTAATAATGACCATTCTGACAGGAGTAAGGGTATCTCATTGTGGTTTTAATTTGCATTTTCCTGATAACTAGTGATGTTGAGGATTTTTTCATGTTTTTTTGGCCATTTGTCTATCTTCTTTTGAAAAACTTCTATTCATGTCTTTTGCCCACTTTTTAATGGGATTTTTTTTCTTGCCAAATTTGTTTGAGTTCTTTGTAGATTCTGAATATTAGCCCTTTATCAGATGCATAGTTTGCAAATATTTTCTCCCATTTTTTAGATTATTTATTCTGTTGATTATTTCCTTTGCTGTGCAGAGGCTTTTTAATTTAATTAAGTCCCATTTATTTATTCTTGTTGTTGCTGTATTTGCTTTTGGTGTCTTAGTCATAAATTCTTTGCGTAGGCCATATCAAGAAGAGTTTTTTCTATGTAAATTGATTTTTGGTCAGCTCATGAGGCACCCACTTATCGAGCTTTTTCACCTTTCCAATTTGCTTCAAATGCCAAACAACTGTAGAATGATCAGTGTTGAGTTCTTCAGCAACTTCTTATGTAGTTGTAAGAGGATCAGCTTCAGTGATTGCTCCCAATTGGTCGTTGTCAACTTCCAAGGAGGTACTTTTTGATTGCATGTTTTAGGATTATAAACTATTAATAGGAAGTATTCATATCATTTGACCATGTAAGTTGATTTTTTTCTTATTTTGAATAAATCCTGGCCTCTCCCCGTAGGTAATAGCAGCTGCAAAGGAAGGATTCACAGCTGTTGGTTATGAATTAAATCCATGGCTAGTTTGGTACTCCAGATACCGTGCTTGGCGAGAAGGTGTGCATGGCTCTGCCAAGTTTTATATTTCGGATTTGTGGAAGGTACGTAGAGCAAAGAATGGTGTTAGAGAAATCCAGTGAAAAATGTTATTGTTCATAATTAGTATGACTGAAAACTGAAAAATGTATTGAAAAATAATTAAAATTCAAGTGAATATTTTGGCATAATGAAACGTGTACACATTTTAAATGGATAGATTTTACAGATAGACTACTTTAGAAGCTTAAGGTTTTCTATATTATAGATCATGTGGATTCTGAGACTTTATTTCCTGTATTAAAGTGTACTCATTTCTCTTTATTACAAAATAATGAGATTTTCCATCTCGTTTGGAAATCTTATAAATTATTCTTGATAGACATTAGACATTTCTATGTTTCTGTGTGTGTGGGTGTTTGTGTATTTAGAGACACAGAGGTGGGTGATAGAGAAAAGAATCCACCATTCATGTTGTGCTATTTCTTGTCCTCATAAAGCACGAGATACTTCCAAAGTTATTTGTACTCTAAAAAATGCCCTGTAATTTTGCTTTAGGAATGACCCATAAAATGCTTTTTCTTAAATAAGAATTTTCCATTGTAATGTTGTCATCAGTTGCTTAAAAATTCATTTGCGTTTTGCTTGCATTGTTTTTCATACCATATATACATAAATGCTCTCTATAGAGTAAATAAGACTTTTATTGGGCAATAAGAATTTTGACTGGCGAAGCACTTTTCCCCCAGTTTTTCAACTAAAGCCCATTTTATTGCGTTCTTACACAGTATTTTAGAGAAGAGGAGGGGACTAGAATTTTAAGGATGGTTCAACATAAGAAAACAGCTGGCTCCGAAGTCCCCTGAGTTCGTGTGAAGCTGGTTTGGTATAGAGTGGAGCGGAGTGGGAACTCGTGGGCCGGGTGCTGCCGGCTCGAGCCCCAGTTGGTCACCGAGGCATCACTGGCCTTTCTGACACTTGGCTTTGCCAAACCCACCAATTGGCAAACTGGAAAATGGCTGACATTTCTATGAAACAAGTTAAGTTTCATGTATGGCTTTTTATGATTAATCTACCGATTGTCTCCTCATCTCATTTAGGTTACTTTTTCGCAGTACTCGAACGTCGTTATTTTTGGTGTGCCCCAGATGGTGAGTACGCACTTTCCTGTTCTCTGTTTGGGGTCAGGTGGCATCAAAACCTTTCCAGCTCCAACGTTCACCCCTTACCCGTGTGCAAAGCGATGGCCTCCCAGAGATTTTAGGGAGCACCAGGTTTTAGTTCATTGGTTCAATAAAATATTGCAGAGCCTTAAAAGTTTAATCATAAAAGATTCAGCCATGTTTTTAAACTTTGGCTTCAGATAAAATTCCCAATGATCTACCTAAGCCTTAAAAATTCCAGTTTGGAAGCTGCTTTATGAGGTCCCAGTGTCGAATGCAGTTTGCAGTTTTAGGGCCGCTCACTCGCCTCCAGCTGAAATCGCTTGGGAAGGTTAATGGGATGTTCCCTTGGAATCGATCCTTCCTCCAATCTTGCAGGAAGATAATTTTCAGGGTGAATGAGCATTGATGAGTTTCAATTTACCTCAGTTTACTGATTTTCCAAGGAACAGAGTACTGAACTTTGATTACGTACTTTCAAAGTTGAAAATACCCCAGCATTGTGCTGAAAATAGTCCTCTTTAGCCTGTGGAAAGATGGTCATGGTGGGACGCTTTACTGTAATTACTGGTTTACAGACCATGGAAAGAGATCCCTTTTCACTTTTCAGAGTCTATAATTGTAACCATAATAATCTTGGCAGAATTGGATGTTGGCTGAAATGCCACTTTATAACTGATACAGTTTTTAATTTAAAGAAAGCAAGTTTACTTTTTTGTTTTCTTATTTATACCTTAATTTTTATATAAGATGTTTCAATGCTTGAGAAACTGTTAAAGCCTTCAGTGTAATGTCATATTCTTTAACTTTTAAAGACAATTTAGAAACACTGCTGTTAAATATTCTTGAAAGTAACAGTATTCTATGTGTTTGTAATTCTCATTAGACCTAAAATTAAAACCACACTCGGGTGTCTACACTTTTGTTGGAGAAGTGAGGTGAGGTAGAAGGGCACAGCCCTTGGTCATCAAAGAAAAACCCACTTGGGATCACAGAATTGATGTGGAATTTTGGTGGTAATTTACTACTTATTATGATGTTTGAGCTTTCCTCCTAAAATGGAAGTTAGCTTTTTAGAGACACGTAACTTTAATTTGAATCCATACTTTATAAAATTAGGAAGTTAGTGTTTACTGGGAATTCCATGCTGTCTGGAGAGGCAGGATGAGGAAGTGAGCCGTGGATCATGAGACCATGGCTGCCTGGTCCCAGCAGGGGGCAGCAGTGGCCTTTGGTAGTCGTCATCGCCACACGACGTGGAGTCCTGCTGCTTCTTGTCACATTTGAAGCAGAGTCAGTTTTTGGAGCTATTCGCTCGGGGGAAATAGAGTCTTATTATTTTGATGAATGCTTTTGCAATTATTGCCCATTCTTCAGTACACAGAGAAATCTTCAGTAAGGGACTGGTAGCATATCACCATTCCCAAGGAAGAAGGGGAGCAGCTGAAGTGCACGAAGCTTCCACATTCCCGGTGTTACGGAGATTCAGCCAGCTTGCAGTTTTCCACACTGGCGGATCGATCAGGGGTGCAGAGGGCCAGATGGTCTGGGAGGCTGAATTTCATGTGTGGAGGGCCCCCACTTTCAACCTCATCAAGCTTTGCCTAAGTGGAGGCAGTGAGGGAGAGGGAGAGGGTGCTGTACCAATGACTATGCCATTCGTGGCTAGGTGGCTCGACAAAGCTAGCGTGCCATGAAACGTTTCCCGTGGCAGCTGCTGCACAGGTAGATACTTAGAGAGCCAGGAGGAACGCTGGAGGAGTTTAGAGGTAGCAGTCCCTGGGGTTGTAAATCCTCACCCCTGCTTCTAATACCAGACAGATTATCCCTAATAGCTCTGTGCAGTTGCAGCTCAAAATCAGCGGTGTCCTAGCAGTTCAACACAAGCACACATCTAATGTAAAAGGTTGAAGAATCCCATTTGGATCTGGCAAATCCAGCACTGGGATTGTAAAGATCCACATTTAACACCAGCTTATACACCAAGAGCATCTTTTCAAAATGTAGGACAGATCAATTGTGTCCTTGTTTACCCTTATATGACTTGTTGCCACTTAAAAGGATAAGGCCCAATCCCTCAGTGTGGCCTCGAGGCTGGCGTGGAGTGGTCCCCACTCACCTCCAGCCTCACCTGGGCCACACCTCCCAGCTCTCTGTGCCAGCCCTCTGTCCTCTCAGCCCCTGGAATTTGCTGGGCTTCTCTTCCCAGAGCCTGGGGCCGTGTCCTGCCCCCTGACTTTGGTCCTCCCACTCTGGGCCTAGTGAGTGGACACCTCCTGACCTCAGCAGTCTTTTCCTCCGCAGAGCTGTCCTTGATGGCCCAAGGGGGCAAGCGCCACTGTCCCCTATTTTTCACTCCTGTAGCACACTTTGCCCTTCCTTAGATAAGCTTCTGTACATTTCTTGTCTGGTGGCCACGCACACTGCATGGTAAGCGCAAGGTTGGGGACCAGGCCTGTCTTCTTCTCTGCAAGACCTCCAGCAGGGTGACACTGGCACAGAGTGACCACCCAGTAAACGGTTGTTGAATGAATGCGTGTGGTACAAACTTACCCATTACTTACACTTTTCCTAAAAGGCTATTAACTTTTTTTTAATAATTTCAAAGTATTACAGGGGTACAAATGTTTTTGTTACATGGATACCTTGTATGATGCTTAAGTCGGGGCTTTTTGTGTGCCCACTGCCCGCGTAGTGTTCATTGTACCTGACGGCTGGATTTTTACCCCTCCCCACTTCTTGATTTCCTGTGACTCTTACATCTCTTTGTGCCCATGTGTGAGAAGGCTATTAACTTTCATAACTTCAAAGAATGACTAATTTTACTTTCGAATTCTGTTACTAATTGAAGAATGAAAATATCATCCTTACGGTCTGATAAAGAAAAATGATTCATGACCGAATCATTTATCCTTCCTTCCTTCCTTCATTCATTAAGCCTGGTCACTATGGCCAGGCCCTGCTCTAAGCACTTGGAATACTTTAGTGAATAAAACAGATTATTTCCCCCGTCCCCGGAGGTGCTCACATGCTGGTGGGGAGAGCAGATGTTACATGAGACACCTGTAGACAATATAGTGTCCAACAGAGGGGAGGGGCTATGGAGCAACGGAAGCAAGGGAGTGACAGGTTAGGGACAGTATCCCTGCACAGGTGATGTTTGGGGGCGAGGGAAGGTGTGCTTGCTGGGATGAGAGCAGCAGGCAGGGGTGTGGTGTGAGTGAGGGGAGGTCAGAGGAGATATAGGGCTGGGGCGGGAAGGACGCTGGCCCTTGGATGGGCGGGAGCCTGGGGTGAGCAGAGAGGACTGCGGGGACCCGCTGGGGTTGAGAAGGAGCACAGGCTGCCTCGTGAAGACTAGACTGAAGGCAAACGTGGGCCGAAGCTGGGAGACGGGCTGTGAGCTCTTGCAGGTGTCCCGGCTATGCAGTGGCTGGTGAGAAAGGTCAAATTCTGGATGCATTGTGGAGACAGAATGAACAGGATCCATGGGCAGATCCAGCGTGGGGAACAGAGACAAAGAGGGATCATGGGAGACCTCAGGGTGTTTGGCCCAAGCTCCTGAAGTTTGGCATTGCTGTGAACTGCGCTGGGAAGGGTGCAGGCAGAGCCCGGTGGGGAAGTTCAGCGTGGGCACGGGGGCTTTGGGTGTGCATGGACATGTCAAGCGGTGATCATGGCAAAGGAGGAGTCTGGGGGTTGGGAGGAGAAGGGGGTGACTGGAGATGTGGGTTTGTTAGGCATCTGCCCACAGGTGGCTATAATCCCCTATGGGGAGCACAGGGTTGGAGCCGTCCAAGGCCTGGGCCCTGGACTCTGACATTTGGGATCTGGGAAATGAGGGGCAACCAGGAAGGACACAGAGAGGAGCCTGGGAGGGGGGAGTGCTGGGGGTGAGTCACCCAGATAGCCAAGTGAAGCAAGTGTTCAGGGGGGTCTTGTGGGGTGGGGCTGCTGCGGGCACAGCTGAGTCCTCCTCCACCTTTGAGCTGGTTTCTACTTACATTTAAAGTTTTGAAGATATAATTAGAATATGGTGAGTTCGTGTTACTTTTAAGCCTATAATTGTACGAATAATTTTGAATTCCATTAGACAGACAGGACATATCACTGCTTCTCTTTGTGTGTGATATCAAGGACCAGATTTGTTGCATATTTATGTGTAATTTAGTCAGTTAATTTCTTATGATTGAAATAGCTCCTTTCATTTCTAGGTTTATCTTGACTTAGCATATGACAATCATTTGGAAATAAAAGAAACTGTAAAAGAGAAAAGAGTAATAGTGATATGAATAAGTTTACAATTATCCTTTTTATGAACAAAATTACCATAAGAAATCTCTGATATTTTGGAAAATGCATATTGTCTCTTTCTTTGCTTATTTAATTTTTCCCTCAAGGAACAAAACTTTTGTTTTTTTTAAATCTTTTACTGGCTGTTAAAAGAATAGAAATCTTCCATCCTTAATGAAATTTATCTTTGTTATCTTGGTATTGATTCTAATGAAGAATTAGAATTTTGGCTCACTCTAGCCACAGGTCGTGTTGAGTTTTTCTAAGCACTTTTATAAGATAGAGGTCAGGAAGAAAACCTTCACAGAAGCACTATTGATTTGTTCATCTTGCTTTAATTGGTTACTTTTAAAGGGAGTAGTTTTTGCTTAGATATTGGTTTCTAAATATCATTTCTCAGTAAGCAGAACCCGGAATCTTTGAAAAATGGCTGATCCAGGGCTGGGGAAGGGAAGATACAAAAGCCTGGAACGTTTTGTGCCGCCAGAATGTAAGGAAGTGCTCAAATGTTTGATGGGAGTGTGTCTAAAGGACAGAAAAGCCAGCTGCAAGAGGCTTCTGGTGGCCAAATTAGGACAATTTGAGCATTAGAATAGATGACAACAGTAATAGATTATAAACCATTGAATGAAATAAGAATCTACGTGTTCATACTTAGTGATAGGTAGGTAGATAGAGGGAGAGAGGGAGAGAGAAGGGAAAGCTTGTCCTTACGGTGGAATGCCAACCTTACATCCAGAAGAAATGACAGGATTAGCAAATTGCCACTTGGCAACCATTATAGGAAAAATTGACTGTGGCCAGAATCATCAACAAGGGCTACCAGACTACTGATTATAAAAGGAGAACTAGTAACTACACTGTGGAGCTACCAGATTCCACCTTTGCTGAGTAGTCAATGTCACCATCAAAAGCAAAAGGACCTCCTGGGCCTCTGTGGAGCCTGGTAAATTCACAGCCTTGCAGACGGGCTGTTGCCAAAGACACACGCTGAACCAGTGAGAAAGAACGTCAGAGCAGCCAAGCTGAGGGCCACTTGGTCCGATACCGAAGAGTGTTATTGTCACAAAAGACAAAGGCAGATTGAGGAACTGTTCTGGATCAAAGGAGAACAAAGAGATGTTACAGCTAAATGTAAAAGTGATCCTGGACTGGATCCTGCACTGGGAAAATGTGATACAGGACATTATTGGGACAATGACAAAGTTAGAGTTTTATTATTGGAATACAATGTTACATTTTCTGAATATGATATATGTGCTGGGATCATGTTAAAGAGTGTTTTTTTTTCTTAGAAAAAACACACTGAAGTATTAAGAGGTGAAGGAGCATATTGTGTGCAACCTCTCCTCAAATGGATCAGAAAAAATGTTCCTAGAGAAAGGAAGCGAGCAAATGTGACAAAATGACAAAAATTGGTAAACCCTGTGTAGGCATACAGGGGTTCATTGTTCTATTCTTGTAACTTTTCTGTAAGTTTGAAATTACCTCAAAATAACAAGTTAAAAGAAGAAAGTGGAAAAAAATATTTTTAGGATGTGAAGGTGGTAAATAATTTTAGGACCTGCAGATAAATTTTTAAGCAGGTATTAATTTGTTGATGTAATTAAAATGTCAATACTTTTAGCAAACAATAAAAACTCTTTATTGGTAGATTGCTAATAAAATGATATTAATACAGAAGTGATATAAATTAGGTTGACTATCAAGAAATTCATTATCAGGGGCTGGGCATGGTGGCTCACATCTGTAATCCCAGCACTTTGGGTGGCCAAGGCAGGAGGATTGCTTGAGGCCAGGAGTTCAAGACCAGCCTGGGCAGTATAGCGAGACCCCCATCTCTACAAAAATAAAAACAGGTTCATTATCAGTACATTATGGATACATTTTTTAAAAAATTATGAAATATTTCATTGTATTTCAAGTTGATAGAATGTGTATATTTTTTCGTGGCCTAATAATACCATATTTCATTGACTCTAGATGATGTTGATTTTAAGATTCACCATTGCCATTAAGAAAGAAAAAAATATTGCCAATTATAATTCTAAGACAATGTCAATTGTATGATGTATCTGATTTCAGGGATGTGAAAGATGTGGAAAAATATGTCTGAAATATATGAGACTGGGTATATTGAAATGTTTCAGTAGGTAAATAATTTAAAGCTGTTTCTTATTTTAATGACTGCCACATCATGATTTTAGTCAGAAAACTGAAAATCTATGATGCACATCTGCTAAAAATGGCACATTTGATAATTGATACTGGAAGATGTTCTTATCACTGTGGTTAATGTGTCTTCTGCATTTGAATGGCTTGTTTGATAATGTATTTGTGCCCCGAAGTGATCTTTTTAACAAGTAGTAATTTTTATGCTGATATTTTCAGGGACTCTTAAGCACAGAAGGACTTTTTAGAATCATTTCCTTTGAATCACTGCTCACTGAAATAATGGCTGTTATTCCCCGCAGATGCTGCAGTTGCAGAAGAAACTTGAACTTGAACTTGAGAATGATGCGCGAGTCATTGCTTGCCGGTTCCCTTTCCCGCACTGGACGCCAGACCACGTCACTGGGGAGGGAATAGACACTGTGTGGGCATATGATGCGAGGACTTTTAGAGGAGGTGCAAAGAGGCCCTGAACATCAACACACTTCCAGTTGGTCATTCAAATGTAAACTTTACCAGGGGTGCTTTTCTGAAACACTGGGATCTTCTTTGGTTTTGTGGAGACTCACAGCAGCTGTGTCTCTAGCAACAGAGCATATTTTTCTTTGGTATAGAATGAGAAATTACTGTTACTTCCCTTAACTTTAGGAGAAAACAAACAAGTTAAGAAAAACAGATAGATTTAAAATTCACTTTTAATGGTTTATTCCAAAAATCATGCTCACTGCCTTTTCATGCATTTGGTTGCATGAAAATATGAAGGCATGATGGTCACGTTCATGGATAGGAAAGATGTCTATAGCTCTTCACATTATAAACAGTATGGTTTAATGCCACAGATGAGGAGGAGTGATTTTTAAAGAGAGTAATGTATTCATATTAACAAATGCTTGCCGTTTCCTATAGCTTTATTCATATGTAAGTTTTCTCTCTTTCTTTTTTGTACTTCATGGCAAAATTAATTTTTTGAAGGATTCAGAGAGGCATTTATATTTTATAACATCTGTTAGGAATAATTTGTTCCAAGGCTAGATTACTGTATTTTATTGAATCTAAGATGTATGTATATACATGTGTATACATGTGTGTAAATGTGTGTGTATACATGTATATACATTTTAACATTTTCTGAAATTGTGACGTATCTTCCAGTGGAAGGTGTTCGATAGCTTTAATTGGCAGTGTTGTACATCATGTAGGTGTGTATCAACTACAATTGATGGCATCTTAGATTTAATGAAATATGATATTCAGAGACGATACATAATAGTGGAGGAGTTGGTAATGATTAATAGCAAAATAAGTGATCGTGAGCTTTGGCGTAGGCTCACCTGGGTTCCAGTCCCTGTTTGTCATCAGCAGGAAGCCGTGGACCTGTGACTTACCGTCTGTGAGCCTGGGCCTCCTGAGTACCCCTGCTGTTGTGGTAGTGATAACTGAGCAGGGGACTGGAGACCAGGTTGTTAAACCCATGGCACGTGGTCTTTGGTCTGCAAATGGTACTTGTTATCTCAGGCACTAAGGAAGAGATTATTCATGGAAGTTGCAGATTATTTCTGCTAGTCACTATTTTTATGAGAGCAGCCATTTATTTAATATTTCTCGTTTATGAGAAGAGACTGGACTGATTTAAATAAACAACAAATGAAGAAAAGCCTTTGAATGTGAGAAGACATGTTTCATAGATCTGAAAAAAGAATATTGAATGGCGGCTTGAATAATCCCTGCTTATCACGGAGAGAAATGGAACTCCCAGTCACACACCTGTAACCTCAATACCCAACTCTCTCAATGGGGAGTTAATAAAGTAAGGTGGTCACATCTTTAAACTTATAAAAATACAATCAATTTGATAATTTTCATTTAAATGAGAACATCTGGGGACATGTTCATTCATTCATTCAGCAAACATGTCTTGAGTATCTGCTGTGTGATTCCACGGTGCACAGACTTGCAAGGCCCCTGGCCTCCTGGAACTCATATTCTGGAAGAGGGAGACAAACAAGTCAGCCAGTCTTAGTGTGTGTGACGTTCTCTGAGAGAAATGGACAGCGTGATGGCACAGAGGGCAGCTGTGTGTGTTTGGGAGCAGGAGTGGGATGTTGCAGACATCTGTAGGCTTTGGTGGCTGCCATGTTTCTGTCCCACCAGCCCCTGATCTCCTTATGAAGCACGAGTTCTCTCCCGTGGTGTGTAGTTTTGGTGGGAGGGCAGTTCTTGGTGTGTGCTTCTCACTGTCACCTTCCACTGTAGCCAGTTCTGCCTGTGACCTGTCTGGGCACACTTGGTGAGCGACCTGAGGGAGGTGCTTGCCATGCAGAAGTGGTGGTAGGGGAGGGTTTTGTGGAACTTTGGAGGGATTCAGCAACTTTCTAGATGTGTTCCTGGTGGATTTGTAGAGGCATCAAGCTATGTGCAGAGTTATTAGTAACTTACCATTTTTGGAGTATCTCCTTTAGTTTCTCAAGAATTCAGTGATGCTTGGTCCTGCAACCTCAGAGTAAGGTGGACCGTTTCATAGAAGTGTTGTGATTCATTGAATCTGCAAGATCTTTAATTGCTTTTTAAAATTGTGGCTTGTTAATTAAACTGTACATTAAGGATTTTCCTATAGAAGTTATTGTGGCCTCTCTGGCTCATGTGAATTTTTATCAGTTATTAGGTTAAGGACATTGATCAAATTTGCACGTGACACAAGTCTGGGAATGAGAGCTATTATTGTTAGCTGTCAAACAGAAGATTTATAAATGTCTGTGCAGATTGAAATCAGGGGCCAGTGCTAACTTAATAAAATTTAAAATTAAAAAGAACTATAGAAAGATAGCTTAGAGTGATACAGCCTAACAGGACCCGGGGTGAGTAGAAATGGGGGTTTCTATCAACAGTCAGGCCAGTGGCTTGAGCAAGCTGCCTCTGAATGCTTCTTCCAAACGCAGGGTCCCAGGAACACAACCCCATCTTGCCCAGGTGGCCCTGTCAGACCCTCAGTTGCTTCTGGTGTTCACACTCCCGCAAATACTTAGCTCCAGCAAGTGTACGTGAAACCAAGTTTAAAAGATTTCAGAAGAGACTCTTCCAGAGGCCATGGCTGGGAAACAGTGTACACTATGACAAGCGATAGCCACACAGAAGAGAAGAAATGCACAATTCTTGACATTTAAGCCCTGCAGCTGGGTGCCATCCCTCTGCCAAAGTACTTTCCCTGATGGCCAAAGGTGTGGAAGCCCTGACGATGAAGAAATAAATGCTCTAAAGTCCAGCAGTCTTCTAAGCATGTGCTATTATACATATTTCTGAGCTTATCCCTGGGTGAGCACATTCCAAGAAAGACCTCTTTGTCATTGCAGAGCCAACTACAGGAGTCTACTTAAGTTTCAGCAAACAGACACACAAGAAGTATACCCACTGGTTGTGTGGTGTGTCTGGTCGCCTTTGTGGCCCCGTGTGCCATAGTGTGACCAGCCTTTATTGAGACACCTGAAGTCGTCTGGGCCACAGTGGAGCATTCCTCACCCAGCTGGGCAGGGCAGCAAAGCCTGCCGGCCTCTGACCCGGGCTTCTTGTCCCAAAGCAGAGAAGCTAGCAGGTCGGGAAGGAGGTGTGCAGAGCCTGTCCTGGAGCAGGGGCACCAGTGGGCCAGGAAGGAAGTGTGCAGACACTGCTTGCCTCCTACCCCGGAGCCATTCTCTGCTCTGTCTTGCTAACAGATCCCCTAGTTTTTCAGGTGTCGGGATCAGTGTGTTCATCACAGGGGCCCTGCCAATTGTCTGGTTCCATTCCCCTTTGCTGTGGGTGCCAGGGTGGTTGGTGGACATGTGACCCTGTTCCTGCCAATGAGATTTGAGGACATGTCTGCTGGGAGCTTTGGGAAAGGTTTTTGTTGCCAATAGAAGGAGCTACGTGAGGAGTGAGTATCCTTCCTGTCTTTGGACATGCAATGTTAGGCGGTAATGCCCGGAGCTTAGCAGCCACTCTGTGACCACGAGGGGAAAAATGAAGATGGAAGCCAAGATGCTGAGGCTGGCAGAGCACACAGATGGAATGACCCAGGTCCTGGGGATGCTGCTGAGCTGCTGAACCAACCGCGAGCCTCCTACTTCTTGACGTTTTATGAAGTGAAGTGATAAACCCATTTGTTTTAAGCTGCTTTTACATGGGTGTTGTGTTGTTTGGCCACAGTGTGGAGTGGCAGGCACCATGGGGCCACTGTCCCTTCTGGCAAGGACTAGAGGCGGAGGCACTTTCTAGCAAGGCTGGAAGGTGCATCTGGAGCGTGTAAGGGGTGGAGAGTTCCCAGGCAGAGAGCCCTACTCACAGAGTAGCTGCCAGGAGTAGTGTTTGGGGGACTCGAGGGCTGAGAAGTTGGGCTGGCCTTCCCAGGGGATTAAATGGCCCCTGAGGGACCCGAGTCACCCTAGGGGGCATTGTGCTCTTGGGGACATGCGCAAGGGCGCGTCACAGCATAGCCTCAGCCGTATCCCTACACCACAGGGAGTTTTATAGGGAAAGAGACTAGTTCTCAGGATTAGAAAGGAACTAGGGAAGCCAAGGGAAGAAAACACCCTCAGATGCCTTCTTGGCAGGCAGGGCTGGTTGCCAAGCATAGGAGCTGGTAGCTGTGCAGAGCCACCCTTAGCCCAGAGCCCCAGCACCGCCTAGTCTGCCGGCTCCAGCCAGCGTCTCCTTAGCCCTCATGAGGACAGGCGTGGAGGCAGCCATGCTCCCAGAGGATGCTCTGGTGGGCCAGCTGCGAAGGGGGGCCAGCCACCCCCTAGTGTGATTGTCGGGGCTGGTTGGCTGAACAGGCTCCAGAAGTTTGCTGGGCTCCCTCTGCATGGCCGTTGGGGTGCAGTGGGCACCGTCCTTCTATGGGGGGGTTCTCCCTGGGAGGGGTCTCCTCGGCACCTCCCCTTCCTGGCTCACATGGACGGTGCCTTTGGCACGGTCTGTCCCCAAACAGTGATTTTGAATGGACGATAAAAAAAAAACTAGAAATAGAAAAAGGACTAGAGGAAGCCACATTGATAAACGGAAGTGAATTCTAGATGGGAAGAAAGTGCCTTGAAAGTGTATCCTAAGAGCACAACCAAGGGGGTTGGGAATGTTTACTCTGGGTTTAGAGGCAGCACAACAGGTATTTTCAAATATTTGCGGGATTTGCATGCAGAAGAAGAAAGGACGGGAATGGACATTACTCTGTGTCCAGGGTTTCGTGTCCTGTACACCCTTCTCATCCTCAGGGAGGTGCTCCTATCTTAAGTTTTTTTAAAAAATTTTATTCTGAGGGGAGTTCACTTGCCCACTTGCCTGTCGAGGGAGCACCAGCACTCTGTTGTGCTCAGTTGCTTCCTTGCAATTAGGCCTGTTCCGATTGGCTTTGGGGAGCAAACTAAGGTCATTTTGTGGATGCAAAAGGAACATGAAGTTTAAGTTCAGTGTGAAGCACAGTCTTAATAAAGTCATTTAAAGTTAGAATGCGTTGCCTTTGGGCAGAGTTCTTTACCCAGAAGATGCCAGATCAGGGCCTGGACGGCCACTGGGTGGGAGTGTTGTAGAAGGGACCAGCCGCGAGCAGGCAGGGAGTCCTAAGATGACCCAACACCATGATGAGTTTCCCAGTCTTAGCCTGAATCCTTTCCGTGGGTCTGTGAAGCGTTGAGACAGCCGTTGGCAGTAAAGGTGTTTCACACAACTCTCATCCCCCCAAACAGGAGGCTATGGCAGTTTTTCCCTCTGGTTTTGCAAAACAACATAGTCAAAATATTGGAGAAGGTGAGGAATGAAGATAAGCTGTGTCAGAACTCCAGCTGTGAGGTGTGAATGCTCGGAGGAGGACGTCGGCGTCTGTAAAATCCCAGAGGGTTTGGCTGGTGCTGACAGTTGTGCTTACCCAGCACGGATTTGAACCAGGGGGCTGTTCTTGAAGCCCCTGGTAGGAATATGTCGCTGGTGGTGGTGCCTCATCCTCTTTGAGGTGATGCTGCGCCCTCGTGGCCCCCCCCGCCCCCCCCCCCCCCGTGACCTAGTCCTTATGAGGACCAAAAGTCCCCCCACCGCAATGCTTGCCCAGCTGATGGGACCAGGGTTGGGCTCTGAGCCAAAAGCAGGCTGGCCAGTGAGGTGACTGGCAGAAAGAGATGAGAGGAGCTACTCAGAGTACACGTGGAGAATTGGGGACACAGAAGTAGAAGTTAAGGTCACGAGGTTGAGGCCAGAGGAACTGCGACGGCCATGAGAGAGACAAGAGGGTAACGGGCTCCGCTCTGAGCTCGGGGAGCCCACTGTCCTGAGGGGTGAGCCCGCCCAGGGCCCTGGCACCTGAGTCCAGCAGGAGCAGAGCTAGCAGAGCTGTCGCCGAACCCTTGAGCGCCCCAGCCTGTCTCCTTATCTGATTAGGTTACATCATGTTCCTTGAAGAACTCCATTTATGAAATAGGTAATTTTACGATGAATGGAATACCACTTGTCACAGCAGGTATTAAACACAAGGAACTTATTGTCCCCAAAGATAGTGCATGCCATATATTTAAATGGAAAAACGTATATTTATGTGAATGCAAGGGTATCTGCACCTAAATAACACAATAAAGTTGCTGTGCTCAAACAGAAGACTTTACTTATCTGGGAATCCTTTTAGGCAGAGCACTCTATTCCTCTGGAACGAGGTGCTTCTGTAATAATGACACATTATGATTATATTGCAGTTGGCACACTTGTGACTCAATGAACTGGTGCAAATTGAACATGAACAAAAAGATCATATAACTTTTATAGGTGAGGGAAATTAGATGTCTTATTTTTCTAATTTAATATTATGGTGTGAACATTATCCAGGAAGGATTGATAAAACAATACCTCATTGATCACTAGGTTTAATTCAAGGCTAGAAAGGAAGAATCAAGTTAGTTTTCTTCTCTGTGATATTATAGGATGAAAAATTGGGCAGCAACATCATTTTTTATAAGAACTAATCCAAATGCCGAAATAATTTTCAAAGCTCCACATATATCCCAATCTTGGTGGATACGTTCAAGTAGCAAGTTCTGATAGGGTTTGCTGTAAACAGAGCTTGGCAGTGTTTTTCATGTGGACGGTGAGATTTAAAGGAGAGACAATGTAATGCAATCCATTAGGCGAAATCCTGGTAAAGCCCAGCTAGCAGGCAGCAGAATTCTAAGACAGGTAAAGCTTCCACCTTGATGGGCATCTTCCCTTTTTGCTTCCTATCCTTTGTCCCAGGCACTTAGCATTTATCATTTTATCACGTGGTCTTTTTTTCACATGTCCACTAATCTTGGATTTAAGCATTAGATTATATGTCGCTATTTTCAAGAGCATTTGCATTTTGTTAAGGGCCTCCTTAACTTGGTCTGAAAGAGATGAATTTGTCATGGAATAGTGTCAGACTCCTTGCTGCCCCCTGGCCCTTGTCCCAGCCCAACCCACCCTACTGGCATTTCTGTGAGAGCTCAGAAAGGCAAACTGTCACCCTAAGTTTTTCTCAACTTGCAAATGTCAACTTTATGAGTGGAAATTTACAGTCCAGAAACTTGGATGGTAAGGACAGCTCTCGTGTCCTGTCTACCATGTTGTGGGTCTTTTATATACATTATTTTAAATTCTCATATTAACTTTGCAGTGTAGATATGTTATTTTTCAGTTGGGTAAACTGAGGCAGTTAGAGAGTGATTCATTTGCCAAGGCTCATGCACTAATTAGTACGTAGTGGAGCTGGTATTTGAACACAGGCCTGCCTGATACTAAATCCTGTGTGTTTTCCTTGATTCTGTGACCTGGCTGGGGTATGAAGAAGGCTCTATTGCTGTGTAATCAATTCCTCTGCTCAGCTAAGATATTAGCAACATTTGAATGACTCCAAACCTTGGGTTCTGTGCCTCTTTGAATCAGAATAACTCTTCGGGGCGGCACAGGGTGGCCCTTGAGTTAGAAGCATACACACGCCCAAGATAAGGAAAAAGCAGCAGATTTTCCAGAATTCTTCTACCCACATAGAAATAGGTAGATGAATGGTATCTTCTAAGCAGTATTGAATCACCAACTGCCTTGTGTGTCTACTTTGCCTGAAGGTAAGTTAGTGTAAACATATAACTATGTTTGAAAATAAGCTACTTTTGAAGTACAGGTGGTCCCTGGGTTACGGATGAGATATGTTCCTGAAAATGTCTTTGGGTCAGTTTGCATGTAACTCAGATCCCTGATGAACAGCACATGTATGATAATAAAAACAACAACAATACTATAGTAGCTCATGTGTGGTAATAATAATACAGTGTAATACTGTAATAATAAGTTACAGAAACTATTGTGCTCTTTCTTTAATTCAAACGAATAGAACATAAAAACAAACTCATATAAAACATTAGATAGGAGATAAGGGAAATTGCAAAAAAGAATATTAAAGTTAACACCCATCTAATGCTGCATCAATGTCTTGCTTACCAGAAGGGGCATTTTGGGGGCAAGGAGGCAGCTGACATTAACGGGAAGGTGATGATGGAGACAGTGCTGGAGAGGACGGAGCGGGTGCTGGAGAGTCAGGGTTTGGTTCTGTCGCTGGAGGAGGGAGCTCACCGCTGAAGTCAGTTTCTTGAAAAAGATACCTAGGGTTGCCTGCACAGCCTTTTGCTTTTTTTCATCATAAATGGCCTTGTAGTAGCTGATGTTCTTACCAACTGCACGGTGAACCTTTGTAAACTGCTCAGTGTTACGATCTTGCTCCTCAAGCTCAGCAAATCCTGCTTCAATGAGATGAAAGGCTTCAGCTCATTCTTTTGTCCTAAACTTTCTTGGCTCTGGATCTTTTGGTTCTTCATGTTCTTCTGTTTCTTTCCTTCTTTCTTTTTTTGGAGATAGAGTCACTCTACGTCATCATAGCTCACAGCAACCTCAAACTGCTGGTCTCAAGTGATCCTCCTGCCTCAGCCTCCTGAGTAGCTGGGACTACAGGCACAGGCCATCCCATGCCCCCCCCCCCCCCCGCAGATTTTTCCTTTTTTTTTTTTTTTTGTGGAGATGGTGCGGGTTGTGGGGGGTAGGGGTGTGGGGGATCTCACTCTTGCTCAGGCTGGTCTCAAATTCCTGAGCTCAAGCAGTCCTCCCACCTCGGCCTCCCAGAGTGCTAGGATTACAGGTCTGAGCCACTGGGCCCAGCCTTTTGTTATGTCTTTAGAATTAAAGGGAAAGACAGAAACACACAATTTGTGAGATTTAGGTCAGCAGCTTAAAGAACCAAAAATGTTAGAAAGAGCCCGATGGGAGGCAGACAGGGAAGAGCCATTGGATTCAGCATGGGGAGCAGCCCTGGGCAGAACCCCGGTTCCTCCCTGGGCCTGTCCATGCCCTGCCCGGCTGGTCAACGCTCCAGCTCTCCTTCCCGCTGCCTGTTTCCCTCATTGTTCCTCTGGCTATCTCTGAAAGTTTAATGCTGACTTTTAGAACTGGTTATGCCCAACACCAAATTCTGATGGCAAGATAAAAAACCAACACTTTCTCTTTTGCTTTAAAGAGGGCATGTTGGGTAGAAGAGCAGGAAACGTGCCCAAACAGCACTGAGTGGAAACTTCAGGTTATTGGCTCTACACAACCCTCAGCCCCTTGTCTGAAATATTTCTTTTGTGGTTTTGAAGCCCCTGCAGAGATGTGTCCAGGGACTGGGCAATTCACCCTCAATTCTTAAGGCAGCCCTTCTTACCTTGGGGAACCCCTATTAGAAATGTCTTCCTTATTCCTGGTTGAAACCACCTCCTCTAGCACTTCACACCCACTGAACCTAATTTTACCCTCTGGGGACCACCCTGTACGAATCGAATGCTTTCTCCATGGCTAGCACTTGGAATATTTGAAGGACTCGCTCCTGTCCTCACTGAATCTTCTGTTCTCATGGTTCTTTATATAACTCAACCCTCCCTAGGTTAGTCACTGTCCTAAACAGAAGCCAGGTTGTAATCATCTCTCTGAAGTGCGGTTCCTGGAGCCAGACTCGGTCCCAGCTCTGGCCCAGCCAGCGCAGAGGGGAACAGACAGACCAGCCCCTTCCTCACTCTTGAGCTCGTCTTCAAATGAGGCTGGGACGTCACACTCTCAACTCACACGGACTTTCTACTTATGTTTCTGACAAGCCGTCTATTCCACAGAATATGCTTGTGTATACCACATAAGGAGAATTATTTTTTGACCCAGGTGGGTTTTATGTTTTTGAAGCAAGCAAAGAACTTTAAATATATTCATTTTTAAGTTTTATCATGTCAGATGTGCCCCATTGCTATATTTTTTAAGGGATTTTTGGATGCAAATTTAATTATTCAATCATTTGGTTATTCCTGCACACTTCCTGCACTTAAGGGATTTTGGGATGCAAATTTAATTATTCAGTCATTTGGTTATTCCTGCACACATTCCTGCACACTACACCACTTTAATAACCACATGATTAGTGTTCTTGTATATGTTGTTTGAGAGAAACAGCCACAGACTTTGAGTGAGACAGGGCTGTGATCGGATCCCTGAGACCTCCCCAGCACATGAACCCCATCTGCTTTGTGCTGCTCGTCAGCACTCTTAGGAGATTGTTCATTTGATTTATAATCTACTCCATCAATGATGCTCTCCTACAGCTCGTGTTTCTCTGTCTTGACTCTAAGGACATGTAGGTGACTGAACAACCAGAATGTCAGATCCACATGGGTAGGAACCCACCGCTGTATCCAGCTCGGAGAACAGTCCACGCTTGGAGATTGGATTCATTTAGCATAGTTAATGGATGCGGCCATCTCTCTGTGCATTAAAAAAAACCCTAGTTGGAATACGTTTTGCTCTCTGTTCTATTTTTAAAAAATTTTCTTTTGCTTTGTATGACCATAAAATACTGGCAGTGTTAGTTTCTTCCTAAGTGAAGGAGTCTAAATTTGGAATTTTTAATGAAAAATTTTCTCTTAGCATGACTAAGTGAGAGGACATTTCCCTCCACTAACAATTTTTCATTTATCATATGTCCATTAAAACATGTATTTTGTGGTGGTAGGTTCCAAAAGCTGAACTATGATTTTCACATTTACCATGTTTCTGCTTTTATTTACAATTTGGAAATTCTTTCCCACTGACTAGCTTTTTCCCCTTCAATGGTTGGCTGAGCTGACTGCTCTCCTCCTCCCTCCACCTTCCAACTTCATCTTTTCTTTAACTGTCCTGTGTCTCTCTCTCTTGCATTTTGGGCCCTTGGGTCATGGCATGTGCTGCGTGCTCCTTCTGTCTTTGATGGGATCTTAGGCCTTTTCCTTCCACATTTAAAATTTTGCAAATACAATTTTGATTGCAAAATTCATGCTCTAATGAATCCTCTTGTCGTTTGGTTTCATTCACATTTAACTAGGCGTCATCTTATTTTTTTATGTTTTATTTTGTAGCCTGTCTGCTGATGCAGCATCACTTTTGTTTCCAGTAAATGAAAGGAAAACATTTCCACCCACTTAGTACTTAGGCAAAAAGATGAAGAAAAGCTTGAGTACTCAGCAGTTCCCTGAGATAAGTGTGTGATAGATTTACATTTTATTCAGTCTTGCAGTTTGGCTCACATGTAGATATTTTATATCTTCAGTTGTTTGGTGATTATTTCTTTAGGTTGGTTTCACACGATGGCATTTAAGACATGAATTTTGGTCCCATGTAAGGAGAGTTTCCACTAAAACAAACAGTTCTTATTTTTTGGGGTGGGCGCACAAGTATTTCTTTGTTATAGAACACATTTAGACTACCACAAGAAACTTAAAAAGTGTAAAAATGGTGTCATCATTGAGTCCTAAGCCTATATTCATATGAAATTTTCCATTTGCAGAAAAAAACTCTCTTTGATTGCACACTAGACCATGGGATAGTGAGGAGATAGGTAGGTATGAGCTGGCCCTAAATATTTTTTCTCTATGTCCTTTATCTTAACAAAAATCCTCTCCTGCAGACAATTTGAGATCTTTATGAACAACTCTTTTTCTTAAACTTTGTAGAAATTGCTGTATTTTCATTGCTGCAGTTTCAAAGAGAGCATTTCCAGTCTTTTTCATCCTCTTTGAATCATTCACATCTAAATGTCATTCCAATGCAGAGCTACTTCTATCAGTTTTAACACTGGTATGTTCACATTCAACCTGTAAAATCCTTGACCTCGAGTAGGAGTTTTCAGTCACTAAATAACAGGGCCCAAGTAACTTAATTTGTTTTGCTTGTTTTCTCTCGCATTTGGCCTGCTGTTAAAAACGTTTGTAATGTCAGGTGACATTGTGCAAGACATATCATTTCTCACCTTCTCATATTCAAAATATGAAATGAAGCTATTACTATTTGTTTTCTCCCTTCTTTTTCATGGATTAGTGAAAGAATTCTGAAAAGCAGGCTTCTCATAGGAACCATGTTATAACCATTATAATTATAATGTATTTTAATTAAGAAATCTGTTATAATGATTGATAGATTTGGTAATTATAATGCAAATCCAATATGTTCAGTGCCCTCCTAAAATCTATTACATATCCCAAGCGTCAGGGCTACAGTGATGTGAACATAATGGAAGTTTTATTCTCCCGTGTTTCAAGCCTTCAGCAGCCTCTAGTCTCTTCCACTGCCATTTGGTGAGACATAACAGGCTGGTCTTCAGACTGGGTGGATTGATTTGTACATGCGACGTTATGAGATAATTAAGCTATATTTTTATAATTATCTTTTAAGATTGATCTTAATTTTAATGAACATTGGATTACATTTATTTCCTTGATCTGACAGCCATTGATTTTCCAAAATTAAGCACACACATATGCACAGCATTTTGTTTTGTTTTTTTTTTAAACTCTAATCCTGTGGCAGATTATGCACAGGTATTTTGAAAAGAACAATGGTAAAATTTTTGATGAATTAATGAATAGTAGATGCAAAGTGCACAATCTGAATAGACCTCCATAGTTGGAAATACTAGTCAAAACTATGGCTGGTGCTTTATTTAAACTTTGTTGATCAAATATTTTGTAAAATAGTAAAACATGTTGAGAAAGTGGTATATAATTAATGAATAGATATGATTTATCTGCTATTGAAAAAAAGCGTGGCAGAATATTTTATTATAATTAGCCCAACAAAAGAGGAAGATAGAGTGATTTCGGGTTATTTTATTAGCCATAGCCCTACAGAAATATAGCTTTCATGTGACATGTTTTTATATCAACACTGTATGGTATAGAAACATAATGATTAAATATTACTTCTCTATTTGAGAAAAAAATAGATGTGACAAAACAAAATATGACTTTTAGTATTTGCTATCACCTTAATAGTTTGCTTATTTGAATATTTTTAGAAATAAATCAGCTACCCAAAGGAATTGTTAAACGATCAAATACATCAATAATTGACTAGCTGCAAAATTTGCAGCTTTGTGAGACCAAGGACTTATGTTTACAGAGCTCAGCTCTCTTTTAACTGATTAAACCTGTTAATTGAACAAACACATTCATTCAGTAGACATTTATTGCGCATCCATTATATATTAGATTTAGAAGAGATAGTTTGACATAAGGATAATATTCTAATTTGCTCTGTTGGAAGTGTTTAGCTTCAATGTATATATTCAGTTATACACTGGTAAAAGTGAAAGTTTTTTATAACCTGAAGTAATCATTCATTTGATTTTTATAACTATGATTTTAATTTGTCCAACTGTTAATTTTGTTATTGGACACTTAATTGTTTATTTCTTTTTGAAAACTTAACTACTGATTTCCACTTGATAGTCTTGTTGTTTGACAGTATCTAAGATAAAAGGCTATTTATAATTTTTGCTCTTTCAGAGCCTGTTATTGGTGACATTTTGCTCCTTTAATATTAATTCACATTAATTAAATTATTATTTAATAAAGGAGATCTAACCGCAGGACTTTAATTAGTAGACAATTATTCTTGAGAGAATTGCTACTGTCATGGATCAAGGAAGATGAACATGAAAATAAGATCCTAAGACATTTTGGTTAATTGATAATTTGATAATTTCCTTTAGTTCACCTTAGTTATCCTTTAAACAAAGCCAGCTACAAACAGTATTCTTAGGTTAATAAAAATAGGCCCTTTCATATAGTTAAAAAAGTCAGCTGATTTTTTAAAAGTTTAATTTTAATAATTCCAAGTTCAGAGAATTTCAAAGTATTCTTCAGTCTAAAGAATAAACTTAGAGGTAGAAAGAAAGGAAATTGTGCCACTGCAAAGCAAATGAGAGTCTAAAAGGGAAAAATCTGTACCAAGATGAATTGTTGTCAATCACCCTTCAAGATCTAATTTTTCTTACTGAATTTTCTTCTTTTGGCCTGGTGACATATTCAATGAAGGATCATGATTTTATACAATTAATTCCATGACTATAAGTACAGAAAAAAAGAGAGGTTATTCAAACTCGGGAGACTTCTGAGTTCTAGTAAAATCATTAAGAAGGAACTAATGTGATAATAAAATGAAAAGCAATTCAAAACTTATCAGCTTAATAAAGAATATTACCAAATATCTTACATAATAAAAATCTTTGAAAATGAAACAAAGGGGAAAAAAACCTCACCAGCTCAGATTAACAATCTGTTATGATGGGGTTGGTCCTCATTAAATCAGCCATGATATCTTAAAGGGGCTATTTAATTACTGAGTGTTCTGTAACCAAGTTCAAGGGATAGTTATAGGGGGAATTGTAAGTGTTTAGACATCAACACCACACACAAAGTTCATGCAAACGTTGTCTGTCATTTGGTACACACCTGTCTCTTCTGTGATCCAGTGAAAAGCGATTCTTTCCTAGGCAAGAGAGTAAGTTACACACACATTGCGCTGAAATCACACCTTTCTGCCAAGAAGCACAAAGTATTTCATCTGGATGAAGGGAGGTGGATTAAGAAATGCTTTGTGGCAGATGGCAATGTGTGCAGGTCTCTCACCTGCCATGTTTACAGCGCTGAGGGGAAGAGAGGATTAGGTGTTTGAGACCGGGACTCTAATTCCTTACTGCAGAGGAAAGGCTGCTGTCACCTGACTTGTGCCATTCTAGCTGGTTTCCATGCGGGATTATAGAAAGTACAACGCTTCGGTTTCACAGCCACCAGGAATCATAAGGCAAACCATGGAACAAAAGTGAAGTTTTCAGAATCCAGAAATGCCAGGTGTTCTCTTCTGCTCTGCCTGCCTGCGCTGACCTTAATACCCCCTCCAAATTCCTTTTCAACACCCTTCTCATCCTGTTCTTTCCTTCTCCCACATCTACTTTCTCAGGGCTCTCCTCCTCTGACCACCTACCCTTAAGCTACTTCTGGATGCCCAATATAGTCTTAGAAATCCCACTAACTTCTGTTTTGGATTCCCCTTTCCACAAAAACAATGCTTATACGAGGTGGTATTTCCCATAATAATTTCTAATAATTATAAAACTGTAATAGACTTTAGGAGAATTTGATCCAACTCCCTCATGTGAAGTGGTTACTGAGAAAGTGGTGTGTCCCAGGTCATGCAAAAGGGGCTGAAGTGGAATAGGGACGCTGGTGTCCTTGGCCCCTGCTGAATGCCTCCCAAGGTAACTCACTAGGCTGGTAATAGCCAATGCCAGTGCACTGCCAGGTCTATAAAATGTTTGCCAGAGGCACATACAGCCGTAGGATGAATAAATATGGTGCATCTTCTTGGAGCATCAGCTCAGGTAGGACTGTCGTTGGAAAACAGGTAAGTGTACTGTGCTGGCTATGAAGCTGCCTCTCAGGTCCGACCCTCCCCTTGCGTGTTCAGCTCCGTGTTGCTGGTGCTCAGACTGCAAACGCCTTTTTTCTTTGCCGGGGGCTCCTTTTACCTGCCGCCAAGAGGCAGCGCGAGGCTGATGATGACCGCAAGGCTGGAGGAAGGAGGCTGTAGGAATGTACTTCTCGCTCTGTTTCCGGTTTCTGACCGACCCCAAAGCCCAGCCACAGTTCTTCATGTTGCTGCAAAGAACAGACGTTTGAGCAGCAGAGGTTGCTTCCATGTGTTTTTCCATATGCCCAGAAGCAGCCTCACCGGTCCCCTCGGAAACACCATATGGGCCATTTATGTCCCCTCCTCGGAAACCTCTGTCCCAGCCCCCTGGGGTCCCTCCTTTCTGCTGGCAGCATTCAATAATCCCAACCTCTTCCCTTTGTTCCCAGCCCTAATGCGTTAGTTGCTTTCAGCATTGCTGTCTCTGAGAACCTCGGTGTCTTCTTTCTGCATTTTTTTAGGTCACTAACACTTGGTTATCAACTTTTTCTGTTAAATTCTGTTAAAACAATGGGCATGGTTTCTGTTTCTGAGTGATAAAAGTCCTACAGGCAGTATTTACTATTATATTAAAATAATCATAAATATCTACAGAGTAGAAAACCAAATTTATTAAATTTAAAAGATAAAACAGGAGCTTCATCAAAGAAATTTCACCCTTCCTCAGGTATTCCCTGATGGATACCTTCACTCTCCTCTGCTAGGGGTACCTTGGTGGGAAAGTTTGAGAAGCATAGGCTCAATGAGTTATTCCAGAGACTAATGCCTTCATTTGAAGAGATAAGGATGGCAGTTTGGTTGGGAAGATAACTTTTAGTGGCTCTCCATAAATTTTTACCTATAAGCAAGTCAGATTGTATCTTCAGAGATTAAAAGTGTGTGGCTTTAAATGATGCTATTCACATATATCATAACAAAAAGGCAATGGATTGGTCTCAGAAGCACTGTATTTCTGGACTCGATAAAATTTCAATAGAAAGTTCCAGCTCAAGCTGAGTTGCCTACCCCATATGGACTGGGTGGTTCATGCATGAATCAGAGCTTTAACCAGCCCTTGGAGATGGCATAAGTCACAACTTTCTATTCAAGCCAGAACTAAACTAGCAGCTGTGGTTCATTCTGTTCACTGATCAGTGAAGCTTCTGTTTCACATTGGAATACCCGCATGCATATGCTTGGCAGGCTGACTGAGTCTTGTTTGCAACTCCCAGAGATCACATAACTGTAGAGCATTATTACTTCTTGAGTAAGCTCCCAATGTTCTTCTTGAAGTAAATAAGGCAGGAGAATAGGAAGAGAGAACACTCAGTTTTGAGAATGTATCAAACATTAAGTTGTTCATAATGCAATTTCCTATCAGGAGATACATCAGTCTTGCATTTCTAAAGCCATGACAGCAGTGGTAAGTAGATATAAATGGGTACATAGTTTCTGTGTACTCCATAAAGAAAACCAGGGCATGGTAGTTACATTGTGGCCAAAAGCCAATAAGGTCTCCAGTAGGACTAAGGTAAGATGTGTGGACTAGGTTAGAATCAATGATGCTACACAGGTGAGTTTGGGTCAGACCCATGGAGGTTAGGGATATAGGTGTCGCTTTCTTCTATTGTTAAATGAGTAAAATCACATTAATATGAATGACATGGTGGTCTTTATGGGAAAGGAACACCCCAAAGGGAAACCTCAGCATTGTGTAGAAGGGAAGAGGACCAGCCCTACACCTTTGCCCAATCTATGGTCGGAAGTAGAAAGCAGAGAGAATCTGTGATGGGATAATTATCCACGTGAAAGCATCAGGTCTTTTCATACTAGCTGGCAGGTGCCTCCCTAAGACATGGAAGTGCAAAGTATATAAGCCTGGCATGCTGGCTTCACAACACGGAGATACACTTCTCTAGTTACAGGTATTCTTTGAACATCATGGCTCCTATCTTCCAAAAGAACTAAGCCCAGAGTTAATTCACCTGAGAAAAATGTAGATATGTTAATAATACAGAATAAGGCCGGGCGCGGCGGCTCACGTCTGTAATCCTAGCACTCTGGGAGGCCGAGGCGGGTGGATGGCTTGAGGTCAGGAGTTCGAGATTGGCCTGAGCAAGAGCAAGACCCCCGTCTCTACTAAAATATAGAAAGAAATTATCTGGCCAACTAAAAATATATATAGAAAAAATTAGCCGGGCATGGTGGCGCATGCCTGTAGTCCCAGCTACTCGGGAGGCTGAGGCAGTAGGATCGCTTAAGTCCAGGAGTTTGAGGTTGCTGTGAGCTAGGCTGATGCCACGGCACTCACTCTAGCCCTGACAACACAGAGAGACTCTGTTTCAAAAAAAAAAAAAAATACAGAATAAATTCACTTTTTGAATTAGAATTTTAGAAGTAAAAGCCATTTTTCCTACAGCATATTTCAAGGTACTCTAGTTCCATGAGATGCCCCTGAGTAGTTCTACAGTGAAGAAATCTGTTGAAATCTTAATCTATCTTTTTAAAAACTTTATTAGAACACATAATTCTTTTGTTACAGAGCATCTCTTAAAATCTACTGGAACTTGCATTTTGAAGATCAGTCTGGGAAATGGTCTAAGGCATTCTCACCATATAGAAACATAGATGAAGACTGTATCCTCTTTTTAGGTGTAGTCTTTTGGAAAATTTATTTGATGCTTATTCTTAAGTACCTCAATCTAAAAAAAATGAGTGTGACACATATAAGGACTTTTACTATTATGTTGGTACTGTTCTTTTCAGGCACATGCTAAGATTGGATGTCCCCAACCACTTGAAATTAGGCATGATCTTGTGACTAGATTTGATCAATAAAAGGTGGGCATAAATCTTTAAGATCTAGTGCACCAATTTGATTGACCACTTCTTGCCATGATGGTTCCAAATTGTGAAGTCTTTGACTGCATCTCTTAGTGAAGATAACGTGGAGCTGAGTCTGTTCCCTGCTTCTCACCAGCTCATACATAATGGAGTTGTACTTTGAGAGAGAAATAATTAACTATTTTTTCCAGCCATAGACATTTTTGGGTTGTTTCTTACTGTAGCATAATTTAGCTTATTCTAATACAGAAATTGCTACCAGGAGTGGGATACTAACATAGCAAAAAGTTATAATTTGTCATTGACTTGAAGGAAAAGTTATAGGCAGTGAAGAAACTGTTATAAAGTCTGGAAAGATGACAGATTATGCAGTGTCAAAAAATTTGGTTAAACTATTGTCCACAGTGACTTGTGAAGCAAATTATTTGGCTAATAAATTTGTAGCTCTAGGGACAAAGGAAGGAAAACAGAATATTAGTAATATGTGTTGGTTTCTACTGGCTGCATTTGACAAGGTATTATTATAGGAGATGAATTCAGAAAGGAATTAGCTGCATTCCAAGCAGGAATTAAGGGGAAATTTTGCCCAAGAGAAGAAAACTGCACCGATTATCTAGTGACCAGAGAGGTGGACTGTAGTTACATTAGGACTTCAGCTATTCACCAATATTCTAGCAGGGTAGGATTGTACTTCCATGCCCTGTTGGATACAGGCATGGTCATGTGGCTCACTTGGCCAATTAAATGTGAGCGGGAGTGACAGGTGTTTCTTCTAGGCAGAATCTAATCCCTTAAGAGCTAAAGCACAATTAGTCATGTTCTCTTCCCCTGCCACTACAATCTGTGACTTTCCAAATGGGAGAGTGTCTGTCAGCCTGTGTCCCTGAATGTAGATGACATGGAGCAGAGTCCCAGCCAATCTGCAATAGTCATGAGCATGGATGAGAAATAATGTTTAAAGCCATTGAGATTTTGGGGATTGTTTTTTATTGTGGCATAACCTAGTCTATCTCAACTGTTTTCATCCATAATAAGGATAGGGGAAATTTCCAAAATTCTCATAGAATTTGATTATAGAATATAATCAAATCAATTCAATATATTGGAGTTTGTCCCTCACTAAATGAAGAAGTAGAGCTGATATCAGAGGATGCCAACTGACCACTGAATTTCATTTTGTATTCAAAGGCAGTGCTATTGAATCTCTGTCAGAAGAACACGTTTTAAATTAATTTGTCAGTAGTGGTGATGGATTCCCTTAAAACCACTCATGCTTTTATACTCAGCTGCCTCTAGTAAGGCAAGGGTTATGTGTAATCATTGATCGAAGCCAATCCTGAGCCTCAAACCCACAATGTCAGTTCTGTTCACTTTGCGCTGCAGCGAATGAGCAGGAAGAGTTGATAACAAGAAGGCAGAGTCATCCAACTGACTCTTCAGGTCATGTTTAGCTTAGACATGAACCACAAACCAGGAACAGGGACAAGCAAACCACAGATTACAAAAGTTGGAAAATCAAAGTATGGTAACCTGAGGAATACCTGTTGAATACATTTTTGAATAATGAGATTTATAAATTTATAAGGGACTTTTACCACATGCAATTCCACTAATTTATTGACAAAACTCTGAGAATATAGTCTGGTACCTTGTTATAATAGGGAGTTAGAACTAGCTTAAAACATTCTGTAGGATAGAATTTATTGTTATCTGTTGTAGGGTGGGATGTTTGTTTTCTCTAATAATACTTCAGAAAGTGGAGAACTTCAAGGGTGTGTGTGTGTATGAGAGGAAGAGAGAGAGAGAGAGAGAGAGGGAAATCCTGAAGAGGGAAGGATTACATATGAAGGAGAAGGTAGAATTGAAATCTAAATTAAAGCATTGTCCCTTTCCTCTGGAAGCTTCCAGAAGATACTTCTGCCACATTTGCTCAAGCAGCCATTTTGGTCAGTGTGACTTTCCCTCCCCTGCCTACAACTGATTGGCCCAGGGGGATTCTTGACTCAAACTGGGCCCTTCCCTAGGATTTTTGACCTAAGGTCTAAAGAGCTGATCCAGTCTCTCTCTAGTGGCAGAAGTTGTAAGAGACAAAGCTTGGAGTTGTTGCCAGAGTGGTTTGCCCCTCTGAAAAGTCTGTGCTGAGAGAGGGAAGAATGAAACAGATGTGTAAAAGGGATAGAGCCTACAGGCAAAGAAAGAGGCGTGGCAATGTTCAGGGTCTGGGCTTCATTTGGCCACATCGTCTTGTGACACTCAAGGACAAGTTCGTGCTATCTGAGTATCACAAGACAACCCAGTATCCTTGTGTATGAGTGTCCTACGGCTGCTGTAACTAAGTACCCAAAACTGCATGGCTTAAAACAACAGAAATGTATTATCTCACAGTTCTACTGGCTAGAAGTCCAAGGTCAAGGTGTCAGCAGCGCTGATTCCTTCTCTTTCTGAGGGCTCTGAGGGGGAGAATCTATCCCATGCCTTTCTCCTCGCTTCTGGTGGTGGCTGGAAATGCTTGGATTCCTTGACTTGCAGATGCACAACTCCCACCTCTGTCTCCGTTGGGATGCGGCATTCTCCTTGTGTCTCTTCACATTGTCTTCCTTCTCATGTGTCTTATCTGTGTCTCTTTTTATAAAGACACCAAAAATCATGTTGGATTTGGGGCCCATCCAGATGACGTCATCTTAACTTAATTCTGTCTGCAGTGACCTTATTTACAACTAAGGTCACCCTAACACCTTGTAATATATCCTTTCTCTTAAGTTTCTTGGAACTGGTTTCTGTCCCTTGCAATTTCACTTGGATCAGTAGGGAAGGCACCTGAGGCAGAACTTGAGGGAAGAAAGACCAACGTGAGGTGAAGAAGGAGTCATCCCTGTTGTGGGGGAATATTTGATTTGGATTTGAGTTGGGAGAATGGCTCAAAGGAGAGGTGTGTGAGGCTGCAGGTACTGTTGGCTCAGTAGAAGAAGAGAGAGGGGAGTTAGAGCTGGTGGGACTCTTGCTTTTGCAAGCAAAAGAAACCCAGCTCAAAATCACTTAAGTAAAAAAAGGAGGTGGAATTATTGACACATGTAACTGGAAAGACAGGAGATACTATATACAAAGCAAAATCCATTGTCTTTATGTGGAAATATCAGAAGTAGCTAGGAAATTTCTCCTTAACACTGTCTAGAAATGAATAACAATAATGATATTAAAAAATAGGCACCCAGACCAGCCTGAGCAAGAGTGAGACCCCGTCTCTACTAAAAAAATAGAAAGAAATTATCTGGCCAACTAAAATATATATAGAAAAAATTAGCCGGGCATGGTGGCACATGCCTGTAGTCCCAGCTACCTGGGAGGCTGAGGCAGTAGGATCGCTGGAGCCCAGGAGTTTGAGGTTGCTGTGAGCTAGGCTGACGCCATGGCACTCACTCTAGCCTGGGCAAAAAAGCAACACTCTGTCTCAAAAAAAAAAAAAAAAAAAAAAAAAATAGGCACCCAAATATATTTGAATATATTGGCGAATGGCCACTTTTTAAGTGATATGAAACTAAAATAATTACTGAAAATTGTATGTAATATTACAGGGGTTTATAGGAGGAAGAAGGGACTTTTTGCTGGGATAGTTAGAAAAGGTTTGATGAAGGAGTTGAAATATCAGCTATATTTGTATGATGAATCATGTTAGATATTTTAGTACAGGTCTGGGATTGTGAATAGTGACTTGAAGCTGGAATTCCTAGGGCTAATGATACTGAACCCCAGCTTTGGTAGTGTTATTGGAATGCAAATCATTACCATTCAGTGGATGGCAGCGATTCACACTTCCAATTTCTACACAAGGGTGAAAATGGTGGCAAATTTTTAAAATGCAGATTTTGTTCCCAAGTTGTTAAGGCACCCTTGCTTTAGTTTATTCTTTTTTAATGAGAGAGAACATAGGAGAACAGCAAAATCAGTCTCTTGAGCTTATTAAGCAGAAGACAGTAGGCACTTCAGCTCAGTAAGATAAAGTGCCTGGATTTGAAATTTAAGTAATTCTCCATTAGAATAAGACAAGGAAGCACTTAAATCTCAATCCAGTTTCTTCCTCATCCACTGGGGCATAAGCTTTAGGCAGTGTAAATGGATGTAGGAAATTAATCTTCCAAAAGGCAAGTAGACATTATTCCCAAATACTCTAACAAGAAGGTCAAGTTCCCCATTTCTGATTTGTTTTAAGTTTCATGAAGATATAAAAAACAGAGAGGAAAAGGGAAGAAAACCCATTGTCCTTTCTGTTTATGCTTCCCTGGCATTTCATGATGATTATGTAATCTTATTAACTAATTAGTGGTTTCTTTTTGGAAATACATCCACATGATAGAATATTGAAGAGTATAAAAGGGTGTATGGGGTAATGTAGCTCTACCTCCCACTCTTGGTCACCAATTCCCTAATTTTACCCCCGAAGCACTCATGGTCACTGTTTTTTTTACGTATATTCCAGGAGATATTCTGAGCATTTCTGTATTATACAAATGGTAGCATACAATACAAGCTATCTGAATATTGTGGGTTTTTTTCCCACCTTGAAGATCAGTCCATGTGGATACATGAAGCACCGTACCTTTGTTAGTGGCAAATAGCACTCTAGCCTATGGATGTACCATGATGTTTTTATTTGCCCACCATGGATGTACTTTTAGGTTGTTTCCAATTTTTTGCAATTATAAGCAATGAATTTTTTTGTATATACATGATTTCATACATGTGTGAATGTACCTGTAGGATAAATTCCCCGAAGACAGGGGTTGGTCAGGAAAATAGATGCCCCTCTACACAGTTCTGGCGTTAAAAAGGTTTAGATAAAGGGAGTGCTGCCTTACACATCCTTGGAAGACCTGGAGAAGGGAGCTCAGGAAGGTGGCACTGGAAATCTCGCCAGAAGCACTGCGTCGTGGGGCTTTCTCACAAGCTTACTGGGAAACTGCTGCCACGCCTGGGCGTCTCTGGGAAGCTGCTGGCATGCGTCTCAGCGTGTGGTGCAATGGAGGTGGTTCTCGGGAGTTTGCAGGAACACCAGCCTCACGTCTCCCAGTGTGAATGTACCTATAGGTACAGTGTGTCTGGTCCGATTGTCCCTGGACAATCATGTTGGCGTCTCTCATCTCCTGCGGGGCCTCTCCCTGGAGACTCTAACTGGGAGCCGCCCTGGGATGGGGCTTCTGGAAAATGCAGCCCCGAGTTTCTCTACTGGATGAAAAGACTGTAGAAGGAGGTGGTGGTGACAAAGAGTTGACATCAGACAAGGAACATGTAGAGTGACAAATTTTGTGTCATGCTTAGAACGGTTTTCTCTACTTTGAGGACATAAGAGGATTTGCCCATGTTTTCTTCCACTATTTTTATGGGTTTTACAAAATTTAAATCTTTGGCCCATGTGTACTGTATTTTAGTATGCTGAGTGTGGTGGGTATACACCTTCATATTTTCCAAATGAGTTAAAGGAAAGCAGAGGGTTCTAATTATTTTTTATTCTTTCTAATGCGTTGTAGAAGTTACAGATTCCAGAACTTCAACCTATAGGTTCTAGCAGTACTTGTGCCACCAGGTCGGGTTGGGCAGGCAGAGGACTGGGAAAGACTTTCGGGCTGGGGAAATGCCGAGGGCAGAAGTGAGGTTGGTACAGTCACAGAACAGGGGCAAGGCTAGCCTCAGGTTGGGTGACGTGGAACGGGAGAATAAATAAGACGGCTGGGCAGGATGGGGTCAGAGTGCAGAAGCCCCTGAGGATCAGGGACAGGCAACACGGAGCAGCTTTGTGAGTCAACTACAATCACAGCTGAATGCTGTGCTGGGGAAGCCGCCACGCAGGCTGGTTTCAAATCAGCACTAAGCATCCCCAGGTGAGCACACTGCACCCCCAGGGGGCCTGAGACCTGGAGTTCCGTTTCTGCTCCTCAGCAGACCCCTGAGAACCCATCAGACCGAGGGTCTTTCTTGGACCCACAGCTCAATGATGAGAGCTAACAGCCGCACTGGGCTGCAGGGGAGTTGCAGGTGTTATCTCATTTAATCCTCCACCTGCTGTTATCCCCATTTTATAGGCTGGGAAACCAAGGCTTAAAGGCATTGCCCAACTCACTCAAGGTCCCACAGATTGGAAGTGGCAGAACTGGGCTTGAGAAGAGTCTGTCCGATTCCAGAGCCAGTGCTGTTATTGGCTGTGGGGGCTCAGAACGCCAGGACCCTGGGCATGCAGAGGGCTTTGGACCGAAGGAGAGTGGGAGGGCCTGAGAAGGAAGGGCTCTCTGACCCTCCTCTGCTGTCCTTCTGCTCTCACTTCTCCCCCGATCCAGTCATAGAAGCCAGAATTCCAGCCTGAGCAAGAGCAAGACCCATCTCTACAAAAAAATAGGAAAATTAGCCTGGTGTGGTGGTGCACACCTGTAGTCCCAGCCACTCGGGAGGCTGAGGCAGGAGGGTCCATTGCACCCTGGCTGGAGCGACAGAGCATGACTCTGTCTCAAAGCAGGCAACTGCCTACATAGGGAGATTTTAGGAACTTCCTGGGGGAAAACACTTCCTGCTCTGTGCAGCTGGGTATTTAATCCACCTGAAATTTATTATTGTGTATGGCAGGAGGTAGGAATTGACTTCTATATATTTTTCCCCATGGAGGACTAACTTTCATAGCAACTTTTATTGCACAATCCACTTCTGTTAATTACAAGATTTCTACAGAGGTGCGGGTCTGTCTGGGCCATCTGGTCTGAGCCTTTGCTGTGCTCACCCATCCCGACACCTTGTGACACTGTGGTAGTCACTACGGTTTGAGAGTCTGTTCTTTTTGACAGGCAAATAACTCGCCTTTATTTTCCTTCTGTTTCAAATTGTCTTAACTATTCTCTACCATGTGTACTTTTCTTCCTTTTTAGCAGTTTTGTTGAGGTATAATCAACGTACATATTAAACACGTGCGATAAAAGTTTGGACACGCACCTGCCTGTGAGACCATCAGCACAGTCTCAATAATGCAAATCCTCGTCCCCTGAAGTTTCCTTGTGACTTTTTGTGACCTCTCCCTCCTGTGCCTTCCCTCTACCCGTCCCCAGGCAACCACTGATCTCCTTCCTGTCACTAAAGATTAACTTGCGTTTTCTAGAATTTCATAGAAATAGAATCATAGAGTGTGGACTCTTTCTCGTCTGGCGTCTTTCACCCAGAATCACTATTTTGGGGCTCACCCATGTTATTGCATTTATTCCCTTTTATCACAATCTTGCTAAACTCACTTATTCTGATAGGTGTTTTTTTTTTTTTTTAGAGCCCATCAGATCATGATTAAAGAAGTTTTTAAAAAATTAACTAAAGTCCATATTTTGCTCAGATTTCCTTAGTTTTTACCCAATGTCCTATTTTTCTAACCCAGGATCCCAACGAGGACGCCACATTACACTCAGCTGTCCTGGCTCCTTAGGCTCCTCCTGGCTGGGGCGGTTCCCCAGACTTTCCTTGTTTGTGATGACCTTCTTTGAGGTCAGGAATTTTGTAGGACATCCCTCTGGGGTTTGTCTGATGTTTTTCTCTTGGTTTAGACTGCGGTTGTGGGTTTTTGGGAGGAAGAACACACTGGTAAAGTGCCATTTTCATCATTTCATATCAAGGGTGTGTGCTGCCATTGTAACTTACCCCTGTTGATGTTAATTTTGATCACCTGGCTGAGCTAGTGTTTGTCAGGTATCTACACTGTAAACTTACTCCTCTCATTTCTTATACACTAACTTTTTTTTTTTTTTTTTTGAGACAAGGTCTTGCTCTGCTGCCCAGGCCAGAGTGTAGTGCTGCAATCATAGCTCACTGCAGCCTTGAACTCCTGGGCTCAAGTGATCCTCCTGCCTCAGCCTTCTAAGAAGCTAGGACTACAGGCGCACGATACCACGCCCAGGTAATTTTTAAATTTCTTGTAGAGATGGGGTCTTGCTATGTGGCTCAGACTGTCCTTGAACTCCAGGCCTCAGGTGATCATCTACCCTTGGCCTCCCAAAATGTTGGGATTACAGGTGAGAACCACCACACCAGGCCTTTTAATACACTGTTCTTTGAAATGAAATCACTAGGCACAGTCCACACTCAGGGAGCAAGGAGTTAAGCTCCACTTCCTTAGGGGAAGTATCTACATAAATTGTTTGGAATTCTGCATGAGTGAGATGCTTGTCTCCCTCCCTTTTATATTCTCTGTTTTCTTATCCTTATTGTCTGCCTTGAGAGTTCCTGAATTTGATCTTCCAGCTCAACAATTTGTTAACTTTATCCGGGCTACTACTGTGTCCTTTATATCAACTATATTATGATAAATATTTTCTCTTGATTCGTTTTAGTGATTTTTTGGTCTATGTTTCATGTTGCTTTATCTCTTTATATATACTTATGCCTATCTTAAATTCTTGTATCTTTTGTTCTAATCCTTCTGCTTCAGTTAATGTATGTTTTCAAATTTGTTTTTCTTTTGAAAAGTAGGGGTTTACTTATTTTTTGCCTTTAAGTTTTGTTTCTTGGGATAGTAGCGTCTCTGTTTTTAATATATATTGGGGCAAGGCCTCAGGCCGGTTATTGGTCTACACCATTCTGGGTAAGTTTAAGGAGAGGGACTGGTAGAAGCCCTAGGCATTACAAAAACCACTGCTACATATTCTCATATGCTGTTGCCCTGCTTTTAGGTAGGTAAAGTTAAATTTTTAAAAATCTAAATGATTAGTCCCTTTCTTGACAAGGGACTGTAAATTATTTACATTATTTGTTATTACTGACATGTTTGGATTTATTACTGTCATATTGTCTGTGTTTTCAGTTTGGTACCCCCTTTTCTTGCTGTTTTCTTCTTTGTGTTGGATCAATAAAGTTTTCTATAGTCTTTCTTTAATTTTTCTGTTATTTTGGAAGCCATAGATTATAGTTCCACTCTTTTAGTGATTATTTTAAAACCATAATTGACTGTACATTTTTCTAACAAAGGTAGAATTATTCAGTGTTGCCTTCCTCCTCCCTAGTAAGACAAAAACTTGCTTTCTCACTGATACCCTCCCAGCGTCTTACTATTGTCTGGGGTTTTAATTTTGCTTTTATTAAACTTAATTTTTACATTAGATAATTGACTTATTACATGGTTTAAGAAGTAAGTAGTACTAAAAGGTCTGCAATGAAGAAGGGTGGTCCTTTTCTCCATCCTTCACCACTCCCATTAGCAAGTACTTTCTACTTTTTTTGCTGTTTTCTCAAATATTTACCTCTATAATTCTAAATATGATGCTTGTACTGCCATCTCTTGACTTTTCAGCTTTAGGTTATAGATTTATTACTGTTGACTTTATACTATGAAAGGTCAAGATTTGTTACACTATTGCACAATGACACCATTGCACAATCCTCACACACGTTTGCCCTCATCACATCTTCTCCTCTTAAAAGGCTGATTATGTGTAAATGAGATTATATGTTATATACATATCTTTATATATAATTCTCCCCCTCACCCTTCACATTTGGGGTTGGAGTGGTTTGCGTATTCAGTATTTTAATTATTTTTTTAGCTGTGTAAATCTTGTTTGCAGATAAGCCAAATCATTTTTTAGTGATTCTATTTCCTTTCCTGTGCGTTTTTTAGTTCCTTCTATTGGGAATTACTTTTTTCTCTCCCCCTTGCTGTCTTCCTTCATGTGTCTCTTTCCACACTCTCAGCCAGATCTTTTTTTCAAACTCTTCATTTCAAGGCCTTTTATTCCAAGTTTCCTCAAGGTCAAACCTTTCGAATAAGCCCCATCCTCCTGTTCCAACAGCTCTCACTTGCTTTCTGTTCCTACTGCATTACAGCTGTTGGCCTGGTACTTCCAACTGCCATCATCCTTTTTCTCTGCTAGAGTTTGTATTTTGCCCTTTCTTGATTTACACCCATATTAACTGTAGCCTTTGAGAAGGAACATGGGGTAGAGATTTCTAACGCCTGGTGTCTAGCTGAGCCCAGGTGAGCCCAGCTCCACCATGGCTGACCTGCAGATCTGTGAACAAGATAAGCGAATACTTGCTTGGGTAAGCCACTGAGATTCTGTGGCTATTTGCCCTGCAGGATTACTGTAGCAATAGCTGAAAACTAAGGAGGCTTTCCTTGTATGCCTAGAGATCCTGGGCTGGTGCTTCTGGGACTCTGTGTGCCCTGACGGGGCTTGTGGACTGTACGGTGCACGTGCAGGGAGAGAGCTGTTTCATCGGGAGCCTTCAACTGTCAGCGTCTGCAGGTTTTGCATTTGTGCTGCCACTTCCACTTTTCCAGGATGCGCTGTTCACATGACTGGAGCTTATAAACCTCTCTTCCAGTAATCTGATAGATAAATGGGGAGAGGATTGTCTCAATCAGTACTTAGACTTTCACTGAATCCCCTAACTCAGCAGGTGCCTCACTCGTGTGTTTAGTAGCATTGCTGAGGTCAGAATAGAAAAGCTCTAGTATACTGCCCAAGAAAGGGAGGTGTAAGGGAGGCAGAGGTGCCTGCCTACAGGAGGTCAAAGAGAATCTTAGTGTCTACTCGCCCTTTATGAAGACTCCTAGCTCATTTTCCTGTTTTCAGCCTTGTCTCCAAGCCTTGTCAGCAAAAGTGCTCCCAATTCCTAAGCCTTTGGAAGTGTGCATTGAATCAACGTGCTGCTTCTTCATAGTCTCACACATAAGCACTTAGATTTCAGCTTTCTTTGCTCTTTTAAATATTATGTACGTACATCTGCTTTCCAGCTTCAAATGTTTTGTTAATATCTCTATTTGGTTGTCCTTACCTTTCTGACTGTGTATTTAAGACCTTAAAAAACATCTTTATTATCCTTATGGTGGAGTTTTAATAGAGAAGCAAGATAAATAAGTCTGTTTTATATACCATATTTAATGGGGAACTCCCGTCTCCTTTTTAATGAAAATGTTGGTAACTCTGGAATAATTCATAATTAAATTTATTGACATGTTACCAATTTCTTTTCCTTGTATACAATGTATTCTCTGTGGGTTCATTTTTTTTTCTACTTGAACACATAGCTCTTCAGGGAGAGTTACAGGATATGGAAAAGATGGTAAAATGGAACATTTCCTAGCCATGAAGATGTCAAAAGCTATATTCCAAAGGATTGTAAAATGAAATGGCAGAAAACCAGCTTTTCCACTCATTCATACCTGACTCCATTCAGATTTGACTACCAATCAGTGTCTCATAAAGAGGTTGGAGAGATCAAGAAATGGAAGACTAGAAATTGAATGAGGAGTTTTGAAAAGCATAATAATTTTGGGGAAGTGTTGTACTTTATTAAATAAACTCCTAACCTCAAATCAAGCGAGAGATATTTTGAAGGAACTGTCAAAAGAGTAATATGAGTGCCTTGCATTTTGGGAGGCAGAGTAGCTGGTGACTGAGTCATGGTGGTGGTATTGAAATGCCAAGAGATAGGCTGATGTGGCTTTTGGCAACAGGGTAGATGGCTTCTTTGGAAGATCATTACACTCCCTGAGTTTGTGGGGACAAAGGTTGTATGAGTGCATTATGTGGACTAGATATGGACTGTATACCTAACAGAGACAGTGTGTGGTTTTCTTAGGTCTTGGCCAAGTGGAGGGAAACTGTCCCCAAAAGGAGAGAAAGTGGAGGCATCACTGTATTCCTAGAGACCAAGCAAAGGGTAAGTGACCTGTTGGAATAGACTCTTTCATGTTCATCAGGGGAACTGAAGGTGAGTGACTTCCATGGGGGAGTCTCTGAAGACCCCTGAAAGCGCCATGAGATCAAGAGTCAGAGGTAAACACTTGCCAAATCCTGAGAGTACTGATGCTAACTCACCTCCTTGTACTAGTCATTGGAGCTTTCCTGTTGCGTTTGCTTCTTCTTCCTTCCTGCTTGGTCTGGACGGATCAGAAGCATATTTAGCAGGGAGTAGTAGAAGCACATCTCGGGAAGCGAGAAGAGGCTGTGGCACCTCCTTCCTTAACTGCAAGTTTTTCACCTGCAGCAGCTTGACCTGGGGGAAGGAGAAAAAACTTAACTTGGAATCAATGTTTGAATTCTGATGCTCACTGGATTTTTAAAATGTGAAATTGATCTTTTGTGGTTTAGGTCTTTTTAAATTTTTTATTCTAACAGTGACCAGAAAATTCATGGGGCTGAGTTTTTATCCAAGAATAGAAGGATTTGTCCATTAGCACTTTTAAAGGGAAAATGAGAGGCAAAATGGGTGTTAATAAGTTTAAGTTGCTTTGTGTCACCAGAAAACTGGTTTCCCTGATCATCACCTAAATGTACATCAGGGAAGGATACCAATTGGATATCAGACTGGGATGGGGGGTGGGGGGAGGGGGTGAGTGTATGCCTACATGATGAGTGCGTTGCGCACCCTCTGGGGAATGGTCATGCTTGAAGGTGCAGACCCGGGGAGGTGGGGGGGGGGAGGGGATGGAGGTATGACTACATGATGAGTGCCAGGCGCACTGTCTGGAGAATGAGAACGGACGCGCTTGGGACTCTGACTCGGGGGGATGGGTGGGACATGGAAAATGTATATAACCTAAACTTATGTACCCCCATGATGAGCTGAAATAAAAAAAAAAAAAATAAGACCAGCCTGGGCAACATAGTGAGACCCCCCCCCCAAAAAAAAATAAAAAAATAAAAAGTTGCTTTGTGGTTATATCCCAGAAGTTAGTTCATTAAAATGGTTACACTTATCTGACGATATTTTTATGCTGCCCTCACTTTTGAGGGGATAAAATTCTAGGCTTTTAAAAAATCACTTCAATGATATTGTTCCGTTGTCTTCTGACATCTATTGCTATTGAAGAGAAGTCTGTGTCAGGGTAATTATCATTTGTGTTTCTGAATGTCTTGCAAAAGAGGTACTGACAGCTTTTGTTCTGGACTGTCTTTTCAAGGCTGTTTTCTATCCAAACAGCCTTAGAAGATAGAGATGGTGTCTCATTCTGGAGCAAGTGGTAGGTTTGCACAGTGCCTTGGAAGTTAGAGATCGTGTCTCCCACAGGGCCTTCAGCTCTCCTCAATGCATTGAGTTTTTTTTCCCGTGTGAGGTGGGAGGTGTTTTTGAGCCCAACTTTATCTTTTTTTGGCTTGGAGCATGGTGAGTATCATTTGGATAGGAAGTTACCAAATTTAAATAATCACTTTAATGAACTTTTCTTGAGTATTTAATTAATTCTAGGTGTTAATGTAAATAACACTGAAGTTGCAATTGTCATAGCAATTTTCTGTTGATAATTCCCATTTACCAAGATTGATTTTAATTGTAGCAGACATTGTAAATTTTTCTCCTGAATATTTATTTCAGAGTATATTTTCTGTTTTTTCATAATTTATCTTATCCAGGCTTCCCTTATTAGCCATTCTCTTGAGATGTTCAGGTCAGAGGTGTTGCTGTTCCTAAACTTGTAGTGATGCCAACCCCATTTAATGCTCCTCACACTTCACGTTCCCCTTTGCTCATGATAGATATGTTACATTTCCCATTTTATGACTTTTCACTTCCTCAAACTGCCCTTTATTGCTGAAAGTTCCACATTGTAATTTGAAAAGTAGAACACTAAAATATCCATTTTTGAATGATCTGCTAACTACTGGGCTGTAATTTTATTTAAAGTTGGTAGTTCAGCTAAAACTTTAACTATTTTATTCAACTTGAGAGGTATTTTTGTAGCTGATTATTCCTGCTTATGGTTTTACCTAGAGCTTTTATTTTACAGTTATATTGTTGTACCACATTAGATATTTTTCCATCGATTTGCACAAAGCTAGATAAAAATGTTAACAAAGACATAAAAGTCATATGTTAAACCAGGAATAGTATTGGAATCAGAAGTTATATAGTGCATCATCTTACTTTTATTTTTTTCCCTGAGATTTATTGCTTTGGAGAAGATTCAACCCAAGAATATGATAGCTAATACAGTTTTACCAAATTTTCAAAGAGCTAAAATTATGAAGCTAAAGCTTATTGCATATGCTGACTGGAAATGAAAAGAAAATATGTTCAGATAAATTACCTGAGGTAAATGCCAACCATACAGATGAAACATGTCTTGCTTGTTACATATATATGTTAGATTGCGTATTCTACTAGTGAGAATTGTTTCTTCATTTCAGTTCATCTTTCTTCAGAGATTTCCCATAGCTTAGTTTAACCCAAGGGAAGTTAGGGAACTGTGTAGGATGGCAGAGAATTACTGTCTCTTTTCTTCCTGTAATTAAAGGACAGGGGATCTTGGGATCTGTGAAGGCCTCAGATGTCCATGGGCAGGCTTTGTGTACAAGGGGCAGGGATGTCTTGTAGTTTGGATGCTATGACAAAATACCATAAACTGGGTGGCTTATAAACAACAGACAGTTGTTCTTTTCCTCAGTTCTGGAGGCTGGGAAGTCCAAGATCAAGGCACCGGTAGATTCGGTGCCTGGGGGTCTACTTCCTGGTTCATGACGGCACTGTCACATCTCCCTAAGTTGACCCATCGGAGTCTCATCAGTGCACGCTCTTACCAAGCTGGGCCATCGCATGCATGCTGTCAAGCCTCTGAGCACTTCTTCAATACACTTCCTGGAACTTCTGGACTCTAGGACCTTCCCTCACCCCTAGACAGCTAGATCCGTTCTCTGGAACCACAGGCACCATCACCTGTCATTGACCCAAAGGTATTGTGGATGTCATCTCACTAAAGCAAGCACCCCGGCGAGTGACATACAGCATTCAGAACATCCTTTAGGACATGGTTGGGTCATCTTAATCTGTAAGATCTGACCAACTCATCTGAAAGTATAACTCACCTTATACTTGGAGATGTAGGAACACGGAAAGTTTTGCTCAACATGGAGGTGGAAGAACAAAACTATGGGGGAAACATCAGAAGCCACCCTGAATCTACCCATCCTTAAATGTATAGTAAAAACTAATTTGCACTTTCAGTGTGTTATAAGCCCATATTACTGCTGGAACATTAAGACACTATGATAGCTTGGCTAAGTGTTTGATTAGAAAAGTCACATATATGTTTATATAGGTATAGAAAGTTCTATAAGATATATATCCATTTGTTACTTGAAGCATTTTTTTTTTTTTGAGAGGGACAGGTTTTGGAGAGTTTCCACTTTTTAATTTTCTCATTTTTTATTTAATTTCTAAAATTCACAATGAGCATGTATTATTTCCTATTATAAGAAAAAACACAAAAGTATGAAGAACAGATTGAGAAGGTGAGATTTCATTTTTTATCCCTGAAACTTACCTAGGGGGGTTGTTGTAAAAATCTCTTGGGGATTGTCTCAACACACACATTCCTGCCTCCCTACCTCCCCTCGTCAGCCACTCCTGGTTCTACATTGCTCGGATAACTCGTGGCATCCCCAGGCAGAGTTTGATCTTGTCATGACAACATTCTGGAAGGGGGACTCTGGAGAAGGCTTTACCCATGCTGGACCCCAGGGCATCATTTTGCTTGTGGCAATCGTCTGAAGCTCCAAACAGTTCACTGGACCTTGAAGCCAGCTCCTGGCCATCTCTGATGGGTGAGCTCAGTGGAGACCTCGCCAGGGGAGATGAAGACCATGGCGGAAACTGAAAAGACCATGTAGTCCTCCTCTCTGCTACGGTAGGGATGTCAACCCCAAATCTAGGGAGAGGCAAATTTGTCTTCCCCTTGAGGAGAGAGCAGTTTGTGGACTTTAACAGCCTTCTTTTTACTCCCATCAGGGGGAGAGTGTTGGATATAACTTCCTGAAGCATAGGAACAATTCTGAGAGGTTGGGAAAGAGCCTTGTCTTTGGATTTGAGACTCTGAAAGCAGGCTGTAGTGCTCCAGACCCGCAGGGAAGGGGCTGGGGGACTGGCCTGTCCCCATTCTCCTTGCCCAGGGACAGGTGGAATAGGCAAGTCACTTAACCTTTCTGTGTCTCAGTTTCCTCATATGGAAAATGGGAATCATAATTGTAATGATTAAAATCATTCCTACTTGTGTGCATGTAGCATTTAATAGGTATTAGCTCTTGCTTTTATTACATGTGGTGGGAGGTCATACAGGCCTGCTGTGGGACTAGCCCATGGAGGAGCAAGCACGGGTGTAGCAGTGACCCCTTCACATGGCAAGTAAGCCCTTGGTGCTCACAGGGCCTCTCTCCCAGCCTCAAGGCATAAAACAAGTGAGCACAAGGCTCACTGTGACCTGGATGATGCTACTTCATGCAGGAGATGTTGGCTGTGACATTTACCTTCATAAGAGATTGGGGCACCACTGGGAGCCTCTAGACTCCCTTTGTATCCTTATCTCATGCATACCTCCCCACCCCCCCGCCCCCGCTTGCTGGCTGGGTGGTGACAAACTGGAGTGAAAGCAACCTTAAATAGGCTCTGCCCTTATTCTTGCCAAAGTTGAAACCTGGATAGACAGTGTGGTTAGACCTGGTTTTTGGTGTAATCAACACTATTGGCAAGAATAACCTCACGTTTAAGTGGGAAAAGTGGAGGAGGGAAATAAAGGCAAGAGCCTGTCTGCTGGGATGGCCTGACTGGAGCCCAGGGCATGTGGTGGCCCTGAGCTGCGGGCCCTGCGGGGTCCTCTGTGGGGGCATTAGGGCATGCAGGGCCGGGAGGTCTGCCAAGATGGAGGAGCCAGCTGGGCACTCAGCATGTGTCCTTGGGCCAGGACTGGAGGTCGGTGCAACTGATCTCAGAAGAGGTTCTGGAGGGACACAGGGACACCTGACTTCTAGCCAGTGGGGACAGAGGCCCAGCACTTGAAGCCTGCAGTTGTGGCCCAGTCCAGGCCCTCTGTGAGTCAGCCAACATTCAGGTGTGGGAGGTGGGTCTCAGTAGTGGGCTGGTCCTGCTCCCAGGCCTGTCCACGGGGCCCTGTTCCCTGTGGAATGTGCTGACTTGCCCTCGCTTAGCTGCTCATTATACCCGTGAGGACTAGGACATCCCCTGCCTTCTGCTCCTCCAATTGCACAATCTGGGGCACCGTGGTGGGGCCCAGCCTGCAGGTGCTGCCTCTCCCTCTATGGTGAGTTTATCGCTACCGCCTCTGGGTGCTCATGGCCCTGTTGTCCATCTGGCTAACCATTAACAGCCTGGGCATGGGGAAGAGCCTTCTCCAGGTATAGCAGGGGTGGATGACAGATTTGGGAAAGAAATCTAAGCCAGTTTGAAGTAGGGAAAGGTGAAATTGCTGTGCCGGCAGCGGGGGTGGGGGGAGTGCCAGCCCAGCTCCTGCACTAGGATTGCAGCTGGGTCTGTCAGGAATGAGGCTGCACCAGCGGCCACTCCTGGGCATCCTTGGAGGCAGGGTGTCTCCTGGAGGCACCCAGGGGTGGCAGTAGGTTGCACCTCACCCCAGGGCCCTGCACAAAAGCCATGGGGCTGTGGGATGGCAGGTGTGCAATTTGGTGCAGCTCTGCACTCACTGCACGGATGTCCTCATGCCTGCGCTCTCACCTGCTCTGTGTGAGGACACTGGGGTGCTGGACACAGCCCAGCTCTGATTCACACTACAGGCTCCACTAATAAGTGTCCCGAGGCGCTTACTGTAGGCCTGGAGCCCACAGGCCTGCCTGCCGGAGGTGCACATGTGTCAACCTGGGGGACGGTGGCCAGCGGCCCCTCCCCTCCCTGGACGGCTGGACTCAACCTAAGAGGAGAGCATACTGACGTGGCAGGAGCGTGGGTGACTCTCACCACCAGAATAAAAAGGCCACTCACGAGGCTGCCTCTGAAGACACACGGCTGCAGCCCAGCCCACCACGGGTGAACTGAGCCTGGGCGGAGAATGTCAAAGCCTCTGACAGCTGTGAGCAGCGTTGGCACAGGTGTTGCCCAGATGGATAGGTAGACAGACGTGAGGGGGCTGGGGACTGTACCGCCGTGGGGCTGCAGTGTTGGCATCCTGGCGGCCACCACTGTGAGGTTGCAGGTGGGACCTTTTTGCCTGGGTGCTTAGACAGAGTGGGCTCTGGGCAGGCCTGGCTGCGCTCACTTCCTGGGGGGCTCGGCACACCCCCTGAGTTACCTGGCACCTCTCAGGGGGCAGGCTCACCTGGATATCAGGAGGAAGTGGTAAGTGACAGAATGTGGGAGATGCTCCTTGAGTGGAGAAGGAGACAAAGTCACCTGCTTTGTCCTGATGCTTTTATTTGGGAGAAAGACAAAAGGGGAGGGAGGCCAGAGCCCTGCGGGTGAAGTGGCGTCGGGCCGTGTGGTGCCAGCCGAGGCACCTGGCTAGGGGACAGACGCAGCTCGTGAGGATCCTCTGTGGAATGTGGACTGTTATGGCCTGAATGTTTGCGTCCCCCCAGCTGCAATTCATATGTTGACATTCTGACCCCCAAAGTGATGGTGTCAGGAGGTGGGGTCTTCAGGAAGTGATTAGGGACTGAAAAAGAGACCCCAGAGAGCTAGCTAGTCCCTTACCCCGTGTGAGGACACAGCTGGAAGGTGTCATGGGTGAAGCAGAAGGCAGCCCTCACCCGGCCATGCCTGCCAGTGCCCGGTCTTGGACTTCCCAGCCCCACACTGTGGGAGTACATTTCTGTTGTTTATAAGCCCCCCAGTCTAAGGAATTTTGTTATAGCAGCCTGAATGCACTAGGACAGACTCCATTTTGGTTTCCTAGATTTACCATAACAATGTACCGCAAACCACGTAGCTTAAAGCAACAAAAATTTATTCTCTCACAGTTCTGGAAGCCAGGAGTCCAAAATCAAGGTGTCAGCTGGGCCATGTTCCCTCTGGAGGCTCTAGATTGGGATCCTCCTGGCTTCTGGTGGCCCCAGGTGTTCCCCGGCTTGTGGCAGCATCACTCCAATCTCTGCCTCTGCCTTCACACAGCCATCTTCCTCATGCGTCTCTCTCTGATTCTTCTTATAAGGACACCAGACACTGGATTTAGGAATCACCCCAAATCCAGGGTGATTTCATCCTGAGATCCCTAACTAATTACATCTGCAGAGACCCTATTTCCAATAAGGTTGCATTGTGAGTTTTGGGGTAGACATGAATTTTGGGAGACGCTACTTACCCCACCACAGACTGGGTGGCAGAGAGAGGTCAAGGAACAGAGTTCTCACGGCAGGGCCACTGTGATGGGTATAACTGTAGCGATTTCCACCAGCTGTTTCCTCAGAGGACAGATGATATTGGGACGGAGAGGCTGGGCCAGCCTCAGGGGATCGGAGCCCAGGGCTCCTGGCAAGTACGAATGCCGAGAAGTCATCATCTTGGGGGTGTGGAAGCCTCTGCATGTGGGTGAGGCTCCCAAGAACACAATTTTGAAAGTGGCTTTCCCTGAGAGAAGCCTGACCAGGAAAACGGAAAGAACCGTCATGCAGGCGTGGCCGAATAACTGCAACCTCATGAATGAAGTTCACACACTCCAGCAGGCCTGGGTGGAAATACTCCCCAGAGGGTTTGTAGAATTTACCTGTTCTGAGCAAGGGTTTGCACTATAACCAGCAGCATGTGTTAATGTAGTCTGGGGTTACTATTGGTTTTTCTTGTGTGATGCTGAACTGCACCCCAGTACCGACCATTTGAGACATGGGGAGTAATCAGACAAGGTGGGGCTTGAGAGTTACACATCTGTAGCCCCACTGAGGGGTAGGCTGCGCTGGGGCATGGCCAGGGCTCAGCGACCCCCAGGACATGGAACAGGGAGCAGGTGACTATGCTGTGGTTTCCTTAGATAGTGGTGGACCCTTGTCTGCGGATGTAGCCCCCGACCTCATAGTTGAAAATGGTGAATTTCAGGCTCCAAGACCCTCTAACCTGACGGATTGCTTGCTCATGAGGGATGCACTGACCACTAATTTTGGATTTGCCTCTTTGAACACGTGGGAAATCCGTGGGCTGTACATAGATATTTATCTCAGAACTATCTTTTGTGCTGTTTACTATCTTAGTAGTACACTGAAGTAAAAACAACCTGAAACTGAATTTACACACTGAATTCTAGTCAATCTTAATACCCTGGCCAGACTCTGTGGCCTGGCCTAACTTCCCAAGCCATCCCCTGATCAATCCCCATGTCCAGGGAGATGCAACATGGAATAGTCTGTCTGGCTTAAGCCAACCAGGCATGTACCGTGAATAGGGGTGGGGTAGGTGGAGTTGGTCCCACTGAACCACACAGTGAGTGGTGGAGGGGAGGTTTCCTAACTGGAATTTAGTATCTTAAGCAGAAAGGAATAGCGCGAAGGCAGGAAATAGCAGACGTCTACTTCAGGCATTGCTACTTTCTAGATGGTATGTACCCTCCAGATGGCTGGAACAGATACTTGCAGACTTCAGCATTTTCGCTACTTTATGAACCTTTTCCCTTCATAATGAGAGGTATAAGTTTTGTTTTGTTTTTCCCACAACTGGGAACAATTTGGGATAGCTCTGCCTCACGGGTACAGCTGCTGTATTTGGGTTATTCATTTATTAAGCACCTTATTAACAGAGCCACGCCCTGCTGTAGGCACGGGGACACGCAGGTGGTGGATCTGTGTCAGTGAGGGCAGCACTGGCTGCTGTGAAGAGAGACTTCAAAATAGAGAGGCTGAGGCTGGGCGCGGTGGCTCGTGCCTGTAATTCTAGCACGCTGGGAGGCTGAGGCAGGAGGATCACTTGAGGCTAGGAGTTCAAGACCAGCCTGGGCAATCGTGAGACCACCTCCCCCCCCACAAAAAGAAATTAGCTGGGTGTGGTGGTGCATGCTTGTCGTCCCAGCTACTAGGGAGGCTGAGGCAGGAGGATGGCTTGAGCCCAGGAATTTTAGGTTGCAGTGAGCTGTGATGATGCCACTGCACTCTACCAGAGCACCATACCAAGACTCTGTCTGAAAAAAAAAAAAAAAAAGCTGAATAATATGTCAGAGGTTTGTAACTGCTCTAGAGGAGCCCTTCAGGTTAGTGGGTGGCTCTGCTCCATGTGGGCATTCAGGGACTGGGGCTGACAGCGGCTCTGCAACTTTCCGTGTGCTGCTTCCAAGATCACCCCAGTCCTTGGCACTCCAGCCAGCAGGCAGGGGAGAAAGAATGTTGGCCGGACACATGCAAGGTTTCAGGAACCCAGCCTTGAGGTGGTATTCATCCCCTCTGCTGCCATTCCTTTCTTCCAGAAAGTTCCCGGCTCTCCTATTAGGAGGTGCTCAGTTTAATGGGGGTGATCAGCACGTGAACGACAGGCAGAGGAGGAATTTGTTTTAAGCAACAGTTTTTCTACCTCACATCCTGTGCTTTATGATTCCAAATTGCCCCAGTGCTAAGAACTGCTCAAAAAAAAAAGAACTCTAAGACGGAAATACAATGCCTTCGGTTACACAGAACAAAACCATATTTATTTTATGTTTTTGAGGCAGGATCTCACTCTGTCACTCGGGCTAGAGTGCAGGTGGAGTCATCATAGCTCACTGCAGCCTCAACTCCGGGCTCAAGCTCCCGCCACAGCCTCTTGAGTAGCTGGGACTACAGGCAAAAACCATATTTAAAAATGTTAATTCCCTCATATCTGTTCCTAGTGAGATATTTCTTGTTATTAGTGATGTTAAATTTTATTTGTTTTCTTACAGTTCCTGGTCATTCTTAGTCTCTATTTCTTGGGAAAAAACAAACAAATCAAAAAGTTTATTGAAGAATTATAATGTTCAAGGTTCATATCCACATCCCCCCTTCCCAATTTAATTATTCCAATGAACTTGTAAAGTGGTATTATCATTTTCAAGTCATAGATGAGGACATTTAAGCTTAAAGAACTTAGGGGACTTCATTAAGATTGTGCCTCAATGGTAGTGTATGAAGGCAATATAAAAATATAAAAATCAGCACATTCAAGCACATCTGTGGCACAGTACATTCGTAGAAGGATTCTGGAATAACAGAAGGGCATGAATTCGGGCTGGAAGCCGACTGGGTGCAGAGGGCTGTGTGTCAGCGGGGCCACACTAGTTGCTGTAGCAAGTGAACCTCTAAATTTCAGAGCTTGTCATGTAGACACTTGTTGCTCACTCATGTGACAGCCCAAGTCAGGTGTTCCTAGTTGGGGTAGCTTTTGTTCCCAGGCTTCTTTTGTCTTGTGGACCGTGGAGCATCCAGCTGGCATTGTTCAGACTTTCAGATATTCACCTTTTATTTTCCTTTAGCCTTTCCCCCCCAATAAAATGGCATTTCCTGACAATGTCTGCTATTTAGCATTCCTTCTCTCGCTGCCCACCTGAGAGCTCACCTCCGTAGGTGTGTTGACAGATGTCTGGCTCGAACAGGCGCCCGTGGAGAATGGATGTTTCTTGGCAGTTCCGTGTTGCCGCCCCAGCTATTAGCAGTTCCTTAAATGGATTTCCCAAGACTCAGCTCTCAAGTCGCCCTGCCCTCTTCAAGTTTGTCTGCCAGAGCTGGTGATGTGCCTAGCACTGCCGAAGGCTCTCTGAACCTCGTTCCACATTTAGCTGCTAATCGTGAAAATCCCAGACTGGTTAGAAAAAAAAAATCCTACCTAATTTTAGGATCACAACTCTGAAAGGAAATTTCTATAGTTTATCGTTATCGATGCTTTCTTAGTGAGCACCTTTGGGACCCCAGATGAGAGACCCCACACTTGAAAGCCATGACGGAGGAGTGAACACGAGGCTGAGGGGTTAAAGGTAACTCTGCCACTTAGTGAGCAGTTCCCAGTGAGCTGGCTGCATCCTAGGACAGGACCATTGTCATCTCATCTCCAGAAACCTGCCTCCAAGACCAGCATTCTCGGTTTCCTACTTCCCAGAAATATACCAATTCCCCGGGGTATTCATGAAGCTTGGCTGCCGAGAGGAGGCTGCTGCTGAGATTTCTGTAGCATCGGGGTTGGGGGTGCGCTGAGATGACTGCTGGCCCTGGCAGGTCTAACACCGTCCCTACTGGGTGCATCAGTAGCAGAAGTCGGGCAGCCAGGGCCACACCTTTCTTAAAACTGAGGATCAGGATATGACTGTGCTCAGGGGTTTTGACTTCACCTGGCTTAATTTTTGAGTGGACCCTTAGATGAACAAGAGGCTGGCTGCTTCCTGCGTAGGGGAAGCTGGGCCGGCAGATCTGCCTGGCAGCGGGGCTTTGGTGTAGAGGAGGCCTAGTGGGAAGACATCTCCCCGGGGCTCCCAAAAGTTGAACCACTGTGTGGCTGATGAGACGTGAACAAAAGACACTTGATTACATGGGTGCTTGTGGGAAGCAGGGCTTAGCTTCTCAGCTTAGCTTTGTTTCTAGTCGTTCTATGGAAATGTATTTTCAATCATGGTAATTATCAAATTTCCTTGATTCCAAGATATTACACTGATTGTAAAACATATTATCAATTTAGTAACAGTGCTTTTTTTTTGGACGGGGAGAAGAAAGAAAAACTACCGTCTAAAATGTGCAATTTGACTATAAAACACATTCCAAATTTTAGAAATGATAAAATGTGATGATGTGGTAAAATGTTTTGGCTCAAGGAAATATGTTAGAAAAGAAGATTTTCTGCTTTAGACTAGTGCAAGGCCAGCTCCTTGGGTAGCGGAGGTTTTTTTTTTTTTTGCAGGTTAGTTATTCCTTTTCTGGCAGTGGTTTTGGGTCTGCAATTACAGGAGCTGCAGAAGCCAGTGGCTCCAGCGCCAAGTCTCCTGCGGAGCGATTTGTGGCTGTAATTTCTCGCTGTTGTCTGTTCTAACGCCCACCTATCTAGCACTGAAACCCCACTGGTGAGCTAGAGGACCCCTAGGGAGTGGATTTGCAGGAAGATAAATTCCCCTGTCCCTGCCTACATCTGAATGCTATTGTGGAAGCCAAGTAGAATACAGATCACCCCAGACTGAGCGCTGTGTACCTGCACTGCTAAGTAGAAAACTGCATATCAAATAACGGTTCCTAGACTCAGCTCTGTCTAGACACAAAACCTGCCTACAGTTTTTAATGTTCTTTGTCATTCAGGCACATAAAACCCTTTCCCCTCATTATCTCAGGCAGTTTGTTTTTGGGGATGTTTTCACTGCCAATGGCCAACTCCTATCTTCTTCCTGCCCCCAGTGTTCTTGAAGACGATGTTACAGTGGTCAGCACCCTGAATCGGAACTGCTTGGGCTCCGATGGCATCTTTGTAATAAGTGTTTAGCATTAGTACCAGCACTCAGTAGGTGCTCAGTAAATGTATGTTAAATGTGTGAAAACAGGGAGAACTGGCTGGCATGAGAACCTCTAACGCATCCTTCATATGTGGCCTTAGTCCTGGAAGGGAGCCCGATGCCCCCCTCCTTAGGTGCAGGGCTTGTGTTTAATATGTTAACTAGGATGTCATCGGCATTTTGAGTATTTTCTTCATGACATCATTCCTCATTAGGTGCTTTGTCTCTGTTTCCTCTAAACACTGATAAGTGCTCTGGGCCAGAGGGACCCGAAGAGGCTGCCTGTGCCTTTGCAGCAGCGGCGGTTCTGTTCAGCCTCCAGATAGCTGCGCAGTTCAACAAAGCAGGATGGGAGATGCCAATCACAACGTGAAAATACACGGACATTAGCATTCCATCCAGGATCAGTGCCCAGATCTTGGCAGATTGGGTGGCTGCAGGCATGGGATTATTTGGGGTCATCAGGAAGACCACGGATGGGTCCCTCGGGGTCTAACAGCACATCAGTTCTCACCATTAGCTCTTCACTTTTGTTAGCCTGAAACTTTTATTTTCAAGAGTCCTAAGTAATATAAAACTCCAGAAAGAAAACACTTTAACATTTGCACTCTTTAGGACAGGGAATGTGTGTGGGGAGGGCATAAATTGAGTGTCAAATAAATTAAAAGCTGAAATCCGAGTTTTGGTTAGAGATAGCTTTTTCAGGAAGGACCTTTGCTTGTGTTCTGAGACACGGTGGGTGGAAATCTCCCCTGGGAGATGCCTGGGGTGGCTGGCGCCTAAGCCGTTTGATTGGCAGGGACAGGACCCTGACTAAAACGTGCCACTCCTTGGTCTTCTCTCTGGATCTCGTGGTTTAGTTAGGCAGATTCTCACTGCTTCCTCCATGGGTGGTTCCCCTGGGGGTGCTACATTGTGGAAATTGGAGGGGGCATTTTTGGTTGTGACAATGACCAGGGGGCCCTGCTGGCATTTCGTGAGCATTGCCTGGTAGCACTCGTCAACCTACAATGCAGGGGGCAGTCCTGCCATTGAAGAATTGCCCTGTGTCCTGCCAGACTCTCAAATGTCCTGTGGACTTTCGTGTGGGTGAAAATCCTTTACTCTGTTTCCCATGTGCACAATTGTGATGTACCCTAAATGTTCCAGGAAAGCAACCACCATGTAAATCCTTTGCTTGCAACTTTACTGGGTGTCGGAAGGTCACTAGTGGTGATCAACTTACCAGTGCAGCCACCTCTGTGGCTTTCATGTTCTTGAATATTCTAAGGATGGTGGCAAGCATCTACCTACTGCATTATAACTTCCAGTGTTGGGTTTTCTGAGTATTTCTGTGTTGAGATATATGTACATTAGTCTACAATTTTTTTTTACCCTTTTATTTCCTTTAAGGCATAGTATTGATTATTTTAGAAATAGTCTTAGGAGATACCTATCTATGTATCTGTCTATGTCACTATGGTTTGAACATGTCTCCCAAAGTTTGTGTGTTATAAACTTAGCCCCCAATGCAACAGCGTTGGGCGGTGGGGTGTAATAGAAGTGATTAGTTCCTAAGGGCTCTGCCCTCACGAATGGATTAATGTTGTTATTTTGGGATTGGGTTAGTTTTTGAGAGAGAGTTTTTGTTAAAAAATTGAGTTCAAAAACTAAAAACAAAAACCAAATAAACAAACAAAGGCCAGGCGCACTGTCTCACACCTGTAATCCCAGTGCTTTGGGAGGCCGAGGCGGGACGGGGTGGTTATCACGTGAATCCAGGAGTTCAAGACCAGTCTGGGAAACATAGTGAGACCCTGTCTCTGCAAACAAAACAAAAACTGGGTTCGGGGCCCTCTCTCTCCTTCTCTCACGTGCTCTCTTGCCTTTCTGCCTTTCACCATGGGATGATGCGGGGTGCAGGCCTCACCAGAGGCTGGCCCCTTGATCTGGGACTTCCCAGCCTCCAGAACTGTGAGAAATAAATTTCTTTTCTGTATTAATTACCCAGTCTGTGGTATTTTGTTATAGTAACACAAAAAAGGCTAATATCTATATCTGTATCTACTCATATATCTCAGTTCTGTACCTATATCTGTATCTATTTTAACCGTCTTAGGCATTTTCAAGAATACAGTTTAATAGTGTTAAATATATTCACATTGTTGTCAAACAGATCTCCAGAACCTTTTCACCTTGCAAATCTGAAACTCTATACTCATTAAGCAGCAATTTCCCTTTCCCCCCTCCCCCCCTGCCCCTGGTGAACACCATTGTACTTTCTGTTTCTATGAATTTAGCTACTTTAGACACCTCATATGAGAAGAGTCATATAATATTTATTTTTCTGGTGACTGGCTTATGTCACTCAGCATAAATATCCTTAAGGTTTATTCATATCATAGCATGTGATAGGATTTCCTTTCTTTTTAAGATGCAATAATATTTCCTTCTATATATATACACCATTTTTTACTTCATCCATCCATGGACATCTGGGTTGCTCCCACCCCTTGGCTATTGTGAATGGTGCTGCTATTATTATGGGTGTGCAAATATCTTTTTGAGACCTTGCTTTGAATTCAGTTGGATATAAACCCAGACGAGGACTGCTGGGTCCCAGGAAAATTCTCTTTTTAATTTTTTGAGGAACCGCCATACTGTTTTCCATGGCTGTTGCACCATTGTACATTCACACCCACAGTGTACAGGGTTCCAATTTCTCCACATCCTCATTGACACTTGTCATTTTCTGTATTTTTGGTAGTAGCTACCCTAAGGAGTGTTTTAGATTGCATTTTATATGAATTCTATTTCAAGATAGCAAAGGGGTAGGTACAAAATATTTGTTATAAAAAGGGACACCGAGTTTTAAAGAGTTGAGAACAACTGCTCTAGTGTCTTTCTTCACAGTCTTAATGGCAGTCACGTGAAAATACTGTCTTTAAAAATTTGTTAGAAAACAACCTCTCTCTCCTCTTCTTCTCTAGTGAAGCTTCTGCTTCTCCTGCAGCAGCTTGGGGCCAGCTGTGCCCTGTGCGTCCTCCACGGGCATCCGTGGTTTTGTGTGGAATTAGGTATTTTTACCTTTTGCACCAGCAATTAGTGATCTGTTTCTATTAAGTAGGAGAATAAAATCCCTGTTTTGTCATTGAGCATCTGAACTTCATATACAATGAGCATTAATGAGTCATGTTTCATGACTGAGCAAGAGTGGATTTCCTAGTGGACACATGTCACGGAGACACACCAGAATAAACCTGGACCCCTTAAAACCATGGCTGGGGCTCTGGGGCCTTTACCTGGTGTGCACTTATTGGCCATATAAGGTATGACAACCCAGCACCAACACAGTGCTTTCTGAGCGTGTCTGCAGTGCATGTTACCATTTATTTGGTTGAAGAGGTAGAGCATTCAGTTTGGAACACTGTGGAGTGGGGATGTGGAGTGACTAGGTTTTCTGTAGACAGACACAGCAGCCCGGTCGGCCTGTTTGCCCCAGGACCTCAGCGTTGGGGAGTATCCAGTTAAACCCCTCCTGTGTTAACCCTGGGCTTATTCAGACTTTCTCCCCTCCTCACCTTTGGATGTCTTCTCTGTGCTCCAACATGGAATCCCATTACAGGAAGCTGACCTGGGATGCATTTTATAGCTGATATTTCCTTAAGTATAGTTCCCCCAAAGAAATTTTTCTTTAATGTGTCAGAGACCAAAAACATATATAAAAGAAAATTATTACAGTATTTCATTTGAGATTGTGAAGATAATGACAAGTTTCTTTTCTTTTCTTTTCTTTTTTTTAAAAGTAGTATTTATGGCTATTCAATTAAACAACCCACCAAACAATAGTGAACCCACTACTATTTCCAAACGCGCTATCTTGGTGTTTGTAGCTCACCATATGTTTGAAGTATGACATAATCCTTATGGAACACATTCCATTTGTTGCTTCCCAACTTCAATAGAAGCAGTTAAGTCTGTCTCCTTGTAGACAAATTGTTAATGAAAAGGTAGCTGAACAATCATTTTCTTGTAATATGCAATTCTGTCTCCTTAAATACAGGAGCCTGACAGGGCCATTCGGCAGTTAGTACTTTCTCTATACAACTGAACTCTCTCTGACCCTCCAAAACTAACAACTGGAGCAAAAAGAGAGAAAGAGGGGAAAGTCAGCCAAAAATAAATACGCACCTGTAATATATAGAATCCTGAAAATTGAATGGGAGGTATATTTTACTTTATTGTTTTCAGATAATGTATGAATAATTGCCTTCTGCTGCCAAATGCATTTTTATTGATTTTAAAGTATTTCATGATGTTGGTGCAATGTTTGGAAAATGGCAGGACTGTCTGAAAGATTCGGAATTTAGAGTCCTGAGCTCTCCTCTCTTTCAGCGATGAGTCAGAGCCGCCGAAGGTGGCACAGATTCGTGATGGCTCCCTTCCTCCTGCAGAGCCACAAAGGAGAAAACAAAAAGATTGGCCATCGGCCAAAGCAAGCACGTGATTTATTTTATGTTATTTAAATACAATTTTATATTCTACAACTTCCCTAAGAGTTTCTTGAATAGAATTGGACAAAGACAGCCTTACATCCTGTTTGAAAATTCAGATAAAATATCCTAACAATGTCTTTAGGACATAGTGTAGAGTAATAATATCGAGTGTTAACTGTACCCAGGTTATCTGTGTACTTCACCACGGAGGAACAGATGGGCCAGAAGATCACTCCCATCTGACAGACGAAGAAACATGGGTCAGAGATGTTAATTAACGTGCCCGAGGTCACCCAGCAATTTGGTGGCAGAGCCAGCATTTACATTCAAGAATGCATACTCAACTCTGCAGTTAAGATGCTCAATGCCTGCTCTATGCAGAATGACAGCTAAAGACCATTTTATAGTAAAACATCATCCATTCAGACTAATTTGGGGATTTGGGTGAGGAGCAGTTTGAATGACAGAATGTTTGAAAAGAAATGCAATCTTACACCTCCAAGCAGATGTGTGTAGAGCAAATTAAATGAAGTTTTTAAAATCAGGCAAGAGTCTTGAAGATTGTTATTTTCTGTAAGTTCAAAGATGTTCTTTGAAGTAATAAAGTATTTTATCTTAAGGTCTTTCTTTCTTTGTTCCAATCCACGTTTTTTTTGTAGTACGAATGTAAACTGATCATGTATTGATTAAACAAACACGGTGAAATGCAGCCCCCGTGGGAGTGCCCTGGGACGGCAGACACGTGTGCTGGAATGTTTGAATGTGCAGACTCTGGGCTTGCACCTCTGCTCCATCGCTAAATGGCAGGTTTCTTTATTCCTCAAGCCTTTGTTTCCCTGTCTTTCAAGTGGGTATGACGATGGCACCAACTTCTAGGGTTGAGGACCAGATGCACTAGATAAAGATTAGATGCACAAACAGGTGTCCACAACTTAGCGCGGTGCCAGGTGCAGAGAAGGTGCTCGGATGCTGTGAGTATGGTCACCATTCTCAGAAATGAGGACTGCAGAGCAGGAACAAAGAAGCAGCAGCCACCGTGTGTAGTGAATCCAATGTGTGTGCTGATATGGGAGGTGGCGCGTCCGGGAAGGTGGGATGTGGCCCAGTCTGAGCCTGGTGGAAGCGCCTGGGTTTCCTCCTGGTGGCATCAGGACGCACTGAAGACTCCTGAGGATGGCCGTGCTAGGACAGGGTTTAGGGAGTGACTTCGTGGAGAGAAAACACAGATCTAGTCGGGGCAGAACTAAGAGAAAGGAGGTCACAAGACAAGCCTGCCGAGGGGAGAGGGCAGGTTGTGGGTGACCCAGAGGCCATGGTGCAGCACGTGGATGCCACGCCGCTCACGGGGGCTGGCTCCCTGCTCCACAGGCAGTCTTCTCACGTTTGGGGCACCTGGGGATTGTATTTCTCATTGTGAATTGCTAAGTCTGTGTCTAGCTATAGACCACCCTGCGCACGTTGCAGCACGAAAGACGCATCTTATCTGCTCTTCCTCTTACTCACAGCAACAACAGCCACAACAACCAACCAAGCAAACCAACAAAGCCTCTTTGGTGGCCCCCGTTGCCTGTGGGAGGAGCTTGTGAGCTTCATCTTAAAGGCTGTTCGTCACCCGGCCTCGGATTTCTAGCCCCTGGCCCCTTTTCCAGTCTGGTCACACCACCTGCTAACCCTGCTCCTGTTCCTGGAGAACGTTGAACATTGGTGTGTTTGTTTTGCTTTCAGATGTAACTCTGTGCTTTTATTACCTGTTGAAGGTGCCATTTTTTGCCCCACATACCGTTGTTTGCTTCTTGAACTCACATTCATGAAGGCTCGGTTCAGATGGGCAGCAACGGAGGTTCCTTTTTCTGTGTCTTCATGGTGACTGGTACGCATCAATATCCACACTGTATTGTACTTACTTGTTTCCTAGCTGGGCCAAGCGAACTCTGAGTTGCTGGAGGTAGGAGCTGTGTGCGATTCTACTTGCACTGGTGCCGGCCACCGTGCATGGCCCGGAGCAGTCATTTGCAGATGTGTAAGCAGGGAGGGGGAAGGAAGGAAGCAGCAGTGTCAAGCCTTGGGGAATGGCATGGGTGCCAGCATACTGTGGCTGGGGACATTAAGAAACCTAAAGAACAGCCACAATCAATGAACTGTAGTAGCTCAGAACTTTGTGATCGACTTTTGTGCGCCACAGAACTTGGCCCCATTGCTAACAATTTTTAGAAAAACCATGGCCCTAATGCTTAAGCACATCGCTGTAATTCGACTCTCCATAAAGTGATCTTTAAATTGTGTTTTGAGGCTGGGAAGTGCACGTCGGTGACATGCTTAACTGTATAGCTGCAGCAAAACAGGAATCTAGACCTATCTGTATGCAAATACGATGCTTCAAGTTCATTATTGTTATTAGGAAATGGAAATACAGCCAGAGCAGAAATAACAGTATATTTCCCTCTGCCTGTGCTGTGTTCGTCGATGGGGCTTCTGAAGGACTGTGCGTTTACTAACCCATTAGAATGAACAATTTTATATCCTAATGTAAAATTAAAGGAATTTAAGGATCATCAGCCTAGGAGATACACTTGTTTAAACTTATATTAATGTCTCTGTTGGTTATGTCAGCGATGCTAGTGGTATATTATTGGAAAAGAAAATGTCCCAGCCATGTGTATACTTTCTAACTCTCAATGTTATATTTTATGACAAGGGATAGAGCTGAGTTTCTTCTCATCTATCCAAAATGTAGGACCTAGGGCCAACTATAACTATTCTTAAATGTGAAACATACCATCAATTCCTAACTGTTTTATTATTTTACTCCTATTTTCCCCTCTTTCCTTGTGATGTACATGCTTGGATTCCTCCAACTTTCAAGTTTGAGCCTATTAATTTCTCTTTCTTATCTCCTTCAAGCAGTGTTTACTGTGGCACTTGCCAGGTCTTCCCATGGTTATGTGGGATCCTGGCAGAGATTCTTTTGTGGGGCTTCTGTCCATTGAACAATTTGATTAATAAGTGCGTTACAAATGTGTGGGCCCATGTGAGTGAGGTATAGCGATTCATTAGTGAGGATTTAGGATAATGGAAGAGGAGAGATACTTACATGTTTATTTATTCTCTAATCGGGGCATGGGAAGGTTCTGCCTTCTCCCTAGGCCCCATCTCTTCCTGTTCGGGTCTAGAAACCATCTCTTCATCGTCTTTATTGCCAAAGGCACCATTCTCAGACAATTCCACACCTCCCATCTGGCTGTCACTCAATAGCAGGGCTCTCTGGAGCCTGTGTGCATGACACTGTGCGGTCTGTCTTGCCTCTGCACTTCCCTCCGTCCATCTGCTGAGGCTGGGCCACCACTGCCTGTGACACTGCAGCCGCCCTTGTCTGGGGACTCCGGCTTCCAGGGACTCTCTCAAAGGTGGTTACTGTGCTTCTCCCATGATGACCACAAATGCAAGTCTTCCTCAGAGGGTGCAGGAACATGTGAATGAGAACTCGGTTTTGGTCATGTTAAATGTCCCACTTTACAGCGTAAGGTAGAATAGCACACATTCCCGCCATGTCGCTGCGTGCTCAGGATGGGATCTCTCTCAGTGTTGACTGCGGGGGCTGGGGGTGGGGAGAGAGGCCCACGGTGCAGGAGTATCCGTCCCTCATCCTGTGCAACTTAAGACTGACCTGGGAAAATACAACTCTAAAGGAGTCCCCTGTATTTACCCTGCTCCTGTAAAAATGTCTAACTGGAGGTTTGCGGACAGCCTCCCTGAGTTATTCTAGAGATAATCTACTGGGTGTTCTCAGGTAACCGGGAACCTTGACAAATCCCGAACTTCCCAAGACCTAGTGGTAGCGAGTAAGTGTGCAAGTGTCGGGGCAGGCTGTGTGGGAGCCCTCTGTGCTGTCTGCTCAGTTTTGCTGTGAACCTAAAAAGAAAGCCCATTTAATGAGGAAAAAGGCTTAAAAAACGACGACGCTGTTCCGGGAGTGCGATGTTACACACCCACTGAAGGTGGGAGAGACATCTGTCGCGAAGCCCCATGGCGTGCAGGCCAGGGGTCCGGGAAGTCTTAGGAGGAGAGGGGTGCAGCCTTCAGAAGAGTTGGGGTGATCCTCCTCCCTTCTAGGGGACAGGACACCAGCTGGCCCCGGGCGCTGTGGCCCAAAGGCAGCCCTGTGGTTGGAACACGATGGGTGAGTGCCAATGCACAGCCTCCCCACCCCCAGCCCCAGGGTCCACAGGGGCCCTTCAGGGGCTCAGAGCCCTGAACTCATCCCGGACCTGACACGAGTGAGTCTCCTGTATCACACATCAGCACCACCCTGGCAGCCCAGGACCACACAGCCCCTGGAAACAACTGTGACTCTGTCCAGGGGCAGTGACCTGCTGGCCAGGCTGCCCTCCTGGAGCTGGAGCCACTCCTCCAGGGGTGTGAGTCTGAGAGCTCCTGGGGTTCTGGCTGACCCCACGAGAGGGCGGATGACGGAGGGAGATAGAGAAATGAGGACCCTGTGGGTCCAGGCTCCGGCTCCCTTCCTTGATGTGGGGGCTGCAGGCTCAGCCACTGGTGGGGAGCTGAGAATGCTGTGACGAAGGCACTCCAAAATGTGGGCCCCTGAGGCCTGGGGCTTAGGACAGGGCCTGGCTCGTCCGAGTCTACGGTGGTGCTGGTCATTATGTTTGGGACACAGCAAGGACAAGGGCATAATGTGGGTATGGTCCCTCGACTCATGCGGTTCGCAGCAAGACAGAGAACCTTAAGGTTTCTGCCCTCTGCTGCTCTTGCCTCTGGGGCTCAGGCGGGGCTCCTCCCTGTGCTCCTGGGGACCCCACTCCAGTGGGCAGCTAGAGCGGGGTGCAGGGACAGGCACACTGCCCTCACACACTGAGAGTGTAGCCATTCTGTCAGACCATGGTGTCTGTACAGATGTGTTTGTCCTTCCTGAGGGTGGAGGGAGCCTGTGCCCCTGCCTTGCTCCCCACATCCTTTCTCCATCAGCAAATACAAGAAGCCAATACTAGCGCCACTGGGTCCATCCTGAGGCCTCTCCGTGCATTTGGACCCCACTTTCCAGATTGGTCTGGCCCCTGCTGCTCATCTGGTCTCACTGTCAGCACTCAGAACTGCTATGTACAGTTGTGCAGGTTGTGCGTTGCACAGTGGTGCCCATTGCCAGGGGCCACTACTCACATCGCAGATGTTGCAGAGTTGTGTATTTTATATTACCAGCAGGTGGCAGTAAACTGCCTTGTTCTACCAAAGATCAGTATCTTAAGAAGCTTTTATGATAGATGGAAGTCTTGAAGAAGGGGTACCTTTTAAAATTTTAGGAAAGGGCCATGTGGGCCAATAGTGCCTTGGACTACACCTGGCCACTGGCACTTACTGCTCGAGTAGGTCTACAGTCCAACTCGGGGAGGCAACTTTATTTTTCCATAGTTAACTTCATTCTTTCTTCATTCAAAAAAAAAAAAAATATTGAATACCTACTATGGGCCAAAACCCTGAGAATTTTGAAGGTTTTGTAAAATAGCTTTATTATGTGTGGCGGGGTGACTAGTTGTCTACTTAAAATTTCAAGGCCTCCTGTCATAGCACAGAGTGCCCCAGGGCCCCTTGCATGTGTCTAGTTTTGGCCAATAGCATATGCACAGGAAGCGTAGTGTCACTCCCAAGGCAAGTTAAGAGGTGAGTGTGTGACTTCCATCCCCACTTCCCCACTTGCTGGCTGGATTCCCAAGACTCTAAGGCCTGGAGAAGTCTGAGCCACAGGGCCACAGGACAGAGGGAGACCGGGGTCCTGACCCCACTGATTCTCTCAGGAGCCCCTCAGGATGTCACACGAATAGGAGACTTCGTGGACTGACCCTCTGTGGCTGACGTGCCTCTCCTGGGATTTGGGTTTGGGAGTTGCCATGCGGTTATAGAAAGTCTTGCTTAGTGTGATAGATATGAACATGGCTTTGTCTTCAGATCGACCTGCGTTCAAGCACTAATGTTGCCACTTATTAGCTGGGTGACCTTAGTCTTCAACTCTAAAGCTCTTACTTCCTTCTCTGTAAAGTACAAATAATAATAAGGACCACCTCCCCTGTTCTTCACAAGGATTACAGGGCATGATGTGTGCAGAGTTCGGAGAACACTGCTTGGCATGGGCAAACCACTCGATGAATGCCCCCAGGACTCCCAGGGCTGTGGGGTTGCTCAGTGCTTATGGGCATGGACCCAGGACCAAGTTGCCTGGGCTGGAATCCTTCTTCTGCCTAACTGTGTAATCCTTGGAAAATTATATGTGCTTTCTTCTTGGGGACCTCATTTACTCATTTGCAAAATGGGGACAACAACAGTTGCTTTTTCATAAAGGTGCCGTGAGGATGAGATCAAAGAATGAGAACACCACTTGGCACAGAGTAGCAGTGGGTTGAATGGCAGCCCTCCAAGATATGTCCATTGTCTTTGTTTTCTGTTGCTATAACTGAATAACAGAGACTAGGTAATTTATTAAGAAAATAAATTTATTTCTTACGGTTCTGGAGGCTGGGAAGTCTGAGATCAGGCAGCCCTGTCTGGGCAGCTTCTGATGAGAGCCTCATGCTGCATCATGATACGGTGGAAGGCGTCACCAGGGAGAGGGGTGCACCCAGAGCCCAACTGGCTTTTATAACAGACCCACTCCAGCGATAACCCCTTAATCCATTAACCCACGAATGGATGAAACCAATTATGAGGGAAGAGTCCTCATGACCTGATCACCTCTTAACAGCCCCACCTCTTAATACCGTTACTTTGGGGATTAAGTTTCAGCATGAGTTTTGGGAGGGGACAAACATTCAGATCATAGCATTCATGTTGCAATCTCGGAAACCTTATTTGGAAAATGGGTCTTTGCAGATGTAATCAAGTTAAATATCTTGAGATGAGATCATCTCGAATTATCCAGGTAGGTCCTAAATCCAGTGACAGGTGTCCATGTAAGAGACAGAAGACACAGGCACAGACGAGAAGGCCACGTGAGGATGGAGGCAGAGGCTGGAGTGCTGCAGCCGGAAGCTGGAAGAGGCAGGAAGGATTTCTCCCTAGGGCCGCTGGAGGGAGAACAGCCATTGCTGCACCTTGATTTTGGACTTTTGGCCTTGAGAACTGTGAGGGAATAAGTTTCTGTTCTTTTAAGCCACTATTTGCTGTAATTTGTTATGGCAGCCCCAGGAAACAGATACACTCGGTAAATACTATCTCCTTCTCACCATTGATGTAATTCTCTCACTGTCATCCAAGAAGAAGGCAAGCGGTGGCAGCTTTGAGAAGACTGGAGCTGCTGATGGATGGGCAGTGTCCCCTGAAGTAGCCTAGGGCAGGGGTTGACAAGCCTTTTTCTGTAAAAGGCCATTTAGTAAATGGTTGTCTCAACTACTCAATTCTGCTTTTGTTGCAAAAATCACAAAAGCAGCCACAGACAATACTTAAAAGATGGGAGGATGGGTTCAGCCTGTCCCCGGGCAGTGGTTTGCTGACCCTTGGTCTGGGGCAGCACCGCGCCCAGGGTGGATCAGGGACCTGCCACTCCAAGCACTCTTGTTCCCTTCTGCAGCGAGGCAAGTGCTGAGATAGAAAGTGTTTAGAAACTTTTATAGCAACTTGATAGAGTCATTTTATATCTGTTGAAGCTAAGAACAAAATGTTTAAGCTCATATATATTTTTATTGATATGTAATATTTGTACATATTTATGTACAAATTTATGCACATGTGATATTTTGATGCATATAAAGTGTGTATCAAATCAGGGTAATTAGAATAGTCAACACCTTGAATATTTATTATTTGTGTTGGGAACACTTCAAATTTTCTCTTCTAGCTATTTTGAAATATACAATAGATTACTGTTAACTTTAGTCACCGTGCTGGGGTATGGAACACTAGGACTTATTCCTTCTATGTAATTGTGTGTTCATACCCATTAACCAACCTGTCTTTACCCATTCATCTGTTGGTGGGCACTTAGGTTGAGTCCACGTCTTGGCTGTGGTGAATAGTGCTGCAATCAACTGGGGGTGCAGGTGGCCCTTTGATAGATGCTGATTTCCTTTTCTTTAGGTAAATACCCAGCAGTGGAACTGCTGGATCATATGGTAGTTCTATTTTTAGTTTTGTAGGAAACCTCCATACTGTTTTCCATAATGACTGGACTAATTTATATTCCTACCAACGGTCTTATTTTTTGTCTTTTTGATAATAGCCATTCTAACTGGGCTAAGATGCTATCTCATGTGGCTTTGATTTACATTTTGCTGATGATTAGTGATGTTGAGCATCTTTTCATGTACTGGTTGGCTATTTGTATGTCTTCTTTTGAGAAATGTCTACTCAGATCCTTTGCCTAGTTTTTAACGGCAATATTTTCTTTTCTTTTCTTTCTTTTTTTTTTTTGCTGTTGAGTTGTATGTGTTCCTTTTATATTCTGGATATCAGTCCCTTGTTGATGAATAGTTTGCAAATATTTTCTCCCATTCTACAAGTTGTCTCTTCACTCTGTTTAGGTATATATTTTGCATATCTTTTTTCCTTTTGGTATTTAAAAAATTAATCATTATTAACTCTACACGAGTGTCAGTCTGTGGCAGATTAGAAATCAAAACCTGGTCTTTGCCCACAGGTAGTTTGAGAGCTTGGGTCTACACAGGACACTGTCTCTCCTTGCAAGAGGGCACTGCTGACCCATGGGGGCCTAGAGGGACCCGGCCCCTCGGGCAGCCGGGGAGGTGGAAAGGGCGTTCTCAGCAGTGCTTCTGGCCTGGGGGCCTCAGAGGCCCAGTTAGGACTGGACATCTAGGCCTCACACACAGAGCCTGGCTGAGGACATGTTCACCTCATGCCGGGTGGGGGTGTGTTGTTTACCTGAAGCCACCATGCAAAACAGGGCAGCAGGCTGACAGCCCACTGACCCAGGGCTCCTTGAACCCAAAGGGCAGGGCCGGGCTGTGCATATGGGCATCTGTGCCTCCTTCCCTGGCTGCAGTTCGCTGCCTTCCAGCCCTGCGTGGCACGCACGGGAAGCGGCTGTGTGAGGCTCAGCAGTTGCCCTGAGCTGTGGCTGTTTTTCCGTCTCCTTCCCAGACGGCGGCTCCCCCCGGGCAGGGACCGTGCAGGCCTAACCTTCCCGAGCTGGGCCCTGTGCTCTGCCTGGCACCCAGCAGGCGCTCAATAAGTGTTTACTGAAGAGCGAAGGGACACATGGATCTTTCCTAACATGCCCTCTGCTGTGTGCAGGGTGTGGGGTCCTGCGAGCAGAGAGGCGGGAGCGCTGAGCGTGGTGAACATTGAGCCCCGGGGCTGCGGCACACACGGCAGACCTGCTGCCCTGGGGCAGGGAGGCCGCCGGGCTCTGGGCGCACCACACGCCTGTCATCCTCAGTCTGCGTGGGCTCGGGGCTGGAGGTGCCCCTCAGAGAGAAGACGGGGACTCAGGGCCCGCTGGGCAGAGTGCAGGAATGTAAGGAGTGGCCTACACACGGGGCCAGGGGTCAGGCGGTCATCGTCTGGGTCAGCTTAGGCCGCTGTACACAATATCACAGGCTGGCCGGCTCAGACAACAAGCACCCGTTCCTCTCAGTGCTGGAGGCTGGAAGTCCGAGATCAGGGTGCCAGCCTGCGTGGGTTTGGCCCGGGTCCTTTCCTGGGTTGCAGACTGCTGACACCCCACTGTGTCCTCACATGGTGGGACAGTGTGAGAGAGCCTCCTGGGGGCTGTTCTCTGAGGGCACTAATCCCATCCACGAGGGGTCCACCCCATGACCTAATCGCCTCCCAAGGGTCCCGACTCCTAATACCCTCACACAGGGGTAGGCGTTCAACACGTGATGTTTGGGGGCCACACAAACATTCCGTCCGCGCCGTCTAGAGGCATTAGCTTAGCTGGAGGGTAAAACCAGCCTTCAGGATGTGCTGGTGAACGCCGCACCCCAGGTGCAGCAAGTGTTCAGAGAGGAACGGGCCTGAGCAAGGCAGCATGTTTACGAGTTATAAACCCTGGAGGGAGGAAGACAAGCGCCGTGCTGGCTCTTGGGGCAGTTGAGTGACCACTCGGGCCCCTGCAGATTCCCTGTGTTGGATCAGCCACTCTAGCTGCCCAGGCCCCCTCCGCCCTCTCCTGTCCAGGACGTTCTTCCCAACAGCTCCCCTCGGGCCTCCCACCCGTCTCAGGCCAAGATCTGCCGGTCTGTTGAGCAGAGGCCAGTGCCAGGTGTCAGGAAGGCTGGAACCTGGAGAGAGGCGACTCCGAAGGGCCAGGCAGCAGGTGCCTCCCAGGGACCCAGGCTGGAGCCTGGAGGCCGCAGCCCGAGACTGGGGGTGGGGGCAGTGGTGGGGGTATAACTTCAAACAAAACCGGGATGGGGGTTCAGGTCAGGACCAAGGGGACTGGACAGAGATCCCACCAGACCGGAAGATGGATCACTGTGGAACATTCAGAGCAAAACAGAACATGAAGCTGGACAAGTCCTGGGTGGGGGACTGTGTTCCTCCCGATCACTCCTGCGGCCAGTGTGGCTAATCACCTTACGGGCTTTTCCTCCCAGCAGCTCTGCATTCGTGGATGCCCGATCACCTGTCCACAGACAGGGACACCCGGACAGAGTGATTTAAGCCCCCACTGAGGCTGTGCTCTGGGATAGTGTAGAGCAAGGCTGTCTTTTTGTCTGGTTTATGGCTTCCCTCGCTGCGTGGTGCTGCCTCTGCCCTTGGCCTCGTGGAGATTTTATAACCAGCACTCGTTCTGGGTCGGGCAGAGCCCCCTCGGAGCCGTAGGAGAGAGGACGCTACCCCGGTTTCCGTGTGCACTGGGCGCTTTCTGCTCGCCCGGACACCACGGTCGTAAGCAAGACTCGAGGAAATAAATAGTTCAGTTCCCGCCGAAATTGCCTATGCTGGAATTTGTGCCTTGAAAAGAAACATGAATAATGACTGGGACAGAGCATTCCTTTATTTGAACCAGGATAATTTTAACAGCGATAGCAGAAATGTGAGAAAGCCCCAGCTAAGTGTATTCTTTGTGTTATAAATTCCTTTTCTCCCTGATGTCTCAGCCTTATCTGGAGACGCTCTTGGCTGCACTCTCTTCTTTCATTTCTGTCTTCTTTATTCACTGTGTTCCTTCTTTTCTCAGATTTTACTAGCTCAGCAGCTGCAGCTGGAGGGAGCCAAGAATACTAGCTCTGGCGGCAAAGAAACGCCACGGGCTGGGAGCCGCTGTCTCTGGCTTCGTGGACCTGCGTTCTCAGAGCACACGGGTCCCCTGATGTGACTCTGTCCCTTGCAGAACCTACTCTGCCACAGCTTGCTGTCATTTTAAAAAAAAGTCAGTGGATGACAAAACGGTTTGGGATGACAGGGTTCCTTTGGCTTTCGTCCGCTGCCCTTAAAACTGAACACCTTTCACTGCTTTCAGGCTCAGCGAGCGTCCTTTGGCTGCATGTACAGAATACTTCAAAACTTATTATTATGTTTTTAACAAAAGAACAGCGTGACCAGATGTGTTTTAAAATAGTGTGCTCCTTTGAGATACTTTCGTGAGCAAGAGGTTTCATTGCTGGGGCTGGGGAAATAATGGTGGCTCTGGCACAAGGAAAATGTGAGTGGTCGCTCACGTGGTCCTCGGATCTCGTGCTTGAGAGAAGCCTGATGTGTGCGCTTTGCAGGGGGTGACTGTGTTCTTCATGGAATACGAACCTACCCTGGAAATTGTGACTGAGCTTGAACATACCCAGGCTATGGCTTCGGCTGTGCAGAGGAGTAAATAGAAGTCAGATTCAAGGAAGATAGGGGGAAAAGAAACTAGAGGAAGCAGGATGAAGAGAAAAAATATGTTGTGATGGCAGAAATAAGCCCAACCCTATCAGTCATGACAATATAAAAATGAAGTCAGGCTGAAGCAAAATGATTTGGAAAGTTTTAAAATTAATAAAAGAGATAATGTAGCAATATTCACACAGATAAATTAGAACTCAAGGTGGAAAATATTAAGAAGGACAGAGACAGACATTTTATGTTAATAAAAGTGAAAATGCACGGAGGAGATATAATAGTTTTGACACTGAATACACCTAATGCTAAATCTTCAAATACAGCTGTTTCTTTGAATTACGAGGAGAAATTGACAATCCTGGAGAGATTGTAACACACTCTTCTTGTAGTGGGCTGAGTGGTGGCCCCAAAGATTTGTCCACGTCCTCATCCCTAGAACTTCTAAATATTACCTTATTTGTAAAAAGAGTCTTTGTGGATGTAATTAACTTGAGAATTTTGAGATGAGATCACCCTGGATCATCCAGGTGGGCCCTACGTGTCATCACAGTGTCCTTATAAGAGAGAGGCAGAGGGACAGTTGGTAACATGGCAGGGGGGGTGCGGGGGAGGCCATGGGAGGATGAAGCAGAGATCAGAGTAATGTGGCCACAAGCCAAGGGATGCTGGGGGAGTGGCGGCCACCGGAAACCGAAGAGGCATGGAACAGACTCTCCCCTAGGGCCTCTGGAGGGGGCACCCACCCCCCTGACACCTTGATATCCCATTTTTGGCCTCCAGAACTGGGAGAGAATAAACTTCTGTTGTTTTAAGCCACCACATTTGCGATAATTTGTTATGGCAGCCGTAGGAAATGAGTATGTTTCTCAAAAATGGACATATCACGTGGAAGCATAATTAATAGTAATATAAAGATCTGAACACTTAGTTAACTCTACGTCCAACTGAGTGGACTCATTCTGTTTAAATACATAGGGAAATTTATAAAAAATTAGTCCTGGACCAGGCAACAAAGAAAATCCTGCAATTTCCCGAGGTTGAAGTCATCAAACCCTCATTCTAGTGGGTGCAATGCAATACAAATAGTAACCAACAGCAAAAACAGACAGGATCTCCACATAACGTCTGGAGATTAAAAAATAAAAACCCTCTAAATACTTTACGTTTTAAAGAGAAAATCAAAATGGAAGTTCCAGTACTTAAAACCAAATGACTGTAAAGGTCCTATGTACAAGAAGTCACGGGATAAAGCCACAGTGGTGCTCAGAGGGGGATTTACAGCCAGAAGTGCGTTTGTTAGAAAACAAGACAGACTGAAAAGAAATTAGCTAAGACTTTGACTTAAGAAACTATAAAAAAGAACAACAAAAATCCAAAGAAAATAGAATGAAGAAAATAACAAAGATCTGGGCAGAAATTAATGAAATAAAAAGCCAGGAAGTCCAAAGAGTTAATCAACAGCACCCAAAACAAGTGCTTTGAAATGATTAATAAAATAGAGAATTTTGGGCAGTTATAATCAATAAAAAGGAGAGAAGGCATAAATAAATATCATGAGAAAATAAAAAATGCACTATAATTATGGATGATATCCACCTTAAAAAATTATAAAAAAAATTGAATCTGCTAATTTGCTAAGAAATTAGCTGATATTGAAAACTTCATATGATAATATAAACAATCAAAATTGATCCAAGAAGGAGGAGAAAACCCGAGTAGAGAAGCAGTTGTAAACAAATGGAAACGATAGACAAAGATCAATAACCAAAAAGGGAACAAATGCATACAGTTTAATAGATGAGTTTTATAAAATCTTCAAGGAACAGATAACCTAAACCTGGGGAAACTCATCTAGAGTTTAGAAAAAGGTGGAAAGCTAACCAACTCACTTTATGAAGTTAGTAAAAACCCTGTTATCAAAGCCAGATAAGGAAAGTGTAAGGAAAAATGCAAAGCCTCATTAAACTTATGAATGTACACGTAAAAACCACAAAAGAAAAATTAATAAATTGAATCCTACAGTTTATTAATAGAATAATATATCTTGAGTCAGTGGGGTTGGTTCAACAAAGAATATTCATCTGTGTAGTTAACTGCCTTAGTAAATTAAATGGAAAATAGATACTGACCTTTGCCCTTTCCCACGTAAACATTCATTCATGATATAAACACCTAGAAAACAGAATAGAACTCCCTGAACTGAGGAAGGATATAAATCAGGAAATTATAGGAACCACCATGCTTAGTGGTGCAAGGAAAGTAAAATCAAGTCACTTCTATATCATATGTCTTAGAGACAAAATTCAAGAAAAGAAATAAAAATTAAGAAGAACCAAAACTGTTATTAAATTTGAAAAACCAAAAGAATTACTCACAAATGATTATATCCAATAAATTAGTTTGGCAGGAGTACAGGAGTGGTGAACGTAAGTTGAACATATAAAGATCAGTGATTTTTCTTCTGCTCACAATAATGAATTAGAAATTGCAATAGAAATAATGATCACATTCATAATAGGAATAGAGTGTGTTAGGTATCTAGGAATAGATCTGGGGCAACAATACCAGGGGCCTACCCTCCTTTCTTTTTTACTAAAAAAACTCCCCCAAAACCAAAATGAAACAAAAAACCCAACAACCTTAAGTTTTGTTTGGGTTGGCAGTATACTCCCCTAAAAATGCATGACCTCCCAGCATCCTTTGCAGCTGGCATTGGCCATGCATGAGGGTCTGCTGAGTGGCGTTTCTCACCAGATGAGACAATGCCTCATCCTATCTGCAAAGATGCTCTTTTGAGATAAGGTAACATTTACAGTTTCCAGAGACTGGGACATGGACACGTCTTTGGGAGCCATGATCAGTTTACCACGAGGAGAGGGATTTTTTAAAATTTGGATACAGGGTCTCACTCTGTCACCCAGGCTGGAGTGCAGTGGCATGATCATAGCTCACTGTAACCTTGAACTCCTGGGCTTTGAGCAATCCTTTGCCTCGGCCTCCCAAAATGCTGGGATTACAGGAATGAGCCACTGCATCTGGCCGGAGGAGTGGTCTTAAAGCACAAATCATAAAGGAAAAGATGGGCAACCTTGGTTATATAAAAATTCAAACTATGGTGTAATAAAATATACTATAAACAAAGTTAAAAGGCAATTGACAGCCTGAGAAAAAATATATGCAACAGAAAAGCTGTAATATGCTGAATATACAATGAACTTCCATAAATTAATGAGAAAAAGAAAACTATCCAATAGAAGAATGGTCAAAAGACATAAAAAGAAATTCAAAGAAGAGTGAATACAGATGGATATTAAACATATGGGAAAGTGCTCAATCTCATTATTTTTTTTCTTTTTTTTTTGAGCTTTATTGCTTAATCAATCTCACTCTTAATCTGGCAAAAGCAAATTAAAACCACAGTGAAGTTGTCTCATTTACTCATCAGATCAGCAAACAATGAAAAGCTTCCTAATGTTGGTTATGGTGAGAGGGCACAATTGCCTGGAAGTGTCCTTTGTTCGGCCATTTGAATGTGCAGTGTGGGAAGACGTGTTCAAATGGATAATGTGCGTCTCCTAAGTCTCAGCAATTCCCCTGCCTGGTGTCCCACAGAGAAAGCGGTCCCAATGTGCAAAAAGAAACATGCAGCACAATGGCCATTGAACCTAACAGAGGAAAATGGGAAATGATAACTGCTCACCAATAGTCAAACACATAAATGCGGGTTATTCTTATGTTGGGACATTATACAGCAGTTGAAGGCAGCAACAGAATTTAATATGCTGGCATTGATAGAGTTTCCGGAAGCCTTGCTGCATGAAAAAAGCAAGTGAAAGAGTGATGCATAAAGTAGGATATAATTTATGTCAAAAACCACACTAAACTTTGTGTATTTTATGTGAGGATTTATATGTGTGTAAAAATATATAACAGGTCTGGAAAGTTAGCGTCAATTTTTAACAGCCACTTCCTTTGGAAAAAGGAAAAGACATTAATGTTATGAGAATGTTCAGTTTTTCAACCAGAAGGATGTAATTGTATGTTACTTTTTAGTTAAAAATTATTATTTTTCTCTTTTTATTGAGAGGTAATGTTTGTACATACTTGTGGGGCACATGGATATTTTGGTACATGTATACAACGTGTAATGATCAAATCAGGGCATTTAGAATATCCCACACCTTGGAACATTTACCATTTCTTTGTGTAAAAATTAATTTTATGAAGGAGAAACATAGGAAGTAAGAGAGTTCTCAAGTTTTATCTGAATGTGGATTAATTCTTCCTCTGGGAGTTCAGCTCTTTGTGTCTCTGATCCTGTTACTAACCTAACTCTCACAACGCACGGGCCACTCCTTAGGGCCCCTTTTTCTCACTCCAGCCATTGGCTGAAGTGTATTGGTGATACCCTCTGTGTCTAAGTCACCAGGGGGTGGGAGGTGGCCTGATCAACAATGGTCAGACCCCACTTCATCCAGACCCTCAAATCAGGATCTCGTGGGTTTTGGGGGAATCTGCATTTTACCTCTCCCTCCCCTGAGTCCTGCCCGAGATTCTGGGTGCAGTTGGCCAAGGAAGTTGTTTCCTTCTCTCAACGATTTTAAAGATGCTGCTCTAGAATCCCCTCAGGGACCTGTTTGAGGGAGTTTTTGGATGGACAGGTATATTTGCCTGTGCTACCGTAACAAGAGACCACAGAGTGGGTGGCTTAAGAAACAGAAATTTATTCTTCCGCGGTTCTGGAGGCTGGAAGTCTACACCCAAGGATCTGGCTGCTGTGGCTCCTGGTGAGGGCTCTCTTCCCGGCTCGCGGACAGCACCCTTCTTGCTGCGTCCTCACAGGGCTGTTCCCTGCTGTGCACAGAGAGTGAGTGAGTTCTCTGGTGTCCCTTCTTCTAAGGACACTCATCCTACTGGATCAGGGCCCCTCCCTTATAACCTCATGTAACCTGAATTACCTCCTTAGAGGCCCCGACTCTGAGTACAGCCACACTGGAGGTTAGGGTTTCAACACATCCACAGCAACAGACTCTGTCATGCCGTCAGTGCAGAACGGTATCAGGTGGCTGCATACTGTTTAGTTTGCCGTGATGTGGAATGAACCACAGAAAAGGTACGTGGCATTTTGGAAACTGGTGACTTCACCGTGTTGGGCCTAAAACAGATGAACTCACATCGGGCACCTGTGGCTGTGAACAGGGGGGCTGATTCGGGGCTTCCCCAGGCCGTGCTGTGTGAGGTCCTAACAGAGCCACCTGCACAGTGATGACGCCTGTTTCCTGCTGTATCAGCTGTAACAAAGTGCCATCAACTGGGTGGCTTAAAACAACAGGAATTTATAGTCTGCAGCTCTGAAGGTTAGAAGTCTGAGATCAAGGCGTTGGCAGGGTCCACTCCTCCGAGACTCTGGGTAGAACCTCTCCTCCCCTCCTCCCAGCTTCTGATGGTCGCTGGCAGCCCTTGGTGTTCCCGGGCTTGCAGTTGCGTCAGTCCATTTCTCTACCTCCGTGGCCTTCTTCACCTCGTCTTCCCACTGCGAGCGTCTGTGTCCAGATTTCCCCTTTGATAAAGACATAGTCATATGGGATTAGAACCCATGCTAATGACCTCATCTTACCTTGATCATCTGCACAGACTCTGTTTCCAAATAAGGTCACATGCTCAGGGACTGGGTGTTGTTAGTACTTGGACATATCTTTTCTGGGGGGACACAATTCCACTTAGAACAGTGCGGGTTGTTCGGATCACAAGTGGCTTCTCTGGTTTTCAGTGCATCTGCGCTGGGTCCCCACAGCCAGCAGCACGGTGCTCAGTCGCAGCTGCAGCTTGTTCACTGTCGGGCTGTTGGCCTCGGGGAACCGCGGGCCACTCTCTCCGTTAGCCCAGCTGCTGGCACGGGGCTTGGTACTGGGGGTGCTCTCCACGGAGTCGCTGTGCACTGAACAACGGTGCCAGGCTCTACTGCAGTGCCAGGAGGGTTATTGCAATCTGCCCAGGGGACGAGCTCCAAGTGAGCCCTGCAGTAAAGGAGCGCCACCTGTCAGCCTCAGTCTCGGGTGCTGTGAGGGCCGCCACTGATAATGACATATAAAAGTGAGGGAAAGTTTGGCCTTTATTTGGCGATAGTGAAAAATTCCCATTGTTTAGGGACTGCTGGGGCCACGCTTGTGATATACAATGGAAATTGCCCATTTGCCCTACAGGGCTTTTGAAAGTTTTAATTAAAAAACACTCAGAGCAAGTGTAGCCTCTTGGGGGTGCATGTGTGGGTGGGAGGTTTCGTGGCGGGGAAGGCGAGCCCTGTCACAGAGCAGAAAGAGAGGAGGGTAGGTGGAGAGAAGCGGGCCAACTCCCAGAGGGACATTCTGGCAGGGCCTTGGCCTCCCTTCGTGCTGGGGAGAACCAGCAGGCAGCAGTTCCTAGTGGGCCTATTAGTAAGAATTTGGACACAACCAAAGGCTGTATACTTAAAACACGTTTTATTTCACAGAAAGTCAGATGCAGAGAGTTGGTGCCAGGCCTGGCTGCCGGTTGCCAGTGGAGCCCATTGGGTTGGAGCAATCTAACAATTCAACCAGGCCAGAGTTTCTGGCGGGGCGGAGGGGCTTGGGAGCTGGGCTGCCCTCCCTTGAGTGCAGAGGAGAGGCTGGCTCCAGGGCCAGGCTTCTCTAGGCCTTCCTGTGGTCTTTGTGGAAAATAAGGTTTTTATGGAACATTCTGTGGACCATTTAGTGAGCTAGGGGCTGGGAATTTTGTGGTGAGTAAGACATAATCCTTTGTGTCCAAGGCCTTCAGCCTTAGCAAGAAGCCATTTGAGTTGACAGACCATTAAAATACAGTGTGACAAGCAGAGCAGAGGAGGCCATGAGGAGACCCTGCCCAAGGTGGATGGGTCTGGGAAGGCTTCCTGGGAGAGGGGGCATCTCCACGCAGGTTGCAGGAAGTAGGCAGAGCTTGCAGAAGAAGAGGGTTTTCCTGCATCAGGATGGTACTCTCTGAATGTTAAAATGGTGGCTGATTAGCCTGGACTGTCCCCTTTCCCTGCTGTGGTCATTCTGCCTAGGAGGCTCCATTCCACGTTACCATGATGTAGTTGTGGCTGAGACCCTGGCTGTGCATCTTTGCTGGTGGCCCTAGGCTGGAAGGCATTAACAATATACATATATCCAATATATAAAAATAGAAATTAAATATGAGCTAAAGGCCGGGCGCGGTGGCTCACGCCTGTAATCCTAGCACTCTGGGAGGCCGAGGCGGGTGGATCGCTCGAGGTCAGGAGTTCGAGACCAGCCAGAGCAAGAGCGAGACCCTGTCTCTACTAAAAATAGAAACAAATTAGCTGGCCAACTAAAATATATATGGAAAAAATTAGCTGGGCATGGTGGCTCATGCCTGTAGTCCCAGCTACTCGGGAGGCTGAGGCAGTAGGACTACTTAAGCCCGGGAGTTTGAAGTTGCTGTGAGTTAGACTGACGCCACGGCACTCACTCTAGCCAGGGCAACAAAGTGACACTCTGTCTCAAAATAAATAAATAAATAAATAAATAAATAAATAAAAATAAATATGAGCTAAAGATAAAATATGCAATATTTAAAAAATAATGTATTTCCATTTATTTATTAATGGTACAGAAATTTCTTTCTCTCTTATTAAAATGCATTAAGAAAATTTAACAATAGCAATATGATCAAATATGCTTTATTAAAAAATCTTCAATATATTGTGATATAGTGATCCTAAGGCTTGATTTTAAGTTCAGCTTATTTTGACCTGGTTTTAAATGCTGTCTTAGCTGAGAGTGAAACTTCACAAATATGTGTAGATCCAAATGCCTGCGCTTCCTAAACCATGAAATTCATTTTGAAAATCCCATCCACCAGTTATGTGATTTTAAACATATGGAATCAAAATCCACTAAAAATATTCATTTAGAAGTCTTTTAAATGGATTAGAAAATTCAGTTTTAAGTGTGCAGATATGAGTCTTTTAATAGATTACATATTATCTTGTTTTGGGCAGCAAAGTCATGTAATAATGAAACCATTTCCACATATCTGTTTTGAGAAACTGCGTAGCATTCCTCTTTTATGCACCAATTAAAATGTTACTTCTACCTTGAAGGGACAGATGGAGTGTGTCTATTTTTGCAGAAATATTTGTACGATAGCTGAATACTTATTTGTTGTCTTAAAGAGAAAGTCAAGCCAATTTGGAAAACTTGCGTTTTTGGTGCAAACAAAGTGTAACTAAACTCCTTCTGTTTGACAATAGTTATACGTATCTTGTCTTCACCGACAAATCTCTGTGAAGCAACAGCAGGTATTTGTGGTCCCTTAGTTCATGACACAGTTTGTTATTTGAAGGTATATAATCTGTACATCTCCCCAGCTGGGCAGACAGATGTAACTCACAATTCGCCCCCAGGCCCTGAAAGTGAACCCCAACACAGGGGGCCACCACACCCTCCTTAGTGTGGCCACGGCCCAGCCCTACATAATACTCCCCCAGCCTAGGTGACCGTGTGATTGGCCGTCCCACGGACCAGGTTGGCCCACCGGCATTCATCTGTATTTCAGACATTGCTTGTGGGACCCTGAGAGAGTCACTCACCCTTGGCCTTGGTTCTCGCTGTAAAGTGAGGGCGGCCTCCGCGTCTGAGTGGGTTGCTGGGTAGCTGAGGAGTGTGCTGGCAGCGAGACACGCATAACGTCCACGCATCCTGAATGTCGGGCCTGTCGTCACTACTTAGAGACCAGAGAATATGGCAAGTGCAGTAACAGACAGTGCAGAGAACAGGAGAGCACAGAGGAGGTGAAATTAATACCGGGCTGGGCAGCGGGGCCCCTTTTCTTCTTGGAGGATGCGCCATTTGGCAGAGTCTTAAAGGGTGGGTTTGATTCAGTGGATGAGAATTGAGGACAGACTCCTTCCCGGTGGCAGGGGCAAGCAAGGGAAGGGCTGCAGGTGGAGCAGGCTGGCTTCTTCTCGGTGGGGGAGGCTGCCCTGACTGGGGTGGATTGCTGGGAGGGAGCAGGGGGTGGGTGGGACCGTGACCTTTGGCAGAGGTTGAGATCACCAGGACGGTCACATCTGCTGTGTGATCCTGGTCCTCGCCTTTCCCTGCAATATCCCCAGGGCTGCACACATTTTGGTAGGTGGGGCTTGAACTCTTCTGTGTCTGAGAGTAAGGATGAAGTTGTCCGCACTCCTCCTTCCCCTGGGACTGCCCTTGACTGTGCGCTTGAGTTGTCTGATGTGTCAGTGAGGGCTTAGCACAGACGAGGTCCCTTAGACAAGGATGCTGAATCATGATCTCTAAATTATTAATGACTTCAGCATTTTGTAATTAAAATGCTCATTTTCTCCATAAATATTAAGCACACATATATCACAAATACAGACAGAATCTCTTTTAATGAATAACATTAAAACACTGGGTTCCAAGTAATGATGTTATTTCCGCGTCGCGGCTGATAGTCCAGATTGGACTCATTTGCTTATTTACCCATTCACTCGCTAAGTATTTTTGCCCCCCTACTATGGGCAGAGTATTGATACAGCGTTGCAGATGTGGCTTCAGTAAATTCTGGTGAAACCAATTCTCTATGCCTGGGTAACACATAATCGATCTCACGGAGGATGGTCTTCTGGCTGGGTGTTTCACAGTAACACCTAGATCTGAGCACCTGCACGCTGTTAAATAGTGCTCAGGAAAATACTGTGATGTGAACGGGCAGGTTTCCCGTGGCACGGCCAGAAGAGACAGAGGGAGCAATGAATTGCTTTGTGTAATCAAGTAAGCAGGCGTTTGCGGTTTCTGAGCGCCTAAAAGGGATGGCAGAGAGGGCATGGGCAGTGCCAGGCAGTCCTGAGGCACATTGTAATTTCCAAAGATGGGCCCCCCTAATATCTCCCACCCCATAGGCTTTTCTCTCAAGAGGTGGAATCTATGTCCTCTCTCCCTGGACCCTGTGTGGGCCTTTGTGGTTGCCTCAATCAGTGGAGCACAGCAGCAGGGCCACTCTGTGACTTGCAAGGCCGGCTCATAAACATGCCACGCATTGCGGCCATGTTCCTTTGGGACCCTTTCCCTTAGAACCTGGCAGCCATGTTGTGAGGAAGCCCAAGTGAGCCCAGGTGGAGAGGTCCCCACTTTTGGGGTATGACGGCTTACGTGTGAAAGACAGGGTGAGCTCACGGAGCAGACGGGTAACGCAGCCCACAGACACTTGCATTCCACTCATGACAAACTGGTTCTTTGTCTCCAAATCCTTTGCTGTGGAGGATACCTGGGGGTCACAGCCAGCATGTGCGGCTTGTCAGATGTGGGGCTGGTGCCCTTAGAGCCTGTGTGCTCATGTCTGTGGCTGAAGGCTGTCCTGGCTGCTGGTGTTTAGAAAACAGCTGGCCTCAGGTGGCCAAGGTAGGTCCAACAACACTGTCATGTGACAAGTCTGGGGAGGAGACCTGGGAGCCTTTTCCTCACCTGGGGGACCAGGTGAGGGTCTGGTTGGCTCAGTAAGACTCCAGGCCCTGCTGGGACCTCCTCCGGGCTGAGCAAAGGTCTCACCCAGTCAGCCCCTGTTGGCTTTGTCACAGCTGGTACATCCAAAAAGCAGCCTCTCTCCCCTGTCCTCTAACAGGTCCCTTGTGCTCTGCCAGAGACTGGACTTTATTTTACTTCTCACAGGATGCTGAGAAGGAGGAGGAGGAGGAGGAGGAAGAGGCTGGTCATTTGCCTAGTTTTCTTTCCTTGGCTGATCTGTCCAAGTTGTTCCCAGATGACAAAGTCTCCTTTGCAAGCACAGCTGTGCGGGCTCGGGCCAAGCCCCTCCTGTGCACATCGTCAGGCCCTCCTGAGCCAGAACCCTCTCCAGCCCTGAGCCTCTCTCCCGTGCTGCCAGCGGGGCCCACCCTGATCTCTGCAGCAAAGTGTCTGCCCCAGCAGGAGCCCACCCAGCAGGAGGCTGCAGTGAGGGGCTCCCCGGGCACAACCCGAGAAGTTCCAGCTGGGGAGGGGACAGCCTCCTGCTGGCTCTGGCTCCTGTGATGCCCATTCAGACAGGGACACTGTTGCTCTCTCCCTCTTCCCTCCCTTTTCCCCTCCCTCTCCGTTCCCCTCCCCTCCCTCTCTCTTCCCCTCCCCTCCCTCTCTCTTCCCCTACCCTCCCTCTCTCTTCTCCTCCCCTCCCTCTCCCTTCCCCTACCCTCCCCTCCCTCTCTCTTCCCCTCCCCTCCCTCTCCCTTCCCCTCCCCTCCCTCTCTCTTCCCCTCCCCTCCCCCTCTCTTCCCCTCCCCTCCCTCTCTCTTCCCCTCCCCTCCCCTCCCCCTCTCTTCCCCTCCCCTCCCTCTCTCTTCCCCTCCCCTCCCCTCCCTCTCTCTTCCCCTCCCCTCCCTCTCTCTTCCTCCCTTTTCTCTCCCTCTCTCTCTCTCTTTTGTAAAAACAATGTATGTGAAAGAATTTCATGCATAGGATTAGAAAACCAGATAGTGCAGAAGGGCGTGTCATGGAAAAGAACAGTTTTGCTCTGCTCCTCCCCACCAGTCTCCAGGCAGAACCGCTTTCAGCTGCCTCGCCTTTCAGGCTGGGGGTTCCCTTCCCGTCCCTGATCAAGACAAACCCACAGAAGGAAGAGCTGCAGTCTCTGAGACAGCGTGGCCAGCCCTGTTAAGCTCATACCATGAGTAGGTCGGAAAGTCCACGATTTGCACTCGATATCCTTGGGTTGCCTGTTCCCTCTGGACTTAGTAAACTGCATTACAGTGAGCCCAGCTGGGTCAGGGCATGCAGTGCAGAGGCTGAAAGGCCTGCTTTCCTTTGGAGCCTTTCATTTTATACCCAAATTCTGCTTAAAACTCCTCTGCAGAGCTACATCTCCCTTTGGGCCGTCTAGCAAGTCAACTAGTGGGTTTTAAGTGGCGTGTCTGTACACAGACTCACACTCCACTGCCTTCCGGAACCCTCCAAGTGTCCTTTAGCGCAGCTCACGCTGGAGTTGTCCTGTGGGCATTGCTGTATCAAAATATTTTCTTCCAAGTTGAAAATCCCAGTAGTTCAAAATCATCAGAATGTAATGAACTGGGTGAAAATCTGATTTAATATCCATCTCTGCACTTGCTACACACAGGTGAGGAAGGCGGGCGCTGAGGAATGCCTGCAGGGCGGGAAGGCAGCTGGGACTGTGGCAACCAGCCCCTGGGGGCAGAAGGAGGGCGATGACACTGCAAGGTGAGCTGGCACTGAGAGTACAGGGCGCCGAGGGAATGAGGCTACGGAAACAGAAATCAGCCTTCTATCAAGCCGAATTCCAAATCTTTTTTTTCTACCCCCACCTTCCCCTCTGTACGGGGTGAATGGCATCCCCCCAGAATTCATATCTGTCTGCAGCCTCAGAAGGTGACCTTATTGGAAATAGGTCATTGCAGATACAATTGGTTGAGATGAGGTCGTGCTGGATTAGGATGGGCCCTGACCCAGTGGCTGGTGTCAAGAGGACAGAAAACAGAGACACAGCAGTGGAGGAGACACTGGAAAGAGAGGCAGCTACAAGCCAGGAATCCAAGGGCTGCAGGCAACTGCCAGAAGCGCGGGGAGGCAGGCAAGAGGCACCCAGAACCTCTAGAGGGAGCGCAGCCCTGCTGATGGGCACCTTGACCCTGAACTCCCAGCCTCCAGGACTGGGAGAGAAAACATTTCTGTGGTTTTAAGCCACTCAGTTTGTGGCCACTTGCTGTGACAGCCCTGGGAAAATAACACTCTCTCTTAAAAGAGGGCCAGGTATTTGGGGACTCGGTGGCCTGGGTGCAGTCATTCCGCACTCCCGGTGAGCAGCGGTGTGGCTGGAACCACATTGGTTTTGGGTTTGAAGCTGTGAGCCCTCAGGCTGATTTCAGTGGAGGTGTGTCAGTTTGTCTTTCTGTTGTCAGAGGCTCCAAAGGTTGACACTCCAGTGGCTTCTCCATCACACGAGACAAGCTGCTCACTGGGGTGTCAAGGGAGTTCTTAGCACCGTGCTTGGTGCTGGGGGCTCTCCCTGCCTTGGGCATGAGGAGGCTTTGGATGGGCAGGGATGTGGCCAGGGGCAGAGCAGAGGTCTGGGGGGAGACATGAGCGTGCACCCCGTGACTGACCAGAAATGACATCAGCCATGAGGGGCCGGGACAGAGAGGGCGGGGAGGAGGACCTGGTGCGTCGTGGCAGGTCTCCGGCATGCAGGGAGGGGAATTTAAAAATTGCTGTCTTAGTGTCAGTTTATAGGATGTCAGAGGAGGGGGAGGCCTGCAGCAGGTGCAGAGGAATCCATCTGGACAGCTTCTGTTCCCAGGCTCTGAACTGTGACCACGTTCCGGTTGCTCTAGAAAACATCACCAACAAGAGGGCCCTAGCTTATGGCAAACAGGGCCCAGAGCCTTGTCACTCAGGGCAGTGAGTTCTAATTGTTGGTCTGGTGTTGCAGCAGTTACGAGAATGTATTTGTGCCTTTGTTTTCCACCTCAAAATAACAAATCATGCACCACCACGTCTGGTTTCAAATGGCGTGCGCATGACTGTGAGGCAGGCTGGGATGTAAACTTTCCAGAAATGGTGAGTGACGGTTCACGTGACGGTGCATTATCTCCACGCCAGCAAGCGCCTCCTTTTCTTTGCTTTTCACTGGACTTTGTCTGAATATAGACAGCAAATAGGTTTTGCTGTGTGTTTTTGTGTTAAACAGGAGCATAATATGTCCTCTGTGTGGATGGAAGGACTCTGGCTTATTTCCCCCTCTGCGTTTCCTTTCCAGCTCCCTCTTTGAGGACTAATATCCTACATCCATCAGCCGCTCAGAAGCAACAAGGAGTGTAGCAGCAGGGCGCACACATAAGATGTGGTATTTTGCAGAAGGCAGAGTCTGCAAAGCTTCTGCATTAGACAGACTGTACGGAGTTGTGGAAAAGCAGGTTCTTGTCATTTAACTGACATTGTGCTCAGCGCCTGGTGGCTTGGGTGCTTCACTTTATTTTTTTGGCTTACTGTTCTTTTCTGTTTTCAAAATTATTTAATATTTAATCACATAACATAAAATTAGCCATTTTAAAGCGAATAGTTTCAGTTCCATTTAGTACTTTTACAATGTTGTGTCACCATCACCTCTGTCTAGTTCCAAAGCATTTATGTCACCGGAAAGGGAAGCCCATACCCACCAAGCAGTCACTCCCCTCCGATGCATCCTCCAGCCCCCAGCAACCACCAATGCGCATTTTTCTCTATGGATTTACCAATTCTGCACATTTCATGTGAATGGAACCATATGATATAGGACCTTTTGTGTCGGGCTTCTTTCACTTAGTACAATGTTTTTGAGATTTGTTCACATTGTGGCATGTATTAATATTAACACTTCATTCCTTTTTTATGGCTGAATAATATTCCAGCATGTGGCTATACCATGATTTGTTTAGCCATTATCTGCTGATGGACATTTTTAGGCTATTTAGGACATTTTTAGCCTTTTTGACTTTGTGCATAGTGTTGCTATGAATATGTGTGTATATATACATTTTTTGAGAGCCAGTGTTCAATTCTTTTGGGTTTACACCTAGAAGTGGATTCGTTGGGTCATACGATAATGTTGTGTTCACCTTGCTGAGGAGCTGCCAGCCTTCCCACGGCAGCGGCACCATTTCCCACCCCCGGCAGTGTGCCGGGGACTGACTTTTAAGGAGGCATCTGCTCTCAGGAGGGCTTTCCCCTCAGTGTACCTGCCACAAGCAGGAAACTAGGGAAACTGCACATTCAGAATGTCCTCAACTTTGACGATTTGCTTAATGGTTTTTTCTGTTTTCTATAAAATGGACGTAGTAAGTTGTACTGTAGCAGTGCTTCACGACTCTTTGTCACATCATGGCCTCAGCAGAAAATGACAGCATTTGTATGGATGCTGAGAGGAGGCTGCCCGTGGTGACAGGTGAGGGGTCTGCACTCTGATGTTCTGGGGGCTGAGTGGGTTTAAACCCCAAGGTCACTTCTAACCTGTTTGCCAAACACCACGGTGCCATGGCCCATGCTTGGGAGTCTCTCTTCTCAGGGTCTGTTTCAGGCTCCAAATCACTATCTTTAAGAAGAAAACTACACCTTAGTATCAAACGCGCTTGATTCTTAGGCAGTAATTAATGCAGTCAAAGTAGTAAAGAAAATTATCACCAGCTGCTCAAAGAAGGATAATGACTACATACAACTTTCATTTTAATTTTTTAGATTTGTCATGAATCCAAACACAAAATATCATCTCTCTTTAATTTCCACTGAGTTCAGTTCATCTAGGCAAGAGTTAAGCTCCAATAAAGAGGGCCTCTTCCCCACTTCTGTCACTTAGTGTCTTTAGATGGCTTATTAAATGAAGGACGTTGCCCATGCTACATTTACCACAGATGAGTAGATGATTCCTGTGGTTGGATGTAATGTCTATTCATTGGTTTATAGATTCAGAGGACCGCAGAGAGTTCCATGAAACCACGTGATACCAGAGGCCTGGAGTTTGTGTAGTAAATCAGAGCTAACTGGAAAAGGTTTCAAAGTGCTCCCTGGACTGTTGTTGATGCTACAAAAGAGCATTTTTTCTTTGGAAATGCACAATAGAGCTCATAATCAAGTCCTTTTGTTTCTAGCAGAGGCAGAGGTAGAAAAGGACTCATAGTCGGATACTGGCACCCTGAACCCCACTTCAACAAAGTGAAGTGCTTTCCCCTTGCAGGAGCAGAGCGGGCGTTGGTCTTTGTAGTCTGGGGAGAGTAGCTCACTGGGGAAGTGGGTGGCCAAGGGAAGTCGACAGGTGTCAAAGCTACCGATTGTCCCTTAGCAGAGAGCAGGAATCACCTGCTGCTAGACAATGGAATTGTGGCCATAGGATGGGAGTGAGTAATTCAACTGAAAAGACTTGGGAGAAAGGATACATGGCTTGAAACAACATAAAAGGCAAAATAAAAAGGTAACAGGCTAGCTGGGTGTGGTGGCTCACTCCTGTAATCCTAGCACCCTGGGAGGCTGAAGCGGGAGGATCACTTGAGCTCAAGAGTTCGAGACCAGCCTGAGCAAGAGCAAGACCCTGTCTCTACTAAAAAAATAGAAAAATTAGCTAGGCCTGGTGGTGCTTGCCTGTAGTCCCAGGTACTTGGGAGCCTGAGGCAGGAGGATCACTGGAGCCCAGGAGTTTGAGGTTGCTGTGAGCTAAGCTGGTGCCACGGCACTCTACTTGGCAACAGAGTGAGACTCTGTCTCACACATACACAAAAAAAGTAACAGGCAGCTCCCCGGCCTCATCTCCCGACATTCCCAGTGTTGGAAGCAGCACGGGGAACACAGCAGGTGCTCAAGCCATGTTTACTCAACGAATAAGTGAATGAACCCAAGTGTTCCTCTCCACCGCCTGCCCAAACCCCAGAAAAATAAACCAAAAGCAGAGGGTAAAAATCTAACTGGAGTCAGATTCAAGAACAAAATAGAGAAATCTGAAATGTTTTAAAGAATAGGGAAAAAACAATGTCTAAAACAAAAATAAGATTAAAACAACTCAGTGATGGAGTGGAATGATGACCACGTTGGGAATTAGGACGCCTGGGTTCTATACTACGTATTTTTCAAATTGATCCCTGCCTCAAGGAGCTACTTTAAATCAGCAGGGAAGGGAAGGAATATTCAATAAACGGTGTAGGGAACAATTGGTAAGGAAATGGGAAAAAATCCTTGCAGTGAGCTCACCACATAACTAAATAAATTCCGATTGTGTTAGAAAGTTAAATGCAGAAGAGACACAAGTGATTAAGCCATAAGAAAGTAGAATCATGCACTTCCTGGGCATCTGGCAGGTGGAAATTTCATTTACAAGGTAAGTTGAGAAATACGCAGGTGATAGAGGGTCTATCGCCCCACCTGGACCAGGCCTCGCAATTCCAACCACCTTCCCCCGCCCCCAGTGTAGCACTGCTGAAGCCCCTTCCAGACTCTTTTGATATAAAACGTATCACCCCTCATAAATTACGCGGAGACTTGTAGTCTTCATTCAGCATTGCGCCTCAGAGGGACTTCCATTCTAGCTCTATTGATCCGCTTCTTTTTAACCGCTCAGTGCAGGAGGTGAAGACGAATAGAGTAATACCTTGGAAATCTAGAGGGAAAATGATTTCGCGCTAGCATCACGCCAGAGTTCTGTGCCTAAAATACCCACCACATTCGCAGCACACTTAGGCATTTCCAGACCTGCAAGAACACGGTTTCCTGTCCTGTGATAGGGAGTCGCTCAGGGCTGTTACTCCGCGTGTAACGAGCACGTAAACCGCAAAGTGGATGCAAACGTAGGAGACCATGGACCCAGCCCGATGCTTCCTCCTCTTCAGTCCCCCACTATGTTACCGTCTCTGTCTGTCTGTCTCTCTGCTCTCCATGTCTCCTGTTTTCTCTCCTCTTTGGACCACCCTTCCTACATCCTCCTTACAAAGCCCTGTCACTGTATTGCACAAAGCAGTTTAGTCTTCTCTTGTCTTCCTGGCCCAGCTGGTTCTGCCCTGGGAGCTCTCTCCTAAACAGTCAATTCCCTCTGCTCCAAATTCTCTTTCCTCTCACTGTGAGACCATTTAACATCCTGCAGGTGCTTAAATCCGGGCACAACTGTAAAAAGTTACTCTGCTCAAAGAGACTCTTCTCTGAGCAAAACCAGCTTTCAGATTTATTTTCTACTGTGTTTCTGTCTTCTAACTTATTATAAATTTCTGCCTTATTTCTTTAATAATTCTTCATTTAGCTTTGCTTTGGTTGGTTTTGTTGTTCTTGTCCTAACTTTTTTGAGTTGGGCACTTACTTAATTCATTTGTTTCCATTGATTCTTTGTTTTTCTTGGCTTTTATATCAACAGAATCTAAGTGCTGTATGCTGAGCCTTGCTCAGCTCTTTCCTGTAGATTCCTACATGTGACCGTTTTATTGCCGTTTTCTAGACAGTCTGTGCTTATGTTCACCCACTGTCTTTGTTTAGGGTTGCTTGAAGGTGTTTTTTTTCTCTTTCTCCCAGGCGGAAGTGTCTTTTTGTGCTTTAATTTGATTTTCAGTTTCTAGTTTTATTGCATTATCGTCATAGAAAACTCTCTACCCTGTTTTTACTCTCTGGATGTTTCCCTTTTGGCCTAACCATGTCTAATTTCTATGAGACTTTCATGGGCACTGGAGCTGATGATATTTTCTTTATTTTTAGGGTGTGTTTATAGGAATGTATGCATGTGTGTGCATTTGTGCATATATAAACCAGACCGATTTTATTAATTATACTATTTAGGTATTCTGTAATTTATTTTTGTCCACTATATGTATCAAAGACAGGGAGGTGCAGAGATATTAAGAGCTTTATACTTTTCTTGTGAAATTGGACCATTTAACTTAATAAATGCTTATTATTATTTTTTTAATGCTTTGTAGTTCACAGTCTGTCTTGAGTGATGTTGATATCACACTCCCTGCTCTTTTCTATTTGTACTTGAGTTTTTTTTTTGTTTTTTTTTTGAGACAGAGTCTCGCTTTGTCGCCCGGGCTAGAGTGAGTGCCGTGGCATCAGTCTAGCTCACAGCAACCTCAAACTCCTGGGCTTAAGTGATCCTACTGCCTCAGCCTCCCGAGTAGCTGGGACTACAGGCATGCACCACCATGCCCGGCTAATTTTTTCTATATAGATTTTTAGCTGTCCAAATCATTTCTTTCTCTTTTTGGTAGAGACGGTCTCACTCTTGCTCAGGCTGGTCTCGAACTCCTGACCTCAAGCGATCCACCCGCCTCAGCCTCCCAGAGTGCTAGGATTACAGGCATGAGCCACCGCGCCTGGCCTGTACTTGAGTTTTTAAAACCTTTTATTTTTTTGGCTGGGTGCAGTGGCTCACGCCTATAATCCCAGCACTCTGGGAGGCCGAGGCAGGTGGATCGTTTGAGCTCAGGTGTTGGAGACCAGCCTGAGCAAGAGTGAGACCCCATCTCTACTAAAAATAGAAAGAAATTATATGGACAGCTAAAAAGATATATATAGGAAAATTATCCGGGCATGGTGGCACATGCCTGTACTCCCAGCTACTCGGGAGGCTGAGGCAGGAGGATGGCTTGAGCCCAGGAGTTTGAGGTTGCTGTGAGCTAGGGCTGATGCCATGGCACTCTAGCCTGGGCAACAGAGTGAGACTCTGTCTCAAAAAATAAATAAATAAATAAATAAATAAATAAAAATAAAATAAAACCTTTCATTTTTAATCTTTTTGAATTATTTTATTTTTGGAATGGCTGTTGAGTGCAGCTGGGAGTGGATTTTGCTTTGGCATCCAGTCTTCTCTTCTTGTTCCTTTCCTCCCTCCTTCCTTCCTCCCATTCATCATAGATGAGTTAAGCTCATTGACCTCTGTTAGTGGTAGATGATTTTGATCTTAGTTTTTCCATATTATTTTACTTTATATTTTCAATTTTTATGCCTTTGTATAAAGATGTGTACCAGGTGGTCTGTTTTCTTTGAAAATTTTCCTGAAGTTTGAAAGGTTCGTATTTTTATTCTAATGGTTACTTTTATAATTTCATTTATAATATCCTTGGCCCCTTATATATTACGCAGTATGTCTTTGTTCCCCTCAATAAAATAATGATAAAGTTATTGTGTTTACTTCTTTTTCTCAGTTTTAGTCAATAATACCCATCTGTCTTAGTATTTATCTTTGCAAGGTAGGTATATTTATACTTTTGCCACTTGGTTTGTCTGCCATAAATTCTCGTTTCATCCTTGCAAATGAAGCAATTGGCAAACTCACTCTACCTTTCACTTTCTCATTTCCTTCCTCTTCCAAGTTTTGTTTTTATATCATTTCTACAATGTCATGACATGTAACATTTACTTATGTTCTGTGATCCCACTGTATACATTTTTTTTGGTTTTATTTTACAATTAAATCTACCCAGTGCTCACCGGTGGGGTTTTGCTTGTGGTTTTCCTAATCATCTTCGGGTTGGCTGAAGTTTATTCTCTAGTAGCTTTCTCAAGAAGGATTTGTGACACCAATATTCCCTGGTTTCTTGCAATTAAACATAATTATAGCCTTTGTACTAGAAGGATGCTGCTCCCTTGCCTTTGGTGTTTAATAGAGGATAAATCTGAGGCCAGATTGATATCTTTGTCCAGAAATTTTTTACTTTTTTGAAGTCTGGAAACTTCACTGTAATTAAGTCTTGGTGTTAACCATTCTAGGTCAATTTTTTTTTTTTTCGGGTACACAGGTATCCTTTTAGTTGTGCAGATTACATTCTTCTTTTTTTTTCCATAAAAATATTCATGAGTTAGGTCATTAGATATTTGTTTTGTTACATTGTTTTGGGTTTCTTTAGGGATTCCAATTATATATGTGCTGCATCTCCTTTACCGGTCTTCTAGATCTATCATTTTTTTCTCTAATTAAAAAAATACTTTCTTGAATTTTGTTTTATGATGTTTATGTTTCTCATTATTATCCTCTTTTCTATGTTCCTGTATTTCTAATCTGATGTTCTTAGCTTTTGTTGCATTTAAAATTCATTGTCAGCTACTTTAAATATGAAACCAATATTTTCTGGTACTGGATATTTCCCTTTAATGAAAGAATGTGCCTTTTATTGTTTTTGAGAATATGAATCAGAAATCTTAAAAAAGTTTTTCCTTACTTCATGAGTGAGTCTGTTTTACAGCGGGAAATTGGTTTTGATTGCTTTCTAATGTTGAGTGCATTTTTCTCTTTTTGCTCAGTGCTATGTTTTGTGGTCCATATAAAATAGTTTATTAAAAGTAAGAAAATTTTTTATCAAGTTATATTTGTAGGTATTTTTAAAACTAAATGGTGCAGAAGAGACACGTATTCTTCCTCTCGCCAATACTGGTTTCACTCAACAGAGAAAAACACTTAAAACTCCTTATTCTTCTAATTACCTCCTGTGGGAGACAGAATTCTAGGATGGCCCCAAGATTTCCTCTCCGTGGTGGACATGCTTATCGAATCCCTCCTTTTGAGAGTGAGTGGAACCCGCCAATATGATGTGATAGCACTTCCACGACTAGGTTACATTGTATAAAAAGGTAAAGGGATTTGCAGAGGTAATTAAAATCCCTAATCAGTTGATTTCAAGTTAAATAAAAGAGAAGGCCTAATCAGGTGAGCCTTTTCAAAGGTCTAGAAATAAGAGAGGAAGTCAGAGGTATTCCAAGCAGCAGAGATGCTCTTTGCTGGCCTTTAGAAAACAAACTGCCATCAAATAGAGAGTGCCACATGGCAGGGAACAGTGGGTGGTCTCTGGGAGCTGAGGGCCCCAGTCCTAAAATTACAAGGAACTGAATTCTGCCAACACCCAGTGAGTTTGGAAGAAGACCCCGAGTGTCAGATGTGATCACAGGCTGGCTGACAGCTTGATTTAGCCTGGTGTGACCCCGAGCAGAGGACCCAGCTAACCCATCCCAAGACTCTTGGCCCCTGTGTTGCTTTAAGTGCCTGAGTTTGTGGTATTTGTTACACAGCAATGGAAAACTATTACACCTCCATATTTCTGAATAATGTGCTTATGTTGCTGTTTATAGAATTACTTATTTTAGGTGTCATGTATTGCTGCTTTCTCTGATGGGTGAAGTGTTTGTTCACTTACAATACTTCATCTCCTCTCCCACTTCTGCCCAATTAGAGCTTTCACAATGGGCTGATGAGGCTACCTGACTTTATCTTTGCCCCAAGGATGAGTCTTAATTAGACTTTATAGTTCAAGGCCTTCTCAGTTTTATCTTTTGCCAATTGGAGATGAGAAACAGCTCCATTTTCTAACCCTGCAAGTCCTGGAATTTATTGCCTCTCCAAACTCTCTCTCAATTCTGCTTGCAAAATGTCCATTTCTTTTATGAGCTTATTTCTTTCTTATTGCTCCTTGTCAAAAGCAGCCATTAGCAAATGTCCAGTGCTACCAACATTTTGTTTTCCCACTTCTTTGCTAAAACCATGAGTTCATTACTTACACTTTCTGCCTTCTAGTCATCACAGGTGATAGTTTTATCAGATGCTTCACCATTGTGTAGAGAGCCTTTAACGTCAGTTTTCTTGCCAGTGCCACTCCGTGCTAAAGCCCATGTATATGTTTAGCATTTTATTGTGGTGGCACCTCACTAATCCGTTGTCAGATTTTGAATTGGTGAGCTTTTCTGTGGTTAAAACCAACACCAAAATTTCTGTGGCAACAACTAACACCATAAATTCTGTGGCTTCCAGCAAAACGGCTTATTTCTGCGGAATGACTGTGGGCTGGCTGAGGGCATGATCCACGGGTCTTCATTCCAGGATTCAGGCTGAAAGGGCAGCCCTCTCTGAGAGTAAAGTACCTACCTGGTGGTTTCATGAAATGATTCTTAAAGCTATTGCTTGAAAAGTCACAGGTCACTTTTACATTTTATTGGCCAAAGCACGTGGCCAAGCTTCTTATCCATGGATCAGGTGTGTGTAATCCTCCCTCAGGGAGGGGCAGTGAGTATCTATCCCAGACACCACAGCCTGCATTAATACCCTGGGAGAAGGTGTTTGTAAGGCACACAACCAATGAAGCATTAGATTCTAGAGTATTTAAGGAGCACTTATAAATCAACAAGAAAAAGGCAGGAAACCAATGGAAATACAGGCAAAGGACATAAATAGGCAATTTGCAGAGGGGAAAGCCAATGCTTGTAAGTGTCATGCAGACTTGTGGTTGGTCCTCATGCTGCTGTTGGAAGCTCAGGTGCGGGGCTGGCTGTGTCTCTCTCCATGGAGGTGGTGGCATGGCAGTTTGCTCTGTCAGGCCTCCCGATGGTGGTGGCAGTGGTGGCTGGGTGAGGTTATTTAGACAGTGGCTGTGAGTGCTTGGGCTGTGGGTGTTCACTCTATTCAGTTTCAGGTACAGTGGGGGCACGTGGTGGGGGCCGGCTGAGGCAAGCAGGGCCGCATGGCAGATGGGGCCACTGACATGCACCGTGTACGGTGAGTCAGGCTGGCCCTGTGTGGGGGGTGGGGCCACGGAAGCATGTGGTATGTGTGGCTGTGGCTGCTAAGTGGGTGGGGCGCAGTGGCTGGGCTGTCTGTAGCTTGGGGCTGCAGAGATACATGGTGTGCTGGGAGCAAGTCATGGCAGCTGGGGCTTTTTCTCCACCCAGGACTGCTGATGGCAGCTGCTGTGGTGCTGCGCAGGTGGCGGGTGCAGCGGTGCTATCCAGATGTTGGTGGCAGATACTGGGGGCTGTGGGCACATGCTCTGCTTGGATCCTCTGGTGGCGGGGGGTGTGTGCTTTTGGTGCAGTGTTGCTGCACAAACAGCTCCCTGATCAGTTTGGAGCCCTGTCGTGGTGGGAGGCCCCCTTGCAGCTCGGGTTGCAGCATCTGCAGGTGGGGTGTGGAGCCCCAGGGTTCTCTCCTCTGAACCTTCCCCAGGTACCTTCTGATCCTGCCAAGTGTTCACCCAGCTTCCATCTCCTTCACTTTGGGTGTTTCCTGCTGCTTCTCTGATGATTCACAATGTTCCCTCTACGACGATTCATCTGCAGGTGAACATGTATTTGCAGCTTTCGATCCTCTCCTTGACAGTGGCGTGTGCAAGCTGTTTCTAGTCCACTATCTTGGCTTCCAATCTCAGGATTTAAATATTTTTAACATTATCTTAAAAGCAACACTGAGTGTGCCAGGCCCATGACTCAGCATTTGTTTGCTTGTTTGCTTGGGGTCGGGCTTCTCTCAGTGGGTGCAGTGGTGAAGTCCATAGCAGCTGCCGTTTCTGTGTGATCCAGGATGCTCCACTGATCCCACCTCCTCTGAATTCTCAGAGCACACATGTGTCCCAGAGTCCCCTAACCAGGTGTGCATTCCAATCACCCAGCCCTCTCCTGCAGATCCTGATGAATTGGGCTTGGGCTGCACTTGAGCTTCTGTTTTTTTTTTTTTTTTTTAACAAGCCTCCCAGGTGATTCTCAAGTGCACTGGAAATTGAGAACAACTGGTGTATAACACCTTACCACTTAATTGCATTTTGTCATGTTGTTCTTAGCTATTTCTTGTGTTTTAGTAACAACTTTTAAACCAGTTTTATAATCTTCTGAGGGCAGACAGTATGTCTTGATTTTCTTTGTATTCCTTATAGCCTTTTTAATGGGCCTGTAACAGGCTCTCGACAGATGCCCATGAACTGACAGTTGAAAGACTATTCTAACTTTCCTTTTCTGAAAGAAATTTTGCCTTTCATGTGGGTCCTGGGTCTTTGGTGGTACATTTCTCAACTGTTCCCTTTCAATTCCTTTCTGCTCCTTCAGGGTCCGTGTCCCAGTCTCCATATTACCTAACATCACCCACGGGTACTAATGGACTTTCACAGGTATGCTTGGCTTCTTTTAGGTGGGCTTGAGTATCTATCTCTTGGCATAATCAATAGTCGGCCCTTGTAGCCAAGAATCTAGCACAGAGATCACCTCTTCTTCAAGCTGCCTATTGCCCACAGCTTCGTCTCTGGCATCCTGGAGGCAGGTCAAGTCCAGAGAGGTCAACCATGCACGCTCTGCTTGGATATTGCCTTTCATCTGTGCTTCAGTTGGGGTCAGATCAGGCTGTGGTCAGTGACTGTGGTGAGAGACACTGTCCCTCCACCCTTCCCCATTCATGACAGCCTTGGTGGTCCCAAGCTATGCCTTGGGTGCCAGCTTTTCTTCAGGTGACCCTCACTAGACGTGGCATGGGCTCCCATGATTTACCAATGAAGGGCACAACATTTGCCCTAGGATGGCCATCGACTTGCCCTTGCCTCTTTCTAAATTGGATGTATGTCAGGGAAGGCAGCATTGCAAATATGTTCTTAGCCCACGCTGAGGGAAAGCAACTCTCCTCTTCTGTTAACTATGATTACAGTCATTCCACAACAAAGCAAGAAGAAGCACAAGCTTGAGTAGCCTTGGGAAAGGGATTGTTTACTAAACTACCCAATATTCAATAAGCCATCTAAGCAACAATTGGAATAAACAGTTCTTCTGACACAAAGTTATTTTTGCTCTGACTCTTTGTATCAATAACCATGATATACCACATGTTAGAGTTCCTCCCAGATTAGCTCATGACTAGAGAATTCCAGAGGGGGGTATGGGAAACAGGGTGAACCAAAGGGGAGGGGGAAGGTATGACCCTTGATTCTGCAGAACATGGAGCCAAGGGAGACCTTCAAGCAACTTTCTTCTTTTGTTGGTGGTGAAGGCGTGGGGTGGGTTAGAATAATGAGTTAAGCATGTCATCCACCAGAATCCAAAGGGACTGAGTAGAAATATTGCTGAGGCATGGCATAGAAATTGGGTCTCCAGGGTAGGAAACCAGGCTCCAGTGGAAAGACTGCCCAAGATGCAGGAATAGAGCATTTATGTCACAGAGCACATGGTCTTTCCCACACTTGGGAGGCAGCTTTGCAGTCTTTTAAGTGCTTGTATGCACATGATTTCACTTGGTCTTCCCAAAACACCAGTAAAGTAGTTGGAGCGAGTGTTACTGTCCCTGTGCTAGTTAGCTTTGTTGTGTAACAATCCGCCCTGAGTTATTTATTCCCGTGGATGGCCTGGCTGTGTGTCTCAGCTGCATGTGCTCATGTGGAAGGAGAGTTGGCTGGATTCAGCCGGAGAGACTCAGTTGGGAGACCTGGCCCTGCTCTGCCCATCTCTCAGCCTTGTCAGGGTTCCGTGGGTTGGCCCAGGGATGTCCTTCCCATGGTGGCAGCAGAGGCTCAAGAAAGCAAGTGGAAACATGCCAGGACTCTTGGCCTATGCTTAGAACTGGTGCACTGTTTTGAGTTGTATTCTATTGACCAGTCACGTGGCTGAGCCCAGGGCCGGTGTAGGGGAGCATTACCAAGTTCCTTGCAAAGGGTGAGGGTAAAAGAGGGGTGGAGAACTGGGTCCTTAGTGCATCAACTACAGCACCTCATTTTACAAGGACAGAAACAAAGGCTTAGAGATGAAGTGACTTTCTTAGGGTCAGTAGCTTCTTGAGGGCCAAGCTGGGAGAATAGCCCATGTCACCATCTATTTACTGTGTCATTACACCTTACAGATATGACCCATATGACAACAGTGGGTTGGTTATAGTCCTGTTACGGTGCCTGGTGGAAGTGAGCACTTGAATAAATTCTCTGGAAAATAGACTTTTTTTTTTTTGAAAGCCTTGGCTGTCAAAATCTGATTTCCTGGTTGAATGGAATGGCTTTGCTATTCAGATCCTTTGGGTCTAAATTTATTTTACCTGAATTTATTTAAGAAAGTGATCCCAATTCCCCTTCCATTTGGTGCTGTGGGTGGCATAATTGGAAATTTAGAAAAGACAGAAATGGCTTTAAATGCTTCACTCACCCACCTAAAATTTGCAGAGGGGTAGAAAATACAGGACACTGCAGGTAAAATAGGTGTGTTAGATTCTTTTTTAGGTTGAACTATCTTCAGGCTTTCTAACCTCACTGACTTATTTTGGAAAACAAGCCCAGGGGACTCTGGCGGGCTGTCATGCCTCCCTCCTTTACGGCTTGCGGCACACGCTGCTCTAGGAGGAATTCCAGGTTCTGCGCCGTCTTTGCTGCGTGCCTCTCCCTGTGTCTCTGCCATCAGTGAAGAAGATGTCGATCGATATGCTCGAGTTTCAGTTTGTTGTCAGATGCTTTTTGCTCACTCAAAACCTATTAGAATCTCCACTACAGAGGAAGAAGCTCTTGGGGATTTGGACCCAATCACTGGCACCAAACATCCTGAGCACCCAGGATGCAACCTGGGCCGAGCATCCCATTTATGGCTCAAGGATATAAAAAATTTTGAAAATTTTGACCTAAAAGTGAATTGTAACCTCACTGGGGGTGGCCCAGGCTGGGGGACCCTCGGATGTTTCGGCACGGAGGCACCTGGGGAGGGGGGCTCTTTGGCAGAGGAGATCAGAGAGCAGCAATGACAGCGTTGTTGGCTTCTGGACTTGGGTGCCTCCACGTTGCCCTGGAGAAACAAGTTCTTTTACTGGTCAAAGTTCTTTAGTACCGACCATGGCCAACCACCATCTGGTTCCGGGGGCCTGTGATCCTACTTGTCCCGTGTTTCCATCCCAGCTATGGTGGATGTGGTGGACGGCACTCAGTGTGCATTCTAGCTTCTTTCCAGAATGCGCCCTCCTGTGCTGCAGCCTAGAAGGCTAAAAGCCACATTGCCCAGCCCTCCTTTTAGCTCTGGTTGAGAACGTGAATTGGGGTCCTGCCCTCAGAGGCTGCTCGCTGAGACTGGGAAGAGCAGATGCAGAGGGACCCTCCTTCTCCTGCTTTGGCTGTTGCTGCTGTCGAGCAGGGTCACAGAGACGACAGGGCTTGGCTGCAGGATGCCGCAGACATCACAGCAGTGTCGGCAGCCGGCTCAGTCCTCAGGCATTGCTGCGTCTGTCCCTCGCTTGGAGCAGGAAGAGCCAGTGGTCGCTGTGGCGAGTTGTACAAAGGCTGGACTTGCAACCTCTGCAATCTAACTGGCCCTGGGGGGAGGGCAGTTCGGCCTCTTCTTCTGGGAGTTATCCCTGGAGGCTCAGCTCACTCTTCTAACCCTTCTGACATTTTTTATAGGTACCGAGTTCCCTATAGTAAGTCTCGTTCTGCTTAAAATGGCTAAGGTGGTTTCTGTTTCCTGTAAGTGAACCCTGACTGATGCGGCAGCCTTAATAACTGCAGAAACATGCAGTTGATCCATTGGTGGGCTCGTTCGTTAGTGGATTTTCTACTGTTTGTCTCTGCACACAGCTAAAGTGTATCTGTGGTCATTTGCCACGCTCATTGGAGAGAGCTGGGAAAGGGAGGAAACCCACAAAGAGAAATTTTATCAAAGTGAGTTCCTGAATTTGGAACAACCATGCAAAGTAAATGGCAACGGTTGTGCTGGGTCCTTGCTTGGGGGCGCTCTCTCCGAGTTTCAGTGCTGTGGCCTACTTCATCTCGAAACCTTCTTTTCTCTCAATTGCCCTTTTACCTGTGAATGTCTGCACCATCTCTTTCCAGTCTGCTAATCTGGGGCTTTTCTGCTACAGAATAGTTCTACATAAGCCCTTCATTGCCAACTTCTGAGAACAGAAAAATTGTCCCTACACCAAAATCATGTATTTCTCTTTTGTGCCATTTAATTCTAGGGTGGTGTAGATACTATTAATATTTTTACCAATTTTATCTTTGTCACTTATCAATTAAAAGGGAGCAGAAAAATCATTTTGAGATTAAATATTTAATAGCAGTGTCACAGAATATACTCAAAACTGAAATTTTAGCTCCAGAAGGGACCTTGGCCATCCTGTGGAATCTTTCTCCCCATTTTAAAGATGAGTAACTTGAGGGCCAGACAGAGGTTTAGGATAATGCTCCCACGCTCACAGGGTGACTAGTGGCAGAACGAGGCTGAGAACACAGGGTTACCTGTGGGGGATGTTATCTCCACATGGCCGAACTCACAGAAGGAGCTGTGTTTGACCTACAGTAAAACTACTGGTTTACCGTACATTTAAGCATGTGCACACGACAAGGGACAGCTGTACTTTCTTTACTATCTATTTTTCCTATGTGCACATTTATTAATTGAGATGATTTTCTCAAGAGAATAGTATTTTTCTAATCATAGGAAAAGGCACATTGGGATTCTTTTTAAGCAGGACTGCTACAAAAGTCACCTTTAGTACATAAACACTTTCTAAATATTTAATATAAATGATGAATTTTCACCATTGATTTTTGGGCTGATATTAATTATCATCATTACTTATTTAAAGAACACGAGACAACATCTCAGAGAGTTCAGGGGGAGTCAGAGGCACTGGCTCCAGTTCCCTCGGTCGTGTCTGAGTGTGCCGGGGGGTGCGCGGAACTGAGTTGTCCTGGGAAGCAGCAGCCCAAGACAGCGGCCGTGAACCCACAGCAAGCTACCCAGGGCTCAGCTGCCTTTGTTGAATTTTTTAGAAAATGAGAGTGTAATGAATTTCAATGGGGAGATTATTCTGCCATGTTTTAAATCCTGTTTACAGAGTATGCAGAGCGTCTCCGTATGCAATCAAGAGTGCAGGAAAGGCTTTCTGATGAGGCTGAGTTTCCCAGTGTTGCAAGGTTAAGGGTGTCTGGGCAGGGGGGCTGGACTGAGGACCGAGAGGCAAAAGTCTGTCTACAGCATGGCCGTCTCAGCGTCCCCTCCTTTCTGCAGATGGCCACGCGTGCCTATTCCATTTGTCACATTGGATGAGGTGTTACAGGGAACACCAAGAGGACAATGCCCTGTTTTCAAGGAGTTTTTAGTCCCTCTGAGATGACAAGACTAATGCACATGGCCCAGGCAAAGAAAAATCAAGGGCTGTCAGACAGCGATGACTGCAAGCGGCAGTGAGGGTGGTACGAGAAGGGAGAGAGGCCAGTGTGGGTCAGTGCCCCTCGGGTCTCCTGTCCCACCATTGGGAGACATTTTTGATTGTCACAACTTAGGGGGAGGCGTGCACTACTGGTATGTGAGGATGCTGTTAAATATCCTACAGTGCACAGGACGGCCGTCCACCACAAACAATTGTCCTGCTCAAAATACCAGTGGTGCTGGATTTGAGAAACCCTGGTGTGGGCTGAAGCAATGAGATCAGGCTTTGTGGAGGAGGTGAGATTTATTCTCCCTTTGCATCCATTCATTCCTGTATTTGTTCAATGTTTATTTAGTGCCTGCTGTTCTCCAGGGTCTGTTTTTGTCCTGGAGACACAGTGGGGAATGAGTCAAAGTAGTCCTGTGACAATGGACCTTAAAGTTTAGTGGGAGAAACAAGAAAATTTAGGAAAAAACTAAATGAAGCGTGATGATCATGGTGATGAGGAGTACGGGAGTGTGGGGCGCCAAGGGAAGATGCCACAGGGAGCCCATCTTAGCCAAGAGGTCAGGAAGGTTCTTCCAAAGGGAGGTATCCCTTAAAAGACAACTTGAAAGGTAAGCGGAGCTGGTCACGTGACTGCACCTGCATGAGGGTGTGCTGGGAGTTGGGTGCAGGGAGAGGGGCGTCGTTTGAGGCAGATGGAGCAGCTTGTGTAGGGTTTGGAGGTGAGTGAGGGGGTGGCGCGGGAGGGGTCCTGCATGTCAGAGATGCCGAGAGAATCCCGGAGAGACGAGGCTGCAGACGTAGGCGGAGCCCACCACTGGGGGTGCCTGAGTCACATTAGGAGTTCAGATTTCATCCTGAAGACCATGGAAAATACTGAAGATTTTTAAAGTCTTAAAACATTGGAGGGACAGGATCAGATTTAAGTTTTGGAAAGCTCACTCCAGCTGCCGTGTGGAGGTGAGATTGGAGGAGAAGCAGTGGATCAAGGATGCCATTGGGTTGACGGGCTCGGAGGGGCAGGCGAGGCTGCTGGACCAGGGATGGCGATGATGGGAACGGCCACAGCCGACCTTGACACTGGGCACCTGACGGGAAATCAGAGGGAGGCAGCAAGGAAGATGTTCCTGTCTCTGCTGGTGCAAAACAAGTGTCCTGCAGCCTGCAGCCTGCAGCCATTCCCAAGGGCCTGTGCGCACAGGCTGTGCCGGCTGTGAAGTAGCTGGAGCAGACCTGGGCAGCTGCAGCACCCATTGCCGCAGATGTTCTCTGCTCCCCTCTCCTCGATCCACTCGGGGTTTCCACACCCAGTGCGCCCTCGGGACTGCTCACTCGAGATCACTGGGCCCCTCCACCGCACCCCAGGCATGCAAGGTTTTGAGCATTATCTTGAGCAACAGCCGGCAGCAGATAGTGCATTTCACTCCCTCTTTTCCCAAATTACTCTTTCTTATTTTCCTGGATGCCACACTCCTCTGGTTTTGCTTCCCCACTCTGGCCCCTCCTTTGGAAGCTCCTCACCTTGCACCTGTCCTTAAATGTTGCTGCTTCTCAGAGCACTTTTCTGTCTTACCCTATGCAGTCTTGTCAACCTGTGACTCTCAAGTGACCATCTCCAACTCCAACAGGTCTCTGAGGGCCAGTCGGCATATCTAGGTGAACATCACTCAGAAAGCTCAAACTCTGCATGTCCAAAACCAAACTCGACATCATCCCACGATATCGTTTACAGTATTCCAACTGCTGCCAAAGGAGAGTGAACCCTGGAAGTGGTGCTCATACCAGACTGTGCCATAGCTCTGATGGACTGTTTTCTAAATAAAAAGAGAGGATAGATGTTTTCCCCCCATATAGTCTGGAAAAAAAGATGAAAAATCTGGGACATGTGATTGTCAAGGAATGACCCATCCCCGGTGGTTCATTTGGTAAAGTGTATGAAGGAGGGGAAATCCAAGGTAGTGTCGAGGTCATTTAAGGGTGACCTCAAGTAAGATTTTTTTAATAGTCACTCTTTGACATGCTGGTATTTACACCTGTAATGTAATTTGTAGCACTTCAGCAGAAATTCTTGGCTAAAGGAAGTAAAATGCACTGAAAAGATGAAGCTTTCTATACATTTTAGATAGCATATACATCTTACCTAGCAAGACACTTCCATTAGCACAAAAAATAATGGCCTTTTTTCAACAACATGACTGTCACAAAGAAAAAATGTAGACAGTCAAATGATTTATTTCCCTATCTGTGTTGGAGTTTATTCATGGGGAGATTCACCTATGAACTAATAATTTTCTGGGCTAAGAAAAATCAGCAGGCTTTTAGGAAATGCCTATTTTTAAATGTTTTTAATTTTTTTCCATGGGTTTCTTTAGGCTTTAAAAATCATCTAAGTCTATGCCTTTGATATGAAGGGAAAGGCTTCTTTCAATTGCTTTAACCTTTTTAAAACAGTGACCTGTAGAGATAAATGTTCTCATGCTGAGCACCAGGGCTGTCTCAACATCTACAGTAATGCAGGCAGAGCAGGAAGCAGGGCACTTGCTTGAAGTGGTTTAAGACAGCAGTCCCCAACCTTTTTGGCACCACGGACTGGTTTCATGGAAGACAATTTTTCCACGGACCAGGGGCTGGGGGGATGGTTTCGGGATGATTCAGGCGCATTACATTTATTGTGCAGTCAGACCTCTCTGCTAATGATAATCTGTATTTGCAGCCGCTCCCCAGCGCTAGCATCACCGCCTCAGCTCCACCTCAGATCATCAGGCACTGGATTCTCATAAGGAGCGTGAAACCT